>NW_028258315.1:96697812-97000000 GCF_053883595.1 Heterocephalus glaber | reverse complement strand
AAAGCATGCTGCAGTAGCTTTGTGACACCTATATCATCAAGAATGTACCTTTCAATACCATGTATTTGACCTTCAAGATAATGAGGTTCTGAAGTTAGCTAGAAGCAAACTCAAACAAATGACAGTGTCTATCAAATATTCTGTTATTTCCATGTTTGAAAGGCAGCTCACCCATCAAGTTTTGATTCTTTGTATGCATGAGAGGAGTAATTTAAAACCTAGGGAAGGAAGGTGTTAAAATCCTTAGGGACTCCAGATGACCTTTGGCTATAATTTGCATTCTAAGTGTTCACTAAAGGCTGTATGTTAAGGGCTTTGCTTCCCAGGGTGGCCCTAAGGGAGATGGTGGAGCCCTTAGCGGGTAGAGCCAGCAGAAGGTCTTCAGGTGCCTGGGGTCATTCTCTGAAGGGATACTGAGAGAATAGATGACTTCCTGACCTTGAGGTGAACAGTTTTACTCACCACCTGCTCTTGCCCTCCTCCAAAGCAACAGGGCAGCTACTCCTGGACTGACGCCTTCAGAATTGTGAGACAAAGAAAGCTTCTGTCTTGACAAGTCAGTTATCACAGGTATATGTTAGAGTGATGAAAATCTGATTTACCTTTGCTCTTGAGAAATCATTTGCTTGTGCTTTTACTTCTTGGCTTAGACTATTTTATGTTATTTCCACTTGGTTGAGGTTGACAAAGGCCAGGGAAAGTTCCAACTAAATCATTCTTCTGCAATTCTGGCTGGAACATTTTGATAAGAGAAGGTGGAGGAAAACCTGTACTCTCCCTTAGCTTCTGAGTTGCTAGTAGGTTTCTGTTATCTTTGTCATCGAGGACTGCAGAGATTTGAGAGCTAGGAGATTAGTACAAGATGCTGAAACATGAAAAGAGAGATGCCTGTGTGTCAGCTCTGTTTGGTTTATTCCAGGAGGAACTGCATTTTTAAAAACTCTCCTGTGAAGGATGTGAAGCATTCTGAATGTACAACTTCATAAAACTCTGCACTGTTAGTTTTCTGCAAAGACTGGATAGTCATCATCACGCAGCAGTGCTAGAAAGTCTTCCTTTACCCGTACCAGCTTTTTACTTTTTAATTTTTTCAAAGTTACTATCAAGGGTTAATTTCTTCCTTTTTCTCACCCTAGAGGAATATGCTTGCTCTAAATGACTATCCTAAACTGGATAGTGAAATGGATTTTTTTTCCTTTTTAAAACTTCTGCTGTAATTTCCATATGATGCTTTAAATGAGGTCATTTTAACACAAGTTACATTAGTGAGAGGCAGAAACTAATAAAATACCCACCATTGTAAACAAAGTTATGTACAGCAAGTGGGGTAGGCAGTGGAAGGCAACTTCTAAATCCAGAATGCACTTAGTTCCTTGGGGACTGTGAACAGAGCCTGAAGTGGATTTATCCTCTTCCTGAAGAGACACTGGGCAAGGCACAGAGGAGATGGAAAAGGTGTTTTCTGCACCACCTACAGTCTGTGGTGTACATAACATATTTTTTTCAATCTTTTGCCCAGTGCCCATATTTCTTATAAATATGTCAGGTGTATACGTTTAAGAGGAGTAGGTCAGAGTATGAACTATGCAATTATTTATTTAAAGCTTCATAAAAATGAATCTTAGTTACTTTTCTCATTGCTGAGACAAAATACCCAACATCCAAAGCTAAATGAAGAAAAGTTGATTTACCTCACAGTTTGTAGAAGTTTCAGTCCATAGTTGGCTGGCTCCAAGGCAGGGTGGCATGGCAGAGGAGAAACAATTCATGGTTGGCAGAAGGCAGCATGGCAGCAAAGTAGCAAAGCAGCAAGTAGCAAGTGACAACAGCAGCCCTCTTTCTGTCTCTTGTATTCTATCCAGGCCAGGGCAAGTAACATTCACACCCAGTGTGAGGCACCCTTAATTCTAGCACTGAACTATGAATCAATCCCAGCATCACATTCTCTAGATCCAGCTACCTCTGAAGCCCCACCTATGACTGCTTGAGGCTTTGAAGGGACATCTGGATATAATCCATAACAATATCCCCCTTCAGTTCTCCTAAAGAGCTCGGTGGGTAGAAAACAATTGATCTCACTTTTAGTTCCAAGTAGAAAATGAAGTCAGAATCCAACAATAACTATTTCAACTATTGAAGACTCTCACATCATGAAAGGAAAGAATTAAAGATTTCAGAAATACCTCATAGTGGTTCTAATTCACTCAAAAAAGCTGGATTTTTAGTATCTTTTTCCCCCCCACAAATTTGCTCACTTGCACAAGAGAAGGACCTGAACGTGGGGAGTCAACAGGGAGGGGGAAGAAGCAGACACAGAATGAAGTACCTTTCACTGAAAATTCATAGCAGTTGTTTTACTGCTGTTTGTTAGAAATTTACTTAATAAGTTTTTGTTTTATTTTTTGAAACACAGGCTCACTAAATGGCCCAAGCTGGCCTTGAACTTGTGATCTTCCTGCCTTGGCTCCTAAGTAGCTATGATTGCAGGCGTGAACCTTGCTATATTTAGAAATTCAAAAGGCAGAAGCAGGAAACAGCATACACAAAAGGCATCTGGGCATGATGGTGAACATCTGTAATCCCAGCACTCTGGGAAGTCAAGACAGGAAGATCGCAAGTTCAAGGCCAGCCTTGGCAACTTAGTGACATAGTAAGACCCTGTCTCAAAATTTAAAAAAAATTTTTTTTTTAAAGTTTGGGGATGTAGCTCAGTGTGAAGGCTCAGGTTCAATCCCCAGTTCTGCAGAAAGAAAAAGCAAAAAAGAAGCACCCAAGGCAGGAGTGTATGAAGCCAAACTTCTAATTTCCTCATGTGTCCTCTTGTTTTCATGTATGTGGCATCAAAGGATAACAAACAAACAGGAAATTGTACAAATCTATGAGAACCTGCAATCTGCACCCAGATCCAAGGACACAGCGTTACCTGAGCCCCTCCCCCCGAGAAACCCTTTCTGTCTTCTCTGTCATCCCTGCACTGAGGGTCACTGGTGTCCTAACTAGTATCATAGATTAGCTTTGCTTGCTCTAAACTGTGTATAAATGAAACCATAGTGCAATGTTTCTGTGTCTGGCTTCTTTCAGTCACTAATTTGTGAGTTTCATCCATGGTGTAGGTAGTAGAAGGTGATTTTCATTCTGGTAGTAAGTATGCCATTGCCTATAACCCAGTTTCTCACCCATTCTATGGCTAATGGATATTTTAGTTGTTTCTGCTATAGGGTTGTTGACATTTGTGTTGCTGTGATCAATCTAACATATATTTATCTTTTGGTAAATATTTATGTATTTTGTCTCCATTTATCTTAAGAAGTGTAGTCTTACAAAAGGCTATGAAATAAAAATTCAGTTTGTTTAGAAAAAACAAAACAGTATACACTTAAATAGAAGGCTAGAACAGTTTCAAAAAGTTTGACTAGTCCTGCTAAGAGGAGGACTAAAAAGAAGACAGAAGGAAACCAACATCTCTTTTGTGACATTTATATCTCCCCTTAAAATTAAGTTAATTTTAAAACAAATATTAGAATTTGCTCAGTGATTCATGTCATTGACTAATTGCTTTGATCTTTAGTCACAGGAACAGTTGAAAGAGAGGGCAACTCTGTGTACTCAGCAGTTGAGTTTCATGGAGATCATTCCCAGTGTGGCAGAGCACACAGACTGTACTCAGCCTCGCTTGAGATGTGTTGTTGCGCTCACAAGTTCATATTGTATATTCACAACAAGGCTTCCTGTTCTGAAGGAATTCAAATCTGAGAGCCACGATAATTCAGATTCTCTTCCTGTGTAACTTCTTCCTGGAATTTAATTAGACACTAGGAAGTTATAAACCCATACTGAGATGTGTTGTATATATGAAATATCTACATATTTAGAAAAATAATTTTGAAAAGTAAAATATCACAAGTAGATTTTCATGCTGATTTTATTACTAAGTGGTAATACTGCTGATATGTTGCATTTAAATACATGATTAAAATTAATTTCCTCTATTTCATTTTAGCCCCATATAGTTCATTCATTCAATAAAAAATATATTAGCTTCTTCTGTGTGTGGCAACAAGACAAAGAGAGCATGGGAGACTGACTGAGTGGTAAACAAGGTACAGGCTCTGCCAGAAAGTAGCTTGGAATTGAATGCAAGCGACAGAAAGTGAAAACTGTACTGGCATACTAGGCCCTGGGGGAGGTGGAGGCACACTAGAGTATGTCTGGTGCAGTTTTGATTGATGCCCTTCCCCTTCTGAAACAAGCCCATTTAATTTCTACCAGCAAGTCTTTGGGTCAGCAGGGTTGCTCACTAAGGTTTCCTGCATGCATTCATAAATCAGGAGCTGCAGAACCTGCTCTTGCTCCAGTACCTTGGGATGCTCTCTCAAATGGATTGATGGAGTTTTCTCACTCCTGTAACCCAGGAAGGGATCCAATATCAGTTTCCTAAAAGAGCTCAGGAATGTTCTTTCACGCAATGAAGAAGATGCACTTTGAACCACGTACTTGTCCCTCTGAATGGCGTCCATAATGCCATAGAACCAGCTAGACAGCACGTGTGGGCTGAAGACACACACACTAGCTGTTGCCTCCCCTGGCTGTACAAGGAGGTGGTGCGCACATCAAATAGAACCACTGCTGATGTGTGACTGCACCTTTACCTGACTCACAGTGGAAGACATGGCTTTCTTTGGACTCATTTTCTAGCAGGAAGGAATTGCTTCTACAGAGTGGCAGTTTCTGGGCTCACATTTCAGCTTTGGTACTCACTAGCTCATTAACCTTGGGCAAGTTACCCACACGGTGTAAATATCATCACCTCACAGCTGAAGGCCAATTTACATAGGGAGGAAAAGGGGCTTTCAGAAAGTGACATTTGTCTAACGATACCAGTAAACTTGTTCACATTTTATATTATGTGCATGTGTAGAAAATTAGATGAAAATAAGCAAAACAATCACCCTTATTCCTACACCAAAAATAAATGTTAACATTTTTATTTCCTTCCAGTTGATTTTGGACTATTTTATAGTTGAGCTTGTACTGTCTTGATATAATTTTGTGTTTTCCCTTTTTCACTTGGCATTATTTTGCAAATATTTTGCCTCAGGAAGAAAAATCTTTTTAGCAACTTAATTTTGATTTTATATATATGAATAAACATACATTAATCAGTAGGAGACCATTTAGGTAGATAAAAGGCAATTTTAAAACTGTATAGAAAGTAAATAGTATATTTAAAGTTTAGGGCCAAGGATTTAGCTCAGTGGTTTCGCCGCCTGCTGCGCAAGCACAAGGACCTGAGTTCTATCCCCAGTACCAAAGAAAAAAGTTTAATTAAGTGCCAGCTTTATTTAAGGTTATAGATTAATTTGGTTAAATCTTGACACTAAGACAGTGATTATCTTGTTTTGGGGAACAAATGTGCTATCGAACAAAAATCAATTGATAAACATTTAATAAACAGTGGCATTTAATAAACATTGGCTTTGAGTGAAAGGACTGAATTACCAATTCTGCATTGATGGAGTTGTTCAAAACTTTAGGTGACATGCATGTCACAGAAGGAAGGTGGGGGCCACCAGAGAAGTTTTCAGGAAGAGCTGGGCAGAATAAGCCTTCATTATTCAGGGCATTTGACAGTCATGTGACGTATCCTTAGACTACCAGATATTAGGTTTTGTGATTATTGTAAAACAACAAATGTGAATCCACAGAACCAGGATATGCATTTTACTTGAAGCTTGCAGCATGGACATAAGTACTTGTGAGAAATAGAAATACCAAGCAAATAACTCCAGTGGTGATTATCCAACGCATACCACTGAAGCCATGCTGGAGAGGTTGGTCTGCAGATTTTTTTTAAATATAAGGTTGGCTGGTAGGAAAAATGGGTGGGATAGAGCAGTTAGGTGAAAATGTTAGGCCACTCAGTTAAATGTTAACAGTGGTGTGTAGAGTTAGCAGTTGATTCATCAGATGTGCTCTGCATCCAGTGCCTTATGCAGTTTACATCACAGACCCTTAGCTTTTGTTGAGGTACCGGCCTTCTTGAAAGTTTGCTAGAAACTAAAGACCTGCTCCCACTTCCCTCACCTCCAAAAGATTGCACATATTCTTATCTCCCTCTTCTCACTCATCATTTCATGGGTCCTAGGTGAAGAAGGGCTAACTATAAACAGTTTCCTTTTATAAAGTAACTCTTCCTCAGTTCTGAGTTTGTCTGCACCTCCAAAACACACACACACACACACACACACACAGACACACACACACACAGCTTTGGATTCTGTATCAGGCTGCTTTGAGTTAGAAGGAGAGAAGCAGCTCGGCTTACTTAAAACTGTCCTCTGTGCAGCTCCGAGCTAGGCACCGAACACATGTTAGAGCCCTGAGTCCTCCCTTCCCCTCTGTGCTAGGAGGAGTAGATGATCTCCAGGGGAGTGGAGAGTCATAGAAATGACAGCAGAGTATTCAGAACAGGAAGCTCACAAAGAACAAAGACCCTCATGAATGAACCTATGGTTTTAGAATATGATTATTTAGTTCTTTCTGCTGCTTAGTCTGCAAAGACAGATTAATTATCTGCAGAACTGTATTTCAGTTGAATAATGGGAATCATCCTTTTGTTCTCTCCATAACTATCAGAACTTAAGTCTGGGAAAGAACAGACTATTGGTAAAAACAAAAAAACCAATCAGAGTAATAAAGAAATAAATCAAATACTTCTCATTAGAGGTTTCTCCCAGAATGTTATGATATAGTAGACATGCATTTGAAAGCTGCTTCTTAGTAACTGAATCTCATGGTGATATAAATGATCTCCATATTAATAATGATGAGTTCTAACATGCTTTATGTGCTCATAAATTGGTAGTTGTATTGGGTGCTTACATGAGTAAAATCACTCAATTATTTAACTGTAGATAGTATTGTTATCTGTACTTCTAGAGGAAAAACAGTCCTAAAGTGGTCAAGAAAGTTGCCCAGATGGGGCCAGAAATTCAGCTCAGTGGTTTCGCCACCTGCTACACAAGCACAAGGACCCGAGTTCGATCCCCGGTACCAAACAAAAAGAAAGTTGCCCAGAGTCATCCAAATAGAAAATGATGTGAGTTCAAATTCATCTGGGCCCCAAAATTCTGCTTTTGACTATACCCCTCAAATACATGCTTAGCACTGGACAGGACCTGCAATTAGGAAACAAAGGTCGTAACAGTGATGACTGGAATAGCATCAGATAGCTCCCTGGCTGCACTGACAGGAGGTGCACTCAGGTCTGTGGCTGTAATTGTATTCAAAATATGCAGGCCAGCGTAGACCCCTTGAGAATAATCCTGGGGTTCCAAGATTGTTTGTGGATGATATGTCTGTATTGTGGCAACTGTAGAGAAATTATAAAGCAATGTTTCATGCTAAGGTACAGTGGTTGGTGCTCAGAATGAGGGAAGTTAAAGTTTGTTAAAGAAACACCCACAGTGTATTTATGTTCTGATGTACATGGTGTGACTACACACTTACTCATTTTCCAAATACTGTATTGTGCATTATCCTCGTGGGGTGAGACAGATGACAGTTTGATTAAGAACAAGAAAAAACATCAGACAGTGATAAAAGTTTGGCAAAGTGCAAAGGCTGGGTGGTGTGAAAGAGTTCCTGGGAGCTACTTTATATTAGGCAGTCAGGGGAGGTGACATCTAAACTGAACTCTGGAGATGGTCTCTTGGAGATAAAAGAAATGAGAGTTCCAGGTGTAAGTGTAAATGCTCAGAGATAGGGCAAGCTCTGTGGCTGGCTTGCTTGAGGTGTGGAACCAAGGCCTATGTCCCTGCCTAGAGGGAAGGAGGGTGAGGGTGACAACATCACAAAGAGGTCACAAGTATGATCTTGTAGGTGTTTTTGAACTCAAAGAAGCATTTTGGTTGCTCTTTTAAGTGCAGTGGAAAGCCACTGGAGGGCAGGAGGAGGGGCATGAGTTGACGATTTTTTCTAAAAGCTCACTGACAGAGGGGATGTGTGGGAAGCAGGAGTGGAAGCCCGATGTCACTGTAGAAACAGAGCAATTGATCAGCAGTGGTAGTGGCAAGTGCTCAAGTGGCAGCCACGTGGATGGGGAGATGTAGAGAATCCCAGCTGGATTTGGCGATATATTCAACAGAACTTGACAAGGGATCAACTGAGAGAGAAAGGAAATGATAACATGCATATTTTGGTTCTTTCCATTGAGTGCTATTATTTATTGAAATAAAGTGAGAAGTTAGGATGAGAGAGTCCAGAATTTTTTTGGTCTGTGTTTGGTGACATGCATGTTGGACTGCACCGTCTATGTGGAGTCATGGGTCAAGCATGGAATATCAAGACTAGAGATAGTTTTGAGTGTCATTTAGTAGGAGGTGGTGTGTCAAACAACTGGGTTGGTTGAGAACATTTACATGAAGGGATTGAGAAAAGGAGACCCAGGACAGGGCCTGGCACTGCCCAGCATCTGGCATCACACAGAAGAGGAGAAATGGAGTGGGTGACAGGGAAGAAGGTAAGGGTGCTGGGAGGACAGCCGGGAGAATATGGTGCCTCAGAAGCCAAGAGCAGTTGCACCAGAGAGGACATAACTGGGAATATGATAAAGAGAGTAAGAGAAGAAAGAGGATGATAAAGATCTGATACCAAGGGCCAGAGCAGGACTTGACACCATGATCCTGATCATACAGCCGTGGAGAATCAGTGAGTGGAAGCCCAAGAGAACTTCACGCTCCTCCTGCTCTCTCAGCTTCACTTCCTCATCGTTTGCTTTTTGGCCTCTCTAATGCCATGCATTTTCAGAGTCTGATTCTCAAAACCTTCAGTTTCTCGTGCAGCTCTCATCTTTTGTCTTATTTATGATTTTTGTTCCATTTAGAGTAAAACTGAACACATCTAAAACTGCACATCAGAACTTGATATTACCTAAAATCTGATGTGAAATGACATCATCTTGACCAAATCTAATGTGCAAAATGTGACACAGGAAAATGAGCCTTGATAGAAATAGTGGCTCGGGCTGGGGATTTAGCTCAGTGGTTTCGCCGCTTGCTGTGCAAGCGCAAGGACCCGAGTTCGATCCCCAGTACCAAAAAAAAAAAAGAAACAGTGGCTAATGAGAAAACTCACTGTAGCAACAAAAGAAAACAAAAAAAATTGACATCGTAGTGAATGTAATATGATAGACGAAGCAAATATTCATTAAAGTCTTTCAAAAAGATTGAGCTCACCTCTATGAAAATAATTTTGATAAAAATGAAAACAAAAATTGGAAATGATTCAGTTGTACTAGATAGACATTTAAAGTTAAGGAATTAAATTGGCTTAATGACATTTACTCAAGAAAAGATTGCCTTGATGAAGATTCCCTGGTGTTGATTCCAGTCTGATTAGTGTTTGTAACCAAAGCATTTGTGGCATCCAGTGGCAGGGCCAAAGCCTGGGGTCAGACTGTGTGCTTCCCCGACTGGCCCGCTCTGTGCAGTAGCACATTGGGGACACTAATGCGAAGTGCAAGGATGAGTGCCTGCGCCAGGAGGCTAAGGCCACTGAAAGGGGCCTTCACCAAGACTTTCACTGGAAAAGCAGTTGCTTCTGAGCTTCTGCCTTTGCTACCTCAACTAAGACTAAGTGTTGGAAAGAAAATAATTGTTACAGAATTTTATTTGGGAAGAGTCGCAGGTTCCTTGCCTGAGCAAGGACAGTTTTTTTAAATTGTTAAATAACTTTATTATCAAACACACACACATATAAAAAATTAAAACCACTCAAAGAATAACAATGCAAGGGGGAAAAAACTACAATAATCAAATACAGTAGAACTCAACCAAAACTGAAAAGCATTTAAACATTTTTCTATATAATTTAAAAAAGCATCTCAAGCACCAACAAGACACCAGAGGATGTGATTTGTTTCAGAAATATCCCCCAAACCAACCATGAACAAATAACGATCTGGAAAAAAACTCGTTAGTTAGCAGACTCCACATAAGCCAAACTTCTCCCTAATTTAAATTTCGATACAGTCATATGACACGTGATGGAAACACAATCCAAGAAATATGTTATTAGGCCATTTCATCCGTGTGTATCCTTATGTACACTCTCAGTTTCTCACACTAGAGAAACTATTTGGTGTTTACACATGTGTCGTATTTAATTCACTTAAGAGGATGGCCTCAATATGCATCCATTTAGCTATAAATGTCTCTAGTTTCTCGTTCTTTATGGCTAAGTAGTACTCCATTTTATTAAAAAAAATTTTCTTTATCCAGTCTCCAGTTGATGGGCACTTGGGGTGTTTCCAAGCTTTCACTATTACGAACTGTGCAGCTATAAACATGGGTGCACAGGGGTGGGGGATTTAGCTCAGTGGTTTTGCTGCCTGCTGCGCAAGCGCAAGGACCTGAGTTCAATCCCCTGTACCAAAAAAATAACAACAAAAAAACATAAACATGGGTGCACATATATTGCTGTGGTAAGATTCTTTTGTGAAGATACCCAGCAGGGGAATATCTGGGTTGAATGGGACCTCTAGCCCTAGTTCTTCAAGGTATCTCCATACTAATTTCCACAGTGGTTGCACCAGTCTGCACTCCCACCAGCAATGGAGAAGGGTTCCTTTCTCCCCACAGCCCCGTCAGCATTTGTTATTGGTTGATTTCTTAATAGCAGCCATTCTTTCTGGGATGAGGTGGAATCTCAGTGTTGTTTTCATCTGCATCTCTCGAATGACCAGTGATGTTGAACATTTTTTTGTATATTTATTTGCTGCTTTTACTTCTTTGTCTGAGAAATGTCTGTTCATTTCAGATGCCCATTTTTGAATTGGATCTTTGAATTTGGGGGGGAGGACAGTTTTTGAATTAGTCTCATCAAAAATAATCCCCTTTTCACCAGAAATGATTCTCTTTAAAATACTTCTTTGTTTGCAAGCTTATTTTCTTTTTTAAAAAATTGTATTTGTGACTTAAATGATATTAGTTAAATTCAGTTCCTCATTGGTCCCTAAATTCAGTAACAGGCTCTGGAAGTGTATAGCTAGCTGTCTGACCTTAAACATGCTACCTGCTTTCTTTAATCCTCCTTCCTCAATCCTGAGTGAGCCAGTGTCACACATCCATGGGTTACTGTGAGGATTAAGTCAGAGAAAGACTTTCAGTGTGTGATTTTAAGTAGATGCTCAATAAATTGTAATCTTTACTATTGCTACTGTTATTAGTGTATTGCACATTTTCCATGTGTGCATCACAGTAACTCAGGTTGTTTGGGTGTCAATGATTTGTCCCCCAGTTAGGTGGAAAGTTTCTCAAGGCAAGGCTCATGTGCTCTATGGCATTCTTTCATTCCTCTGCATTAGGCGTAGCAGAAAACAGCTGGCTTTTCCAGACTGGGAAGTTGGGGAGTGCTTCATGAAGGAGTTGTTTAAAGGAGTGGCAGAGCAAGGGAAACCTATAAGGGAACAACAAGCCCCTTGGACTGGCAGTAGCAGGGATGAAGAGGCAGTGGGGAGGCACCAAGTGAAAAACTGTAGGCACAGAACAGGGCCACAGTGCAAGGAGTGCAGCCCATATAGACAACTACCTGGTAGCAAGGGAGCCAGTAGAATAATAATGCTCCAATCTGTCTCCCCACCTTCTGATCTGCGGGTGCCTCTTCTTAGCTAAACTAGCAGCAAGGCAGCCATGAAGACATTATGTGGAATCCGCCTCTCTTTACATGGGGAGAGCAGGAGAGGGGGGAGTAGCTAGGGGAAGGAGGCCGGGAGTAAACAGCACGGTAGGGGTGGTGAGTAAACTACAGCTGCTTACGAGCCATTGGTGCTGATGTGGGTTGAAGGCAGTTCAGTGAGGTTGAGAAAGGTCCCATCTAGGCATGGTAGTGTAATGGTAAGATTTGGAATTACACACACACACACACACACACAACACTCATGGATCTTGCCTTTGCCTCTTCCTGTGTCATCCAGGGTGGTTACTACATGACTTAGCCCCAGAGTCCTCCTCAGAGAAAGGGGACCTCCATCATAGGTACATTTTTTCCCCTCCTGGTAATGGGGATTGAATCCAGGGTCTTTGCACTGAGTGAATCCCCAGCTCCTTTTTATTGTTTTTGTTTAGAAACAGGGTTTCACTAAGTTGCTAAGTTGCCTGGGCTGGTCTAGAACTTGTGACTGTCCTGCCTCAGCCTCTCAGAGTGCTGGTATTATAGTCTTGTACCACTACACCCAACTCATAGGACTCTTTTGAAGAATAATGACAGGATAAGTATAGTATGCCCAGCACAGAAAGAAATGCTTGAGAAATGTTAGCAAATTAATTCTCCAAACCAGTAGTTCTCAACTAGGAGCACTTTTTACCCCCACTTCTTGCTGGGGACCATTCTGCAGTGTTAGATTTTTTTAAATCAGTCTGTCTTTCCTTCTCTATCCTTCCTTCCTTCCTTTCCTTCTTCCCTCCCTCCCTCCCTCTCCCCCTTCCTCCTTCTACCTCCTCCTACTTCTTCCCCCCCCCATTATAATAACCATGGATACTGCTGGCATATAATGCATAGCCACAGTCTCAACTCAATGTCTTCCTGTGCCTAGAATAGCCCTGGACAGCAATGAACTATCTGGTCCAACTGTCAACAGTGCATAGGGTGAGAAATCTTGCCCTGATCTAATCTCTGTTTCCTGCTCAGGCCTCTGTGTTCCTTTATTCTAGTTCTTAACACCTGTGATTCCTGTACTAGTCCTTCATTTGGCATCAATAAACTTGAGACTTCTTCCATCCCCCTCATATCACAAGATGAGGACACGTTATGTATGTAGCACTTTAGCACTATGGCTTTGTCCTTTCCATATTTAAAATACATAAATCAGCACAAAATAAAAATCACTGCAATAGGTTGTAATCTGAGCTATAGTTACCCAGTATTAAAGCACTTATGTCAAACACACATTATGGATTCCCAGGGCAGCAGCAATGCAGAGCTATTTCTGGGGCATTACAAGGAACCAGGGAGCAGTATATTGGAGCATGTTGTTACGTCTGCAGCTGAAGCCTCTGCCGAGGCTTTCCTGTAGGAAACCAAGGCCTCAAACAAACTTGTGAAACTAATGAGTCTGAACTAGGTCAGTGGAATTAAACATTAATTTAAATAAGGACTGCCTCACATAGTTTGTGATTTTTTCTTCTCTGTCACTCTTGCCTGTCCCCCAGCTCAGTCCCTTTCTGCCCAGAGTTGTCACCCCAGGGAAGAGTGGCCTTTCCTCTTCTGACTGTGGAAGTTATCAGAGTGGAATGCCCCTCAACCTCAGGGTGGCTCTGGGTCTTTACTGTTCCTTTCCTATCACCTCAGAGAAGAGTCGTCCTCCCAATCTCCAGCTCATTCATACATTTGTCCATGCATTCATTTATCAAGTTGTTACTGCAGTTCTGGGCTCATAGAACCTTTGAGTGGGGAATGTGACCCTCACAAAGTCAGCAAACAGTAAGTCCTTTTCCACCTGTAAGTCGGGAGACTCCTAGAAAGAAATTTAGAGTTCCTTTTGGCTGTCTAGTCAGGGAAGGCCGCTTGAACAGGTGACTTTGAGGGGAAAGCTAGGAGGGAGGAAAGGGGCTTTCCAAGGAAAGCCTTGGAAAGCACCATCTGGGAGCAGGGCCAGCGTGTCCAAATGCCCTGAGCAGGAAAGTGTCAGACATGTTCAGAGAGTAGAAAGTGGTGAATAGGGTTTCACTGATGAAAGGACAGGAGATAAAATCAGCAGAAGAGAATGGGGTTAGTGAAGAGCTTCAATCAATTCTGAAAGCAGAGTGAGATAGAAGAGCGGCACCTGCAGGATGCTGTCCAACAAAATAAATGACTGTGAAGAGAGAAAATTCACATGAGAAGTAGTGGAAGTAGTGTAACATTGTAGAAAGAATGTAAATTTTGAGGTCAGAAATCTCCAGACTCAAATCTTAGTTTTGCCTCATCTGACCCTGAACAAATTTATTTCGCTTGTCTCTGAGCTTGTTTTCTTATCTATAAAATGGAGACAATGACACCTACCTCAGACCTTTGTGAAGAGTCGAGACAATTTATGAAACAATTATAAATATTAATATTATGAATATTATTATATTGGAGCTGCTGGATTTTAAACATTGAACCACAAATTTCATTTAGAGCTCCCTGGTGGCCAGAGCACAACAAGAAAGTTGTGAGATTTATATTGCTCATGAATAAAAGCTTATAAATTCCTCAGGGCAAGACATGATTACTTGGGATGAAAAATATTTTTTCTGGATCTTCATGGAAGCCTCCCTGAGAAATAGAAGAGACTTGCTTTAATTACAAGACAAAATAAATATACATCCTGGTACAAATTCGTTTTTAATCATTCAAAGTAAGTCAAGGTCACAAGGCCAAAAAGCATTTATGGGACAGGAATTAACTTTAATTCAGCCTTATATTTTCCAACAAAAACTTGTGCATTGATGATGTCATTTGCTGAATAGATTATCTGTTCTTTCTTATTTTATAGACATGTTTAAATGGTGCTCATGAAGCATCCTTTTAGTTAAACCCAAGTTTGTGTTATGATACCCATGTTACAGATGAGGAAACTCAGACTCACAGTCCAAACCCAGCCGAGTTAGTACCTGGTGAAAACAGGACTGCAGCCAAGATCCACGTGGCTTACTGAACTCTGCCCTTACTTTGAACTACTCCCTTAACAAATGTAGCTAAGCTGTGTATTTCTCTGGGGGGAAAAGAGCTTTTTAAATAGTGATACAAAGAAGAAAAATTAAATTGGGAGCTCTAGATGTAAAATTGTTTTATGACTAAGACATCAAGGGAAAATGTTTTGTAACGCGTTTTCTAGGAGAGATATTTTAATCTTTTTGTTGTGTTGGTTTATTCCAAACCACTTAACTAAAATGATGTAGATTTAAAAGAATATTAAAAAATACATTCAACACAATCATGGCAGTATAATATATATGCTAGATTGTATGAGTGGCTCTGGTTTTGAATTCTGTGCTTTCAAAACTAGCAGAAATAAAGGGAACCTGACTATTGGGTTAACAAGGATCACACAAATTCCAATTTGTAACTTAAGTGTTAAGTCTATATTTAACCAACCAGGTTAACTCAGATCTCATAAACACAGCCAAAGTTAAGTGACATTTCAAGTATCTTCCCAGTCAATTTAAGTTTCATGTTTCCACATGATCCTGGGTGAGAGTATGATAAATTAGTCATAGTTCATAGATTAAAGCAAAATGCTTGGTGCCTTCAAAGGGAATGGTAACCCTGAATCATACAAGGGGTTTTGCTTAGTATAAAGACCTTCATATTTTCTTTCAGTAGTTTCTTTACCCAAAAATGATGATGTGGATAGATACCAGGCAGCGTGCAGGGTCTGAGACTTTACTCTATTTGGGAGCTAACGAGTAAGCTTGTCTGAGATGCCTAGGCACTGACAGGTGTCACAGAACTCCTGTGTCTGAGACACAGGACTGTCCTCCTCAGAAGAGCAGGGGCAGCACCTCCCACCTACACTGGCTTCCTGTGTTACTCATGTAGGGGCCTGGAGGAACCCAGGCAGGTGGTGTATTCACAGTGATGTGTGTCACAGCTGAGGAACCCCAAGCATAGGAAACCCCAATGTTATAAGGTGCTGCAAACAAATTTGCCCAATCTTTTTCCTGAGGAAGACATTATCTTTATGATCTTGGTCAGGAAACAAGTCCTCCCTCTGACCTGCAGAGAGAACATATCTTTGTCTTCCAAGATATTTGGCACACAAACATCTTTGGAAGGATCGTTAAGAACAAAAGCTGTCACAAGAAGTGTGGACACATGGTGGAGAACCACTTGTCAGCAGTGGCAGCAGTGGTAGTAGCTAACATTTAATGAGCTCCTTCTTCTCAGACGTTCAGCCAACCCCTTTACATATACAGTGTCAATTCAACTCCATTACAGCTCTAGAAATAGACACTGTTATCTGTATGTACACATTGCATAGCTGAGATTTGGAGAGGTTTAATTACTTCCTTAGAGTCACATACACAGTAAGTGGAAGAGCCAGTGGTCTATGTGATTTCAAAATCCATGCTCTGTATCCTAACATTAGCTTGTGGCTTTACAAAATATATTAGTCCTGAATAAATCCTGTAGTGGAAACAAAGTGTTATTTAGAAACAAAAGCTGAGTGTGATGACACGCACACTGGTAATCCCAGTTACTCAGGGCTGAGATGGGAGGATTGCAAATTCCAGGCCAGGCTGGGCAACCTAGCAAGATTCTTAGATAAGTTTTAAAAGGTTAGAGATGTAGCTCAGTGATAGAACATTTGCCTTGCATGCATCAGGCCCTAGGTTCAATCCCAAGTACCGGCCCCCCCAACACAAAGAAATTTAGAATATCAAGGGAAACTACTTAATAAGTAAACTTGTGTGTATTAGTCAGTTTTCTGTTACTGTAACAGATACCTGAGGTCATCATCTTATAAAGAGAGAAAGTTTATTTTGGGTCATAATTTTAGCTTTCCATTCATGATCAGCTGGGCCCATGCTTTAGGGTTGTGGCAATACATCATGGTGGGAGCACATGATGGAGAATACTCTTACCTTATACTGTTCAGGAAGCAAAAAAGAGAAAGAAGAGACCAAGGTCCCACAGTTTCCTTCAGGGGCACACCCCTAAGAAACCAGAGACCTTCAGTAGGCCTCACTCAACGTCTCTACCACTTCCCAGTAGCACCACGATATGTACCCTGGGGGACCTTCCTGATATACTAGCCGGGGGAAAGCAGGTGCCAGGGCCCAAGTTTGAAGGAAGGAAGTCTGGCCTCAGAGGTGGAATGCTAAACCAGCAGGCTATATGGCATTTACTGAATGTTCTAGCTTCTTATTAGGCTCTTTAACCTTCTGTTTAAGGAATGCACAGCTCCTCAGAGCATGCAGGATGAGCATCAGCAGGGATGCACTCTGTGAAGTGCTGTTCTCCTGGGGAACATGGGAGGTTGGGCACATGTGACCTACATACGCTGTGCAGCAGATGACCATCGTGAGCGGATGCTGGAAAATGGCATCCACTGAAGCCTGGACAAGGCTGACACTGGAGCTGACACCAGGAGCGGCTGATGATGATGCCAGTGTAGCTGCTGGTATCTAAAGAAACTCATAGCTGTGGGTTGTTCAAAACCTGTCAGCTGCTAATACTAGTCCTTCATTCATTGATTGAGCAGGATTCTTAATTAATGCCTGTAATATGTGACATCTTTGTTCATACTCTGGTGTAAATACTGACAAGGAAGCCTGTTATTAGGATACAAAGTAATACAAAGAGAGCTGTGCAGAAAATGAGTGGAAGATCAGGAAAAGGGGCCTTATTATCCTAAGGACATGGAGGGAAACTTGTGTAGGAAATACTTGGGCTGAACTCTGATGATAACTAGAAATTTGATCTCCATGGTGATGTGCTCCATTGTACTGGTCTTAGTATGGGATGTTTAATGTATGATTCTTACTTGCATATTGTCTGTCACCTATGTCTTCCATATCTGTTGTGGTATTCACAGTCACCATCACAACTATGGACCTCGGTAGATGCTTAGTATTTGTTGAATGAAGGAATGGATGTTAAACATTGTTTGCTTGTATTCTTCAAGATCAGATTGTGTGTGTGTGTGTGTGTGTGTGTGTGTGAGAGAGAGAGAGAGAGAATGTTACATTTTATAGTTTCAAAAGATTATTCTGTCATAGGTTTCTTTCAGGAAACCTTTTCAATTTGCCTGTATGGTAGTACACTGTCTTCTATACCAGGCATGAGGCACAGTGGAATGAGAGTGATTGGCTGCTCCATTCGTTACTTATTAAATATTTTCTCTGAACACCTACTGCATGCCCAAGGCTGGGTGTTGAGCAATCACACAGACACCAAAGCTTTTTCCCAACTCATGAGGAAATCAAATACAACCGCTGGGCAGAATGTACAGGTCACAATGTGTAAGAAAGAACAGCAGAGAGGAGTCACTACTCCCTCCCCAATACCAGCAGCAACATACAGTTAAAGTGTGGTTTCCTGGCTGTTCCTTGAAAACACCCGTACTGTAACACAAATTGAATTTCTTTATGAAGAAAACTTCTGGGCTATATGAAGCAGATTAACTTTGGGCATTGATTAATTTCCCTGGTCTGTGCTATCTCATTTCATTCTCCCTCTCTTGTCTTCCTCCTCAGAGTAGAGGAGAAATTATGCAGTTAGTGAAATTGTAAACATAAGCATGCTTATTTTTTTTAAGAAAAATGATGAATCATGCTTAGAAATAATCTATTTATTTAACTAGTAGGTGATTGCTAAATATTAAATTAATAGGAACTTGGGCTTAATAGGAATGATTTATTTATTCAAAGAGTTTCTGCAGCATATTTTTCAATTTCACTATTCCCTACATTTATTTAAATTTTACTTTTTTTCTCTGCACCACTAAAGTGCCTAAGTTTGTCCAGTATTCTTGGCTATCCTCAAATATGCTGATCTTGAATGGTTATAAAACATATATGTGGGTTATTTAAGTTGAATCAGAAATGGTTTTCAATCAGAGTGAAATCATCTCTTAGTTTAAGAAAATGATGCCAGTACAAAAAGGAGTTGCAATTATGGCCAGGCCTAAATTCTCTCTGCTATAGTCTTCCACCAGAAAAAAAAAAATTTATACTGTCATTTCAAGACATCGTTTGTCTTGTTATGTAACTCCTGCATGGACCTCATTCTTTTTCTTAACTTGACCAAGTACAAATTGCTGCCCTGCAGGAGCTCAGGAAAGGAATCTTTTTAAGAGTGTTTCTTTAAAGTCTAAATTGTTTAATACCTTCCATGAAGATTTCATTCTCCTCAATAAAACCTTCCATAGCTCCCATTGATTACAGGATCAAGTTCTAGATTTTTAGTACATGATTCACCTATGACCTGGTCCATCCCACCTCTTCCTTCAACAAAACCATCTAGTCTTTAACCACTTAGCATTTCCTTATCATCATGGTTTCTGTACTTGGCCATCTCCTGCCCCTCTTTGATTTCTTCAGGAAGCTATCTCCTCTTGGCCATGTTCAGCTAAGTGCTCCTCTCCATCCACAACTCCATTTGCAGGCAGAACATTCTGTTGAAAGCATCTATCCATATCTGCCTTGCCCGATAGACAAAAAGTTCCACAGGATCAAAATGTGTTTTATTTATCTTTATGCCCCAATATTTGGCACTTCATGGATAATTAGTACAGATTTGTTGAATGAATGAATAAAGGCCTATGGGAAAAAACCTGAAACAAGTTAATGAAGTAGGAAGGATCTTAGAAATATTAGCCTAGGGAAATAAGAAAAGTCTCAAAAGTAAAGCTAGTATAAGGAGAAACAAATGTATATTTTTGTTGATTAGTATTTATGAATTATCCGCAAGGGAAGATACAAGGATGAACAAGATAAGCAAGGGCCCCGCCTCATGGAGCTTCCTCTAGGGAATACGCTAGTTATCATTACTTTTAAATGGTAAGTACGATGAGGAAATAAACAAGATACAGGTGATGAAGGGGTTATAGGGGAAGAAATTTAGATTGGCTGTTCAGGGCAGGCCTCTTTGACAAGGCAGTTTTGGAGATGACACTAGAAGGGTGAAGTGAGAGAGAGCTAGCCTTGCCAGGGTGTGCAGTTGTGCGGAGGCAGAACCAGGTTCAAGATTCTGAGGAAGAGCTCTACGGTGATCTTCAGTTATGTGAACATTTCTTCAGGAAGATAAAGTGCCCAAGTTCAAAGGGAAGATGGTCAATAAAAAGAAACGTGGCTTGTGAGCAACTCTGAGACCAAAAGGACTCAGTAGCCTGCAGAGGAAGGAGGCCCTGGCAGGGGCAATGATCTAAAGGAGAGCCTGCCACAGGATAGATAGTAGCATCCCCTTCTGTAAACTGATGGTCAAGAGAAAGGGGGGATTAGACTTTGGAAAATTATTTGCCTTAACTGCCAGACCAGATTACCCACCAGGAAGGGCTCTTATATTCTCTGCCACTTTGCCCTTGCCTTGTAAACATGAACCACGGATGTTCCAGCCCCCAGAAAAGTGGCAACTGGGCCCTCGCTTATCTAGGGAAGGGCAGCAGTGGAGTGAGGGACATTAGCAATAGTTTCTGCTGCTTGTCATTGTTGTCCACTGGAAGGTACTATAAAATAATAGCAGTCATCAGTAAGCATTAACTAAATGCCAGCAACTGAGCTAGGTATCCCACAGCACAGTGGTTAACATGTGGATTCTGGAGTCCAGTCCCAGGGTTCAAATGCTTCCTTCTGCACTTACCAACCCCGTGGTGGTTTCCCCAAGTTACTATATATGTGTGCCTTTATCTTCTCATGTGTAAAATGGGAGGGGTGGGGAAATAACAGTACATATCCTGTGGTCCACTGTGAGGAGCTATCAGGTAAGATACAAAAAGTTCCTAAAAGAGCACCCACACATACTAATATGAATGGAAGCTTCTATGGTAACTTGTGTAATTGTCTCAGCAACCTAATCTGGTTGGTACAGTTGTTCTTCGCATTCTACATCTGAGGGACCCTCAGAGGCTTTATGTCACCTGCCAGGGTTTCATAGTCAGTGGAGAGCTGAGAATTAAACGCAGACTAATTTCAGAGCCCAAGCTCCTAGCCGTCACTCTTTCGTAATTTTATTTAAATTAGAGATACCTAGGTGAGAAACCAACACATTTATTTGTAATTTATCTTTTGCAGGAAACTAGTTTGCTCGGAATGCTTAACCAGAGGGATGAACAGAGATTAAAGACAAGACACAGATAATTTTGAAACAGGGGCAGGGGGCTTTTGCCTCTAGTGGACATGTTGCTCTGAGCATCTCACTCACCTGGCTTTTATTCAGCTTAGGCAAGGGAGCAAGCAATTAGGTTAATGGAAAATTCATCTGTTTCTCATTATTTTCAAAGTGTACCCAGTATTTCTCTAAACTGGATCTTGGCTGTTGTTGACTTCTTTTCCAGAACTTGCAGTGTACCAGCATGCCAGTATGTTGCCAAAGCAGGAACAGCTCACTGCTCTCTTCTTCATGTTCATGGGGAGGTCAGCTGGGCCTCAGTCCTTATGTCTAGTTTCCCACAGTCTTGGCCAGGTTTGATTATATATTTCCTTTGATTGCCTGTTTGAAGGGGTTTAGGACACAAGAGGCATAAGGAGATGGAAATCCAAGAATCTTGCCCAGACTTCAGGTCTCTGGATAACTCAGAGAGTTCCACAGGCCCATACAACAAATTGGGTATTAATTGGCGCTTTTGCCCTTCAAGGAATTTTCCATAGTGTTTTCTACAATTTTTCTTGATAATTTAGAGGATCAAATGATCAACTACAAAGTGCACATGGGCGCGTGCACACACGCACACACACACGCAACATGCTCAGGAGGATTTCAGGATTTAAATTTTTCTCTAAACATTGGTTGGTTTTTTGGTGTTTTTTGGTACCGGGGATTGAACTCAGGACCTTGCACTTGCAAGGCAGGCGGTGGAACCACTTAGCTAAATCCCCAACCCTTCTCTAAACATTGGAAATCCATAAGCATATCTATTGAAATTTCCCTTAAAACTAGATTCCCCTCTGAAAATGATCCTATCCCCAACCCCATATGAGATAGCTATGTTTTCTGTGGCCAAGGTCCAGATGAGCCAGCAAAAGGACCCCTGTGATTTGGAGTTATCATTTTCTAACAATGGTTCATGTCCAGAGTTCCATGTTCTGGTTAGCAGTGATGGTGGAAAATGAGAAAGGATGCTTCATGGAAGGTCTGCTGCACATATTCACTCAAATGCTGAATTTGTTCCCCCCGCCTCCTTCACCATTTTTAATTCAGTTCCTGGATAAGTTTGGTCCACAGACCAAAATGGATTCTGTTTATTTTAAGTCTGTGTTGAATCCCTTCCAAGAAGACTCTAGTTATGGAAAATATCAAAAGGACCCTGTTACTGGGCATGTAGTTTAGTGGTAGAGGACTTGCCTGGCACTTACAAGGTCCTGGGTTCCATCCCCAGTACCATAAAACAAATGCACCTTGCTTCAAATAAATAGTGATGTCATATTTTACCCTCATGAAATGTTGGATGTTATGTTTCAAAAGTATTACAAATACTTGTTGCTTGGCATTTACAAGTCACTGTAACGCCGGAACACCCAGCAGAGGAGGGCTAGTTTGTGAAGAACAGTAGTACTTCCAAACACTTCTTGGGGTAAACCTGCATTTGCTTTTTGCCCTTGGTACCTGTCTAGCTTATTTTTGCTGAATAGCCAAGTGCCTAATATTCTAGTGAGTACTTTAAATGCATCAGCTCTTTTAACTCCACGCACTCCTGTAGATGGGTACCGGTGTCACTCCCATGTCACAGACGAAGAAACTGGAACACAGGTAAGTTGAAAAAACTTGCCAGTAGGTAGCAGGGCTGACCTTCCAATCCAGGGTGTCTGGCTATAGAATCTAACTTCAACTTCTATGTTATCTTGCCTCCCAAACAGTGTTATCTACAAGTATTTGTTAAATAAATGAACAATGATGTGGGCTTTAATTAGGAGACTATACCAAGGTCCTATGGGAGGGGACATGGCCTTTAAAAATTAAACCCACCTATTGGTCAATCAGATGAATTGATGATCTTAGGATATTTTATTTAATGAAGAATGTATCCATGTCTCAAGGATCTTTCTCTTCCCACACCTCAAATTTGGTAAGAGACATTCACTGGGAATGAAATCTGAGAGTTAGCATCTTTTCAGCAGAGGCTATAGTTACACCCTCATGTGCTATAATGACCCATCTAGACAACTGGTTTAAGAGTGTGAATCTCCTTCAGCTTCCTTGTAATAATCTTGACAAATTAAAATATCCTTGGGTGACTTGTATATCGGGCATGGGCTAAACATCGAATATACGTGATTTCATTTACAAGTTGGTTGTTTCTGTTTAAAGGAAGGGGAAATCAGCTTAGAGAGATAAGTTAGCTTGCTCAAGATAACGCATTTAGAAACAGGTGTTTGCAGAGCAGTTTCATTTGAAGCTCATTCTCCCACTCACTCTGCTGTATTGCCTGGAGTCTCTTCCTAATCAGTTGGATTTTCAGTGGTGCCTCATCTGGGATGCCAAGCCGTGGGCAGTTACTGGCGCCTCCTGCTGACTGAGTGAAAGATGATCAGTCGGTTGCTGCATTGACTGATCCAATGAAATGGAAGGTTGAACAGTTGTCTCTAGTGGTGCTTCTCATGGATTATGTTTTTGTATGAATCACTCAAGGATCTTGTTACAGTGCAGATTCTGATTTAGTAGGTTCCAATAGGGAATGAGATTATAATTTTTATTAATTTCCAGTTAATGTAAATGCTGCTGTCCACAGGCCACACTTTTATTAGTAAACCTCTAAACTGAGTTGTCCAATGTGGTAGCCCGTAGTGAATTGAATTAAATTAAAATTCAGTTCTTTATTCCACTAGTCACATTCTGAGTACACTTTAGCCACCTGTGGCTGTCATCCTCTATACTGGACAGGGAAGCTCTGGAGCACTCCCATGGTCACAGAAAGTCTTGTTGGACAGCACTACTGTAGAATATCCAGCTAGTAGAGAATGGGAATCTGCTGTAAGATTTCCAAATACATTTATACCTATTTCATTGACCTGGAAAATAGTCTCCCCTCTCATCAGACCCTGGGTTGTCCTGTCTACATACGGGCACTTAGATCTTTGTTGGAGAATTATAATATTGCGCAAAGAACACTGATAAATATATTTGTATTTTTACTTAGGTGCCAGTTTGCTTGTAGGAATAAAAGTGCCACTGTTTTAAAAATAACACATAGAAGGATTGTCATGACTGTGGCAAAAACACCAGAACTTTATTTAAAATCTTCTAATTAGACCTGGAAAACATCTGAGAGTGCATCTGCAAACCTAGGACTCTCTCATTCCTTTTTATTATAAGTACCTCTTTCTCTATACATATCTCTACCAAAGACAACTTTCTAGAGTAACTTGGAGTCCAGAGGCCATTGTTACTGTCAACACAATAAGAAAAGTCATTTTGAACCTTCATAATACCCTTAAATCCATTTTGCCTTAGCCTCTCATTTTACAGATGGGTAAAAGAAGGCTGAAAGAGGTGGCATTTGCAGTCCGTTCCTGATAAATAGAGCTGGTGTTAGGTGCATGTTGGTATTTGCTAAAATCATGTGGATTTAGTTTTCTGCTTCCTCACTGGACTATCTGCCACTGACTGACTTAATAACCACTGAAACAATCACTTCTTATTTCCATTTCTTTGCCCCATTTCAGAGATACACGTGTAGACATCAGCTTCAGATGCAGATATACATAGGGAGATAAGACACAGAGCAAGTTATTTGAGATGGAAATAAATAGAGCTGTAACATTTATAAAGCAATTTTCTTTTCCATATGTGGTAGTTATTCATTTTAAAAATTTAGAACACATAAATAAGACAGTAGGATAAAATATAAATCACTCATGGGCCAGGGATTTAGCTCAGTGGTTCCGGCGCCTGTCTCACAAGCCCAAGGTCCTGAGTTCAATCCCCAGTACCAAAAAAAAAATATATATATATATATATATTTATATTTATATATAAATCACTTGCAATCCAGTTATTCAGAAATACTACTGTAAATTTAGTGATTATGTTGCCTTCTTTTTCTGTGTATTATTTACAAAAATATATGATTCATACTGTTTTGGAATATCATCAACATCTTTCTAGATTGTTTCATAAAATTCTAAATCATTTCTAGTGGCTGAAATAATATTCCATTGTATGGTAATTCCAAAATTAATCTATTCAAATAACAATTGTTCCACATTTATATTATTATTTGCTTTATTTATTATAAACAACTCTATGGTGAGCATCATTCCATGGTAGGAAAGTTGATAAATTTGGAGTAAATTCCTAAAATAGAATTAAAGGATTTTAAATCTTTGGATACAAATTTTCAAATTTAAAAACTTGTACTCATGTGGACCAGGGATTTAGCTCAGTGGCACCGCGCCTGCCTCACAAGTGCAAAGTCCTGAGTTTGATCCCTGGTACTGGGGGGAGATATATATATATATATATATATTTGTACTCATGTACACAAAAGATAATATATTAAAGTTAACTTTCTAAGGACATGGACTATGGCTATTTTATCCAAGGTTCTATCTGCTAAGCCTAGAACATGACCTATTCATAGTAGACCCTCAAGGAAGGAAGGAAGGAAGAGAAAAAGAGGATTTGGCCAACTTATCTGTGAGAATTCTTCCTTCCTTGCCATCAGTTGATGCCCATTCAGGCTCAAAGAATAAGCCTGATGAAATACTATTAGCCTGATCTAAGTACAATTAGGTTTACATAAGACAAAGAAAATGACAACAGGCTTGCCATCTCCACTATAAGTGCTCTTGAGTATGTTGGTTGGCCTCACACTCCTATTCCTCTTTGGAAGGAATATAGTGGAGTCATTAAAAACACTGACAGGCTGGAACTTGGAGTTTGCCGTTTCAGTTGTGTGACTTTGGACAGATTACATGGTCTCCCTGAGTCTTGGTTTTCTCCCTTATAATAGTGGTAACTGTTTCTCAGAATTGCCAAAAGGAGCCCATGGCAGTATGTATATAGCTCTTGGCACTAAATCTTGCTCAAACAGTGGCCATTGGTACTAGGACTTCATTAACACTGGGATTGGGGAACTGAATATGTGTAATCTTATGTTCCCATGGATTTATTTTATAGACTTGACATTTGTTTCCAAATGCATTCCAATTTACTTGGTTTGCCACTTGGGGGAAATCTTACAGCAGATTTTCTTGAGCCCATTTTCCACTTGGAGAAGATAAAGCCCCAAGTTGCACAGTGTATGCATGTGCCTGACCAGAGACCCATAAAATGTGGTAGAACTAGAACTTCACCAAAGCATTTTCATTTTCATGTCCAGGTGTCAGACTGTTTCTTAATAATCATGGAGTTGGTGCTCATCAATAATTATCACCATGTCAGTGATGGTAGAAGCTTGCATGAAATGAGTGCTTTTTAATTTACACATATTATTTCTTTTAATCACTGAAGCAACCATGGACATAGGCATTATTATTCCTGAAAGTTGAATTTATTTTTCCAGGTTCACATAGCTGGAAAAATAAGTAAATAAATAAAATTTTGAAAAGACCACATATCTGGAATCTGTAAAAATATGAGCAAAAACCAGTTCTGACACCAAACCTACACTTTTAACTACTAAGATTTGCCCCATAAAGCTCAGTCATCCAGAAAGTAGTTAGGGAAAATATTTTTTTATTATCATTTGATGTCTGCTAGATCACCAACACCCAATATGTAGCCAGATCAATATTAGAACCTAAAAGCTTCCTTGTTTCCAGTCCCCTTTAAAACACACACTGAGCCATTAGCCTTTTAATTCTGAATTTAGTGGAGCTTTAAAGTTTTCTTGGAGAAATATCTGCACAAAACACCACTTTGCTTTATGAGGATAGACTTATTTTTGCCTGTATCCATTAGTTCTCAGGTTGAGCATATAGAAGAACAGATTATTCAAATAAAGACGTCATGTGATTAAAAGCACAGTAATAGCTTTGTTACTTAGCAGAGACTCTGCCTACAGGAAATCCAGTAACAAGTAATGTCATCCAGATAGAAGCTAAAATAGGAATTAGAGTATGCACATGATAACTTTGCAAAATTTAAATATGCCGTTGTTAGCCCTCCAGGTCATTCTGGTGGGTCTTTAAGATACATGGATCTAAGATCTTCAGAAGACATTGGGAAATACCTTTCCACAAGTTATGAACTTCTAAGTATCCCCACAGTAAAGTGCATGTTTATCTTAAATTCTTAAGAAGTTTGTTCTGATTTAAGGAAATAGGGATTCAGCCACACAGCAGAATCAGAGAAATAGTTGATGAAAATAGATGGATGATAAGAGTTTGGAACCTCTTCCTGTTTGATTTCTTCCAAGAATGTCTTATTTTTCAGTTGTGCACATTGTAAACAAATTAAGAGTGGTAACTAGTGAGAAAAGGTCTTCCATTCTCTGTTCTTGAGTTACTTCAGATCTGACCATGTGTGGTGCATACCATGTCATTGAAGTGAACCTGGAAGGAACTCAACCTACTGGTTGAGCCAGGCTTTTAATAAAACTGCCAAAATAAATGATGGAATTTTTTATATAACTATTACTTTCTTTTAAAGACACACTGGAGATTACTTGAAGTTTTATTATTTAGACTATGAATGGATGGTAGTGACCAACTGGTTTGGTTGCCACAGGATGAGGACAACAATGATGATAGTACCTAATGTTGTGGTATATTTACCATGTGTCAAGGATTGAACTGCAACTTCATCCACAATGTCATTTAGTTTGTACAAAAAAACATAGTGAAGATATTATTAATATGCTTATTTTACAGACAAACTGAAGCTTAGAGAAGCCAAGTTATTGTTCCAAGGCCTCATAACCAGGCGACAATGGATCCAGAATTCAAACTTCAGCAATCTGATTTTGAAATGAAGACCCTTGATCACTGTTAGGCCAGGTCCCTAAAGTATTTTGAACATGCACTCCATTGGTGAACTATTTTGAGGCCATCTGTCTTTGCACTTATTAATAGTTAATACTAACATACTATGCAGGTAAAAGAACATGTAAAAAATTGTACAAACTAAAAGGATGAACCCAAAATGAAACTATCTAGGTTTTATTGTATTTATCAATGGAACGAAGTATTTTTGCTGCCATAAAAAATAATGATAATTCCTGTGTTGGTGAAAGAAATGTGTTTTAATATGCTTTAAAATTTTTTAAATTTTTAGGTTACTACTTTGTGGTTTAGGTACACTCAGAGATTCAGTTCTGAGTTGTTGTGTTGTTTTTTTTACAATACTTGATCATAACTGGAAAAGATGTGTTGGACAGATCCTTAGATCCAAATGGAAGATAGACATTATTGACTATGCTTTTGAAGTCTATATATCTACATTTCAAGTCTGCCTATCAATTATGCTAAGATATTTTTAATCTATATGTACAGTAAATTATATTTTCCACTGTCAGTCTATTGCTGTTACACAACATTTGTTGCATCTTTATATTTTTAAAGACATACATACTAAAATTAGTAGTTCACATCTCTGATAACTGATCATCATATTTATAAAAGTTTTGCAATATTTTAAATAAATTTTTGTAGGCATATCAAATATACAGGTATACCTATATATCACACATTAACAGAACCATTTCAGAAGGGTTCATACTTTCAAATTTCTGTCTGAATAATGTCAGGTTTTTTGAAAATAATTTGTCTTTATGTCCTACATGCTTGGCTTTTCACATCTTGGAAATCATGATGGCTCCTGAGCATCACGAGCCGTGTCTGAGATGTGGCCCACATAAGGCATGGTTCAGTGCAGATGATCATTTATGTGTCAGAAGTCACACTGGGGAAAGCTGGCTTCCTGGTAGATTTGAAGAACTCACTATTGTTTTTAACCTCAAAGTGTAGTTGATGATGATGAAGAGGAAGTATGGATTCTGCCATTTTCTTACTTGTGCTTGCCTTATTAAGTTCAATTTGACCATGATGGGCAGGAATGAGAGCAGGCAGACTGATGTGTTTAGTGGCATCACAATGCATTCCATTCATAGGAGGACTGGAGAGCTCACCATTATGAACTGAGTAATACCACAGTTCTGTAAAAAGCCTACTTTGTTATCATCCCCCCAAAAAGCCCCATAAAACACAAAATGCTGAATAGCAAAAGCAAAGCTCAAAGTGTGTGACATTCAAAAACAGTTTGTTAAAATATTTCAAATATTAATAAAGCAAATGAATCTCAAGATATTATGAGGTTGAGACTCAGCATGATTATGGTAGAAAAGTTGCTATAAATAAGCCTGGGCATTGGCATCAAATTTCTGTCTGCATAATGTCAGAGTTTGTCTTTATATCCTAGGGGCTTGGCTTTCATGTCTTTGAAAATGTGATGGCTCCCGACCGTCACTAGTCATGTGTGAGACTTGGTGTGCTTCTGCCCCAACCATCACGAACACCAGCTTTAGATCTTTCATTAGCATCTAAAACCTTGTTTCCTGATTGTGAAATTTCAAACCTCCATATGAAAGTAGAAAAGATAGTATAACAAACTTTCATGTTCCTATCAGCCAGCTCACTAATGATCACTTCATGCTCAGTTCATTTCATTTATGCTTCTGTATCCCTTTACTGAATTATTTAAATAATTACATACCAGAAATAACATCATAACACTTATATGTATTTTAATATGAATCTCCAAAACATAAGGACCTGGGCAGACTGGGTTCCCTCCTTCCTTCCTTCCTTCCTTCCTTCCTTCCTTCCTTCCTTCTATTGAGCCCATGCCCTTTCCACTGAGCTACATCCCCAGCCCTTTTTAAATTTTGAGACAGAGTCTCACTAGTTGTCCAGACTGGCCTCTCACTAGTGATTCTCCTGCCTCAGCCTCCCAGAGTGCTGGAATCACAGACATGCATTAGCATGCCTAGCTAAGAAACTAGTTTTCAGATACAACTCATAGTACCATTATTACATCTAGAAAGTTAGTAACTGTATTAGTAACTTTCCTATCTTTGGGACAAAATACCTGAGAGCCATAACTTAAAGGAGGAGAGGTTTATTTTGGCTCATGGTTTTGAAGGGTTTAGTTCAGTCCATGGTTGTCTGACACCAAAGCAGAAATGGCATGGTGGAAGGGCATGGTGGAATATAGCTTCTCGTTTCATGGTAGCCAGGAAGCAGAGAAGGAAGGAGCGGGAGATAAGAATACTGTACACCTTCCCAGTCACGCCCCAGTGACCCTCCTCCAGCCAGGCTCCTCCTCTTAATGCATTCACTATGAAGTCATGAGTGGGTGATCCCTGACTAGTGTGGCTCCCTCACAATCCAGTCACCTTGCAAAAGCCCCACAACTGAACATCTAAGATTTGGAGGAACATTTTAGATGTAAACCATAACAGTAACTTCTTAACAGCAAATATCAGTTAGTTTCCAGCTTCCCTGAAGATATCACAAGTGTTACCTGTTAATTCACTCAAACAAGAGTGAAGGGTTATATCTAAACAAGGGTTTAGATATAAAGTGTCTCCAAGAAGTCTCATGTGTTTGGAGATGGAGCTTTCAGAAGGTGATTGGCCCATGGGTCTGGGGCAAATGGATCAGTCCATTGATAAGTTCATAGCTGAATGGGCTGTTAGGTGGTAGAGGGCACTGAAGGAAGTAGGCCACTGGGGGCGTGTCTTCACAGGGTCTCTCTCACCTTCCTGCTACCATGAGTTGGGCAGCTTTCCTCTACATGCCCTTCTGCCATGAGGTGGGTTGCCTGTCTCAATAGGTCTCATTCACAGCAACAGCCAGAGTCATGGGTCAGGAAGCAGATTGGACCCAAACAAATATCAGTCTGACTTTTTCAGTAAAAAATGGAGACCCTGCACTCTGAGAGATGGATACAGACTAATGTTTATTAATTAGTGCCTACCTGCCAAGGCCTATGATAAGTTCTTTATATACTGTCAAAGTACATTTTTTACAAAGTTAAGAACATCACACACACACACATACATATACATATATGGCATTTGTGAAAGATTTATTTAACTTATTAATAAAAGAACAAGCAGGACAGAAAAGCTGGTTTAGAGAGCAACAGAGGATGAGAGATTTATGTTATCAGTCAGCAAAGGAGTGTGAAAAATCTGCTTGCTAACTCAAATTCAAAATTAATGTATTTTAGGTCAATAAGGCTGTTACTTTTGTGGTTTTATTTTTTCTACCAGACATAAATGGTTTCTAATTATCAATATTCTATAAGTTAACTTATAGCTCCACAGAACTTAGACTGTAATCAATTAAAAAATGTAAGTTAATCAGACAAACTTAGTGTTCACCTAGAATGAGGTGACCTGTGACATGGTCATCTTTTATTTTTATTTTCAAAGTTTGGTATTTTTCTTATAAATTATTTACTTTACTCTCCAAGAACATAAGGTATAAATATCTGTGTTCTTATTATCAAGAGAAACAAAGCAGTTAAGTCATAGCCCAAATTCACATAGATCAAATGTAGTAAAGTAGGAGAGACCACATAGTACTCTTCATTCCCCAGCTAGGGCCTTTAAAAAACTTATCCAGCGGTGTTTTCTGATGTGCTCAATGATTTAAGAAATATTGAAGGCATGACTGCTTTATCTCAGGCATTGTGGTAGTATGGAGATTCAGTAGTGAATAGCTATTGTAAAGTTTATTTTTGTGGTCTTTGTTTTACTAAACATATGACAGAAAACATTTAACAACTTTAGTATGATTATGTAACTAGATTGACAAAAAATCATAGTAGAAAAATTAATGAAATGTTTTCTGATAATATCTGATAGATTTCAGATAAAATATTTGATATACCAATATATTATGAAAGTTACTCATAGAAGAAATTATTTTTAAAATACTAACTTATATACCAAAATAGTAGTGAATCAAACACATTATGTTCTCCTCTTCTCTTCTTTGGGCACCTAATACAGCAGTGGAAAATGTTACAAATTGAAGGAGCCATGGGAGCAGATCAACTCAAAGGCTTCCTGGAGGAAGAACTGTTCTATTGAGTTTCATGTTACAGCGGGGGAGGGAGATGGGAGGGAAAGGCTTGTACTGAACTTCTGCACTGAGACACAGTTTGTATCTGAATGATTGTTTCCCAGCTGCTATATCCAAATAAGAATTCTAGATCTTAAAGATGTGAGATGAATGTTTTTGGGATTTCAACTTAATTCTTCCCTGTCATAAGTTACACAACAATGAAGATGAAGAGGGGTGGAGGATGAAAAGACGGGAAATAGAGGAGAGGAGGATGAAAAAGGAGGCCCCGTTCTAGTGGTACATGTGAGCAGATAGGTAGGTGTTCAGGAATTTCATGAGCCACGTGATATCACATTGCTATCTTGAAATCCATAATGGTAGAAATACTTACATCTGGGCGTTAAACATTAAAAATCAGGGCTCTCTTCAGAGACACACTTCTTAAACCTTTATAGGCATAGCACTGAAGCCTTCCTTAGAAGAAACTCAAGACCATGAGTTTCATTCTCACTTTCAAAGAGGAAAATAAACTGCTTCTTGTCTCCACTGATTATACATTTTTCAAATTAGAAAATACCCCTGTAAAGTAACATAAACTCATAAGTGCCAGCGGCCATGGTAGCTATATCCTCTGTCAGCTCAATGAGGAATCACTTCTGAACAAGAAAATACTCTCAAAGGCAGGAAACAGCAGCAAGTGGCAACCTAGCTCATTTTTAGAGTTCCAAATAATAGAAGGTTCATCCTCTGTTGTACCTAAATTTGCTTCCCTGTATCTTCTACTGAGTCCTAGATTAGTCTTCTGGAACTGCATAAAAAATCTGATCTCTGTTTTAATGAAGTTGCAGAATATTCAGCCCATACTAAAGAGAATGAAAAATATATTTAATCACTAATAAAAACACACCATAGGTCATTCATTTCATTCAGTCAGCACTTCTTGCAGTAGCTCTCAACACTGTGTATCAGAAAAGCTTATAAAGTTTTTAAGGCCTGAGGGAGGAGCTCAATGGTAGAGCACTTGCTTAGCATGCATAAGGTCCTGGATCTGATCCGCAGCACCCCAAAGATCCTAAGCTTTTATGTACCTAGGTTCCTACTTCCAGACATTCTGAGTGGTGGGCCTATGGTGGGCCATAGGTATCAATACTCTCTTCAAGATTCATGAGTAATGCTGATGTAAGCAGATGATAAAGGTCATGCTTTACACCAATACTCTCACAAATGCCCACAATGTGGGAGTTCAGACAAAGAGGGCTGGTTGAGGACCTGGTAGGAGAAATCAGAAGTAACCTTGAGCAGCATTTGGTTGAGCAAGTAAGACTTACCCAAGTGAAGAAAGTGAATGGAAAAGACAGGCTTTATAAATGGCACGAACGCCACAAAAACAGCGCATCAGTGAAGGGTGTGGAAGGATGGACAATGAAATTTGAAATATAGGATCAGTACTTGAGCCGCAGACTTAAAAGCTTATTTCCTGATGACAGACCAATAGGTCGAAGGGGGGAGGGGCTTCCTCAATGTGATCTCGTAATATTCCAGAGAGCAATTAGAAGTGGTTACCAATGCAGAACTGAACGCTGCTGTCCACTGATAAGACAAGCCATGTCCCTCAGTTTGGAGAAAACTCCCCTCCCTACTGTTTCCAAGGGAAATGAAAATTGTTTCTCCACCAAGCAGACCAAGAGGAATTAAAAGACTAGAGACTTTACAATGAGAATAATACAAAATTGCAGACAAGAGAATTGAGCCAGTGATAAATTTCATTCAGTAAGTCAGAATGCATTTGCAGGTGCAGAAAGGTCTCTGAACATCCCACCTGGGCCATGTGGCCATGTGATGGTGGATGATGGAACCCAGAAACATCCATGGTCTTTTCTCTTTCCTGCCTGTGAACTTCAGGAAGAGGCTGGTAGCAGGATTTTCTGTTCTTCCCTGGGCCTGCTTAGGCCTGCGTTGTGTGTGCAGCTATCCTGAGGTCCCCACAATGTGTGTGTTTAGTTAACACTGTATTTTTTAGAGTAGCTCTAAGGTCATAGAAAAATCGAGCAGAAAGTACGAGTTCCCATATACTTGGTATCTACCCCCACAGTTTCCTTTATTATTAACATTTCACCTGAGTATGAGATGTTTATTACCATCCATGACCCAATATTGATCCATTATTATTAGCTAAACTCCATAGTTTGCATCTGTTTTTCACTTGGGTTCTTAATACTGTATTGCCCAGTTCCACAGCACCTCTGGATGTAGCCATTATTTCGTCTCTTTGCCATTCTGGATCCTGAATGGAGATTGTTAGACTAACCAGTCAGGGTCACCACATTCTTCTAAATACCCCAGCAGACTGAAGAGTGACTGCTGATCAGTTGTACCTACTGTCACCACTGACAGGACAAGGTTCTTATCTAGATTACTTTCAGTGAAGCCCATGGTCAGTTTGTGAAGTGTTACTTTAAAGGTTTTCATACAGCCGATCCATAGACTGCATTCAGGTTTACTCATCTTTTTCTCTGGAAATAATGGTTACTGATAAGTTCACTATTAAGCCTCCTAAGACCCAGGACAGTGTTTAGTGATCAGTAATTTTATGTGTTGGATCCTGCCAAGTCGAACTATCTGCCATTCCATTTTCGGTGGTGACTTACTTTTGGACTGTCCTGTTGTGTGTGCATACACTAAGAACTGCCTCTAATCCTTTTTTATTTTTATTTTTGAACGATCAGGGTCTGTAGTATAAATTGACAATTCTTGATGTATGCTCCGTTTAGGCCCCACATTTTCTCACCTCTCCCTTAACTCTTCTTGTATCCATCCTGGAATGCCCATCTCATCTCTCCTCCCACCTTTCTTCTCTCCTTCTTCCTGGCTCTGCATCTGAGATTCCATTCTGTCAGATACTTTCCTTTCCTCAGATGTCACAGCTTACACGAAACACAGTCCTGTTTGCATACTGAACTCATTCTTGTGCCCTGATCCTGCATGCTCGCAAATAGAGTCACCACTCTGTGCAGAACACCTCAGTACTTCCCTTCACACTTCAAGTTAAATGCTAGTGCCCCACTTTGGCATGCAAGTTCCTGTACCCTGCTCCCTCCTCTGCCTATTCTGCTGTCCATTCTATTCTCCACAGTCATACCGTGACCTCCTCCTGACTGCCTCACAGCATTCCTGTGTGTTCAGGCGGTTTAACTCACTAGGTCAGTGGTTCTCAAAGCACAGATCACATACCCCTAAGGGTCTGCATCTGAACCAGTGTTAGAATCAGCTGAACAGTTTCCAGACAGTTTTCTTCATCACCTAGAGACTGTTTTGATGATATTAAGGGTGATATGAAGGAATGTGGTATTTTTACATATCATATGAAATTCATCAGCATTTGGAATACTTCCATAACTCAGTGAACAAAAACTTGTATTTGGCCAATGTATGATTCCTTTTTAAACTTGCATGTGTCAGATTTCTTCAAAGGAGGAGGTAGTGTGGTGGTTGATTTTAATGTAATAGAGTATAAAAAGTTCATTGTCGTGGTTATCAGTTTTACATTACTGTTAACTTTTAAGAAAATACCACCCCTTGAGCTTTTGCATAGTATCTGAGAAGAATATACACATTTATCTGAAAGGGTTATTAAAAAATTCCTCCCTTTTCCAACAATGTATCTGTGGAAGGCCAGATTTTTTCTGTATACTTCAACCAAAACAACATTTCATAACAGATTGAATACAGAAACAGAAATGAGAATCCAGCTGCCCTCTATTGATCTCTAAAAGAGATTTACTGTACTGTAAAATGCTGCCAGCCTTTTCACTATTGTTTTGAAAAATATGGTCACTTTCATAAATGTGTGTTATTTAGGTTAACTTGCAAAGTGTTTATTATTGTTATTTTTTTGAATTAGTAAAAACATTTTACAGTTTCATTGCCTACTTCAATAGACATCAATAGATAACAACAAAACTTGCATAGACAAAAGCTCTTTAGGGTCTTCAGCAATGTTTAAGATTATAGAGTCTTGAAGCCAAAGAGTTAATGGAGTGACATCTAGAACAACCCTTAATTAGGCCTTCAGACCTAAAACTCTGTGTTTGACCACCTGACAAAAGCAGCTGAGTGAATATTGTCTATGCCTCCAGAATGGAAAGATACATTATTTTTTTTTAAACCTGTAATCATTGTTGAGGGATTAGGGTAAAAGTAGACCTTCTCTTCTTTTCCCTCCCTTTCTCATTTTCCTCTTCTCCTGTCTTCAGTCCACCTCTTAGTCCTGACTCACTCTTGAGATCCACTTTTTCCATTTTATCCCTCTTCTATTATGTTAGATCATTATTTCCTGAGAGAATTAGAGAATTCCATCTTAATCAATATGCACATCTGCCTCCATAATTGCTTCCTTTTAGTTTGTAGAACTCTTCATGGTAGTATCATGTGGCTGTTTTAGTTTCTTTATTCTTTCTTTCCTACCCAAATAGGTCTTTAGAAATAACATGACTGAAGGGTCTTTATATTATTTAATGAATTAAAAATGTAGAGTTAATTTTTTAGAAAGTAAGTAATTTAAAGATATTTAGTTACTACCCTATAAAAAAGCATGAGCAAGAATTTTTATTATACAGAGTCTACTAAAAAATGTATACATGCTTCAGGAAAAGAAAAACTTGTATAAATATTTTAATGCTAAATTTATTGAGACATCATGAGATTAATACAAGTTACCTTTGGCCTCTACAATGACAAGAGGTGCTCAAAGTCGTGGCCATTCGCTTCCAGACAAGTTATTAGTGCGGTGAACTGCTGCTTAGGTAGCCTTGGTCATTGAGTGCTGCGCATGCATTTTCAGTTTCTTCTCTAAGGGCCGGCAGCGTGTAGGTTTTCTGCAATATAGGACATCCTCTAGGGTCCCCCATATGAGGGTAGCACCATCTGTTGAAAAAACATGATAGTAGTTTTCCAAACACCCCTGCCAGCTCTGTATTTGCTTTTGGATTCCGCATGTGTTCTCGGATCGTGCAGAAGAGCCGGTGTCCGAGACAGCCGGAGGCGCACTTGGACCTCAGCCCTATCCCTGCAACTCAGGTCCTTCCACCTCAGGAGCGCGTAGGTTTCCAGAGTCATATGACTGACAGCCACGGTTCTCCGCTTCCTTGAGAACTACACGCGGTCTTTCTGTTTGGGGGCAACTGGTTTCTTGTGAAATAAGCAGCTTGCTACAGCTGAAAATCATTCCCACGTTAGGCCACACGGACATCTGTACTAACTGGAGCAACAGCAGGCACAAGGAAGGCTTTGTCACCCTGGCTCTAGAAGCAGGTTCATGCCTGGCAGTGCCCGGTGGCCACCAGCTCGGCCGACCTCTCCTGCCATGTCTCTGACAGATAGCCCTCCCTGTGCCCTGCTCTCCTTGGCCGCACAGCTCTCAGGGACCTCAGGAAGCTGCAGCCGGCCGGGGTGAGGCCTCTGCAGGCTTCCAAGAGCAGTGGTGAAGGTTAGGAGAAAACTCTGTAGTACCCCACAGAAGAGAGGGGTGCAGAACAGTGCGCACACAGAGCTTTGGGTATGAATGCTGCAGTTGCTACACAAGGAACCCACAACAACTGCAAACATGCAGTGAGTAGCTGAAGAAAGAAGCCATAGCTGGCTACTCTTCATACCTGCTATTTCTGTATTCCTTAGAGTTTTCTTTACATCTTTTTATTTTATTTATTATTTTGGCTTTTTTTTTTTTTGGCTACCGGAGATCGAACTCTGGACCTTGCGCTTGAGAGGCAGGCGGCAGCATCACTGAGCTAAATCCCCAGCCCTATTATTTTGGCTTTTTGAGAGAGTTTCGTGATGTAGCCCAGCCTGGCCTTGAACTCCAGGCAATCCTCCTCTGCCTCAGGTTCCTAAGTGCTAGGATATACAGGGCTGCACCACCACACCCGGCCTTTCTTTACATCTTCCGAGGGATTCTTTGTTACTCCAATCCCTTGTGTAGTTAATTATCCTTTTTATAATACTTCCTCGGATTAAATAACTATTTTCTGTCTCCAGACTGAACCCTGACTAGTACACAGACTTAGTATCAATAAATGGTAGGAAAAGCACAAGAACCCCGAGTTCGATCCCGGGTACCCAAAACTAAAATAAAATAAAATAAAAAAATGAATGGTAGGAAATAATAAATTTCGCTGTTTTAATTTAGTGGAACAGAATAAGAAAGGTGTTAAATCTATACATATAAACACAGAAAAATCTTTTTTTTTTTCCTACCGGGGATTGAACTGGGGACCTTGCGCTTGCAAGGCAGGCGGCAGAACCACTGAGCTAAATCCCCAGCCCCAGAAAAATCTTTTTAAAAATATTGGCTCAGAAGATAGCCTATTTAATAAATGGTGTTGGAAAAACTGGATTTCAACCTGCCAAAGATTAAAACTAGACCCATACCTATCACCATGCACTAAACTAAGATCAAAGTGGATTAAAGATCTAAATATTAAGATAGAAACATTAAACTTGCTGGAAGATAAGTTAGGTAGAACACTTGAAGACATTGGCATAGGAAAAGACTTTATGAACAAAACCTCAGTAGCATGGGAACTAGCACAAAGAATCAACAACTGGGATCTCATCTTATTAAAAAGCTTCTGCACTGCAAGAGAAACCACCAACAGAGCTAAGAGACAACCTACAATGTGGGAAAAAAAATTTTAGCACCTGTACCTCAGACAAAGGTCTACTATCTAGAATACATGAAGAACTGAAAAAAATCAGACCTCCCAAATTCAAAGGCCTAATTCAAAAATGGGCAACTGAAATGAACAGACATTTCTCAGACAAAGAAGTAAAAGCAGCAAATAAATATATGAAAAAATGTTCAACATCACTGGTCATTCAAGAGATGCTGATGAAAACAACACTGAGATTCCACCTCACTCCAGAAAGAATGGTAGCTATCAAGAAATCATCAAATAACAAATGCTGGCAGGGGTGTGGGGAGAAAGGAACCCTTCTCCATTGTTGGTGGGAGTGCAGGCTGGTGCAACCACTGTGGAAATCAGTATGGAAATACCTCAAAGAATTAGGCTTAGAGGTCCCATTTGACCCAGCTATTCCCCTGCTGGGTATCTTCCCCAAAGAATTAAAAGAATCATACCACAGTGATACATGTGCACCTGTATTTATAGTGGCACAGTTTGTAATAGCTAAGGATTGGGAACAGCCCAAGTGCCCATCAACTGGAAACTGGATAAAGAAGATGTGGGGTTTTTTTTTATAAAATGGAGTACTACTCAGCCATAAAGAATGAGAAATTAGAGACATTTATAGCTAAATGGATGCATATTGAGGCCATACTCTTAAGTGAAATAAATAAGACACACGTGTAAATACCGAATAGTTTCTCTAGTGTGAGAAACTGAAAGTGTAAATAAGGATTAAAAGGATTAAAATGAATAATTGATAATTTGAAATAGGAAAAGGTCCAAAGGTGTAGGGGTGGTGGGAGGGGAAGGGGAAAGGGAAGAAGGGAAAGGAAAAATTATGAGAAAAGAAAAAAATGGAAATGAAGTCTTTGTAAATAGGGAAGGGTGGAGGGGGTGAAGGGCGCATAGGTAATGGGGAAAAAATCAGAACAAAGATACGTCATGTACAGGTGCAAGCACCCAGTGATAAATGTAAATGTATTGTATACCTGAAATGTACCAATAAAAGAATTTAAAAAATAAATAAAAATATTGGCTCAGGAAAAAAAGAGGAAAAACATGATAGTATTTTTCTTTTCCTGAAGTGTGTGTACATTTTTTTGGCACACTCTGTATATCCCAGATGCTAAGCTTTTTTCTGAAGAAGCACTTCCAGGGCTAGATGTAGCTCAGAGGGAACCCACGTGGTTAGGATCCATGAGACCCTGGTTCAATCCCTAACACTAAAGGAAATAGAAAGTAGCACTTACTAAAATGAACAAGATGTGATATATATGTGTACCAATCCCCCCAAGTTGAACGTAATTATGTATTGCAAACCTATACTAATTTTAAAAAGATGATTAAATTTAATTTTTTTAATGTGGTAGGTATATACAAGGTTATAGAACATAACTGTTTTAACTACACCCAGCATATAAAGCTTGTGATTCCACAGATACTATTGCTTAGAACAAATTTCAGTTTTAAAAAATGAAGTGATTTGAAATTTATTTAAAGCAGAATTATAAGGTAAATACTAATAACGTTGGTTTGTTGAGGACAGCATACTCACAAAGGTATTTATGACTTGAGCTGTTAAATGTTGGGAAACTGTTCCAAAGGGAAGGCTAGTATTACAACCTAATTCCTAATTCTTCCCACTGTGATAATTTTGAGCCTTCAACTTCCATTTCAGACTTACCCATTCATGTTTTTCATGATGAAGTCTCTCAAATTGATTTTTCCTCAAGCCAAATAAATAAAACTCATAAAATGCCTTTTCCTGAATGTTATAGAAATATATATAAAATGTGAGATGCATTTTATGTAAATAATTAAATATTTAGTTCAGACAATATGATTTCTTTTTTTCTAGAAGCAAGATTTCATTTAGAGTAGGAAATATTTTAATCTGGTTGTAGCAAGAGGATATTTTGTTAATAAAATTAATGGCCTAATGTAAATTTTTGATACCTCAAGGAATGAAATTAAATAAACATTGATCTAATCTCTCAGGATTAACTGATTTTTAAAACACTTGTTGATTTAACATTTTTGCCATTTTTCTATGATGAAGAGTTTTAAAAGCCCTTTTTGTAAATGATAATGTCTTTTTAAAAAGAAAAGTCATAACTCATAGTATTAGCTTACAAAATACAGTGTTGCCATTATACTTCAAGCTGAAAAAGACTTCATTGTGTGGAGAATTGGAGCATCTATAACTCCTCCAAATTTTCTGTCCCTGTCAGATTAGGTTCATCATTTTGAGTTAAGCATTGCTTCCTCCTTCCTTTGTAATATAGTTGCTGCTACAGTAGGGCACATACTAACCAATCAACAACACCTTACTAAGTATACTTCCTTTCATGACCAGAGAAAGCTACATGTGTCCATTAGGAAAGCATTTGGCTGCAAGTAAGAGAAAACACACAGTGTTATGAATAAGTGGGAATTCATTTTTTCTCTCACATCATAAGAGGTCCAGAGATATTTACAAACATTTTTCAGCTGTTCAGAAATGTAAGAACCAGCACTTGTACCACCATGGTGGCACATGCCTGTAATCTCAGCACCCTGGGAGGCTGCAGCAAGAGGATTGCAAGTTTCATCTTGGCCTGGGCAACTTAGCATGACCCTGTCTCAAAATAAAAATATAAAAGGGCTCAGGACAAGCTTGGTATAAAGGCTCTGGTTTTAATGGCCAATATTGCCAAAAAAAAAAAAGAGGGGGCAAACATCTCTGTAATGTTTTTCCAATGTTCCTATCACAAGATAGGAATCCCCGTACTAGACAACATGTTTGTATTCTCAGCAGAGAAAGTGGGCAGCAGAGGAGGCTGCACAGTCCCACCAAGGTGTGCTTCTTTTTGTGAGGATTTCGAATGTTTCCCTGGAACACCCCTGCCCTGGTGGTTGTCTCTGTCATATGGCTGCGCATCATTGCAAGGGAGACTGGGAAGGAGTGTTGGGCTTCCCAGCCTCTAAAATGGAAAGCAGAGGAAGGAGGGCTAAAGAATGCCACTCTCATTTAACTTCCAAAGCCCGAGTGAACAAGGAAAAGGGAGCATGGAAAGAAGATAAAGGGTGTCTGAAAGGGAAAAGCTAACTAAACAATAATAATAACACTTGTAATTTTTTGTATCCTCACTCTGTGCCAGACACTAATCCCTGTACCGCATGTGTATGATTATATCTGATCTTCAGGAAAACTTGATAAGTAGGCAGCACTAGCCCAGGTTTTCTGGAAAGAAAAACAAAGAGAGCAACCTGCTCAAGGTATTGCAGTGAAGCCAGGCTTGGACCCGAGCTTGTTCTGGCTCCAACTTTGCCCCTCCTGAGACCAGGACTGAGAACACATGGTTGTCTCCTCACGGTGGATCCATTTCACACTTCTCCGGGGTGCTGCAGTAAATTACAAATGCCTGAAATGCAGTGAGGATTTTCAGACCTTGATTAATGAGATAGATGGAACCAAGAGTGCTTGAATAGTTCTAGCAAATGCTACTGCAGCACTTCCTTCCCCAATAATTACCTTTCATCTTTGCAAGATTTTTGCTTTTGGACCTCAGTACTGCCGTTTGGAATTCTGACCTTGATGTGCAAGTGGCTTTTGTATATATCCCATGCTGTTAGACAGACTTCTATGAGCAGCAAGGCCCATTTGTTTATTTAGAGTCACACTGTCAGCCTCAGCAACTCTGGGCCAATTATTTCAGTCTGTTCTGAGTTCAATCTTACCTGGGTCAGTTAACATGTTCCCAGATATAAACTCTGTTCCAAAGATTGATTCCTAGACTAACCATTCTTAGGAGCCTCTAAATAAGATTTCATTCACTTGTGCAGTTGGCAAAGAATACTAGGGGTTTAAAGACGAGTGTGTAATCTCTAATATGATGGCCAAGCTGGAGTGTCAGCGTGATTGGCTTGGGAGTTGCCCAGCCACTTCTGAGTGTGTCAGGGTGGGTCATGGAGTCATGACCTTGAGGTCTATACCTGTGCTGTTCCCCTGTGCAGCTTCGCAGCCACTATGAACTAAGCAACATTGCTCTCCCATGCCCTTCCACCGTGATGTTCCTGCCCTGGAGACAGCCAGGCATGGACTGAATCCTCTGAACCTATGAGCCAAATAAACCTCTCCCCCTTTAATATGTGAGTGTCAGGGATCGTGGCCCAGTGATAAGAAAGCAGACTAATATATCTGACTTGAGAGCTAAGATTGTACCTTGGTAATTTTAAATCTCCAGAGCTTGCTCTTCATTCAGCATTCAATAAGGTGACATATGCATTCAACACACACTTGCTTAAAACCCATTACTTGGCAGCCTCTAGCTCAGCAGTATACAAAGTGGATGTGGTCTTGTACTTATGAAAGCAAGCACAGTATTTAAATGAGGGCTCAGATGTCCATCAAGAGGAGAGTGGGCAGAATATGGCAGAGCCACACTTTGGAATCCACTGAGCAATAGGGATGAACACGCTATGGAAACCCAGCCACACAGATGCATCTCAGAATGTTCGACTGCACTAATGTCAAGGTGAAAAGCGGCTAGACTCAGGTTGGAGGGTGGAAGGCAAGTGGTGGTCACTTTGGAGTGGGGCAGTGATTTTGGGAGCATGCAGGGCTTCTTGGTCTGAGTGATTTCTTTATCTTGGCATGAGAGTTGTCACATGGAAAGTTTACTTGGTGAGGACTCCTCATACCCTGGGCTTATGATGCCCATTTCTCTATGCACATGTTATAATTTAAGCAATCAAATTTATGTGACGAGAAGACACATGTTGCCATGATGTGGCTGTGAAGGAAATGCCCAGGGCCAGGACATGACAGAGATGAGCTCAGGTTGCTTTGGTTTGAGTGGTCAAGGAAGACCCTTCTAGAGATGTGGGCTAGACTGAGCCCTGGGGTGGCAGCCACAGTAGGGGAACAGCCAGGGCAAAGCCTCTGGCAGGAAGGATGAGCACACACAATCACCGGCAAAAGGGCACCACAGAGTGGGTAAGTGATGTAGGACAGCACAAAGTTGGGAGTGGACTGAGCCAGCTCACACAGGACATGATGGCCACTTAGTTTATGGTGTCCCTTTGTCATTTGAATTTCCCACTGGTAGGCATTCTTAAAATAGTATGTGGAAAGTCCCGGTGGTAAGAACTAACCTTCACTGCAGCTAACATTTACTAAGCATTCATGCTGTGCCAGGTTTTGCCCTGAGGATTTGATTTAGCCCTGTTCATCCTCCTCACAATCTGTGAGGTCAGTATTGGCTCCATTGTAACAGGTGGAAAATTTGAGGTGTAGATAGTTTTGTTTTTGCTCAGTGAGATACAGCTAGAGAGTTGACTGAATAAATGTTATGTTTGTTTAATTAGCAGTGAGAAAAGAGTGGTATAGACTGGCAGGTGGCAAAATGCAGACTGAAACACAGTTCTGCAGCTTGTATCCCTCCCCCTAATGCCCCTGCTGCTGGGAGCTTGACCTGTCTGGGGAAGTGTGTGATATTTTGTGTAGCTGCATGGTAGCTGTTCTCTGAACTTGACAAAATTAACGTTCCTGAAGTTCTTTTCTTTCTTGAGTGCTTTATGTTCTGTAATTTCTGTCCTGAATCCTAAAACTATTATGTGTCATCTTCTGTGTGCTTTTCCTTCTCTCCATCTAGACTGCAAGGTCTCTGATTTCCTTTGATTCGCTTGTGCCTGGTCCAGCTGAGTGAAAACATGGGCTGAGTGAGCTTTGTTGGCAGTGGACCCTTAGGGCCTGGTACGGGGCTAAGCAGTGGGTAGGCACTCAGTAAACGTCTGTGACTAAATGAGCACCACACGCCTTCAGCACAAAGTCAGCACTTGGCCTGGGTGAACTGTCTTGGTCGTTCAAGTGGGACATACATCATTTTATTTCGGTTACTTAAGCATTTAAGACGAAAGCAAGGTTTACTATTCTTTCGTACTCTATCATCCAAGCCCATCCCCAAATCTCAAAGAGCTGTGGCTATCCCCGTCTTCGAAGGGATTCTGAACAAGAAGCTGAATGCCTTTGTCCTGTACTGTCAGGTTTGGTGGATGCAGTCAGTTACATCCAACTTGCTTAAAAGAAGTTGTCAGGGTCATTTTTATGACCAATCAAAGCTGCCTCATATTTTGGTTCGTATGGTTTCAAACGCATACAAGATAACTGTGATTTTTCTCTTCGACTCCACTTGTGCCAGTAGCCCTGGGTCAGAACACGGCAGCTTAAACAGAATGAGGTAGAAGTAAGTTCATCCTGTGCTCGGATGGCTTTGTGATGGGTGCATTGTCCCGCACAGTGCCCTCCAGCCACATGTGACTGCTGGTCACCTCACTGTGGCTGCTCTGAACGGAGGCGCGTTAAAGGGTAAAGTACCCAGATTCCTCACGCACAGCATTAAAAACACAAAATATCTCAATAATTTGCATAATGACTGCCTGTTGGAAATGGTAATATCTTGTACCTGTTGGATAAATAAATTACATTAAAATTCATTTCACCTGTTCCTTTTAATTTTTAAAATGTGACTCTCCATAATGTAATATTACACATATGGCTTACATAGAAGAGTTATGAACATAACTGACATTAACCTGACAAATTCCCAACCCCTTTCATTTGCCTTTCACTCCACTATTCTCTCAATTCTTCCAGAGTTATGAAAATTAATTAAAGCACCCCAGCTTCCATTTATGAACATTCCCAAAACTGGGGTTTTTGTTTTATTTCCTAATTAAGTGAGAGCTCTGGTTGGATTTATGTCTCTTAAGTTTTAAACTTTGTTTCTATTTGTATTAACTTTAAAGGTAAAAATATTTTAAATTTCTGTGTAAACTCTTAACTTTTGAAATTGGCGTATGAAATTGTATGTGTACATGTGTTGTATACAGCATGATGTTTTGGAAGCTGTGGACATTGTGACATGGTTAAATGTAGCTAATTAACAAATGCATTGCCTCACCGAACTTACACTTTGTGGTGAGCATTCTGCATTTTTCTGGAATGCAGCGTGTCATCACTCGCTGTAACCTTCATTCTGTGCAGTCAGGAACTTATAATTTTAAAAGGGTAACTCATGTCACTGGAGAGCTGTGACAATCCTGCGGCAGCAAGTTATTAGAATTATCATTTTTTCCCAAGTGAGAAAAATGAGGGAGAAATAAAATTTGTTTAAGCCCAACTCTGTTTCAGAAAGGCTTTTGACTCAGCTCAGCCCCAGAATGTAAGTGGCTTTTCCTAGGCAACACAGTGGCCAACCAGTGCTAGGCTGATTTTACTTCTTCTGTTAGAACAGTGATTCTCAAACGCAGTGACCCATTTTTAATTTGGGGGTATAACTCTTTACAAAATATTTACCTTTTTTTAAAGTTAAAAATTTTTAACTTTTAAAAGAACAGTTCTAGCTGACTATAAATTTTTATATAAATTGGACCTGCTTGGAGGTTATCCAAAAATAGTATATCTTTCCTATACTTCATTCATTCATTTCTGTACTCAGAATTCAGTGAGTACCTGCCACCTACAAGGCCCCTAGGGAGACCCTAGCGAGGCCCTGGGGAAGCATCTGTGAAGAAGAAGAGAGAACAGACTGAGTAAGACATTCAGTATCACTAATAGGAAGTTAAAATACATGGTGCACTGCTGAATCACACAGCAGGAAGATGCACCCTAGGTTAGGGGCTGAGAGGGCTTCATCAATGACTGCTGCCCACATGATCCTGAAGGACAAGAGGACATGGCCAGACAAGGATGAGATAGATAGGAGAATAGGGAGGGTCTTACAGGAGTATTTTCCCAGGAGGGAAAACAAGGTGTGACTGATGGACAGGGAATGGCACAGAGCCAGCTGCTGAATCCTGCTACTTCCTGGCTGTGTGTCCTGTGATACCAGGAAGAAAGTTTGAAGCCTCTGTGTTTTGCATCCTGTGAAATATTTCAGGGCACCTGAGGAGCCTGGGCAGTGTCTTATTTTCTATGAAATATTTAGCAACCATCTCTTTAAAAATTGTATACATTTTAAAAATTTAAATATATAATCTATTTATATAAATATATAAAATTTATATAAATATATTCTATATCTTAATGTATTTATTAAGATTTACATTATCCATTTATTTAATTATATATATTATATATGTGTGTATATATTGGCAGATACTACAACCCCCCGCCCTGCCCCCTGGCTGATACTCAGCTGCAATGAGATATCACTACTCCAGCTGGGGAGAGATACAAGGTTACACCCACTCTCATTTCCAGTCTTACAGATACCATAGTTGTAAGGAACCATAAAAACACAGATAAAGGTAAAATTTGCCAAAGTAGGAGGCAATTACATATTAGTATTACAGATGTATTGGCTTTATTCTCAATATGATATGTTTAACTATGATTTATATTACTTTTTAATGATGGCTGTTTGTAACACTGGTTGGTCCATGAACAAAAGTTTGCGCAAACTTAAATGACCTCTTTCTTAGAGGTGTGCAGGCATTGTCAATGTAGAGCCCTCACGGCCTGTATCTGGGGCTAGTCCTCACTTTGCCCTCTTTCTCTCTTTTTTACAGATCAGCAAACAGCAGCTCCAGACAGTCAAGGACCGGTTTCAGGCCTTTCTCAATGGGGAAACCCAGATCGTGGCTGATGAAGCCTTCATGAATGCTGTCCAGAGTTATTATGAGGTACGAAGCATCATGCAGAGGCCAAGGTTGCTGAAGCCCCAAGCGGAGGGCTCTGGGATACTGGTCAGAAGGAACAGCCCTGGCCTATAGGATCACCCTTCCTGAGCACAGGGGTTGGCAGTGGGTTACAGTGTTGAGTAATAATGGCATTTTCTTTGGGGGAAAAGTATAAATAGAAGCTACTGCTTTCTGATTTTTATGCCAGGGAATGTGCTGAGTATTTTCTTTAGGATATATAAGATTTGTATGAGGTGGATCCTGATAGAGTTTTCCATTTTACCGATGACAATACTTTCAATATATTACTTGCTAGAAAAATTTTAATTTGGTAAAATTCTCCTTGCCTGCTAAAGTGTTTGACTCACTCCTTTTGGAAAGAGTAGTGCATGATTGCAGTTAGCTCTTGTGAAAATATTATTGATTGGCTTGCTACATAGCATTTAATAGTAAACGATCTTTGGCTCTGTGACATTTGTTGGTTCCAACTACAGACTCATTTTACACAGCATTTCCTTAGTGAAATTCCTATATGGAGCTATTTTAGAAGTCAAGGTAGATCCCTGGTACAAAAAAAAAAGAAGTCAAGGTAATTTTCATATTTGCCCAATTAAAATATTTTTTAATTTTACAAGTGGTATCCATTAATGCCAGTGAGTCTGGACCTTGCCGCTTACTCTGATGTGATGTGATTTCTAAGCTGACTTTCATGGGCAGTCGGAATGAGATTTGGAGGCACAGTGATGTGTGGCAGGGAATAACTTGAATATATCTAACAAAAGATTCAGTACAGAAACTGCCCAAGAGTGAAATTAATTTTCCCTTTTTTATCAAGTTCTGAAAGCTGGTGGGAGAGTAATGTGAGAACCCTTGTCAGGATAGACAGACCCTTATCAGTGCTTCCGTGTTTACAGTCATTTGCTAGAGTTTATAAACTTGTAGATTACAAATCTTAATTAGAAAGCTCATTTGACTAATGACATACATTAAAAATGCCATTTCTATTAATTAAATTTGAGAATTAATAGTCATCACTGTGCTAACGAGTCTCTGGAAATTGCCAAGATATCTACAGTGATCCTGGTATTTTCCTCTACAGTGACTAGTTTATTAAAAAGAGCTTTTTTGTCGTATGGGGATCTGGGCATCGAGGAGTTACTGAATATTTAATGTTGGGATTTGTGTAACATATCAACGTAGGGCATTAATGATCTCACTGCTATCTTCATTAGTAAAGCTCTAGAGAATCTTGGATTCACTTTTCCTGGGAAGTCTAATCCTCTAAAACAAAGGCCTTCAATCCAGGGATCAGGATTAGCATTTGCTGGGCAGAGCTCCAAGGTGCTTGGCCTCTCTTTCTTTCTTCCCATTCCCTTCACTCCTCTGGAGAAGTTGGTGCTTCTTTTTCCACTGACTCTGGGGTTCATATACACCCCTGTTGCCCGCTATTTTGGCCAGAGTTCTTTAGATCACAAGTGACAGGCCCCCAAGTCAAACTGGCATAAGCCTGAAAAGAGATTTGCCTGCTCAAGTGATGTAACAGTCCAGGAATAGGCCTGGCCTCCCCTACCGCTGGATCCAGAGACTCCAAAATTACTAGTAAGATGGAGTTTTTCCTCCATACTGCTGCTCAGTTCACTCCTGTGGTGCCTTTAGTCTCATCCAGGTTCTGTCCAAATGGAGGACATTAGGCTCACCGTACTAACTTAGCCACCCTGGGACAAAGAGAACACCTGTTCAGTGAGGATCCAAGCCAAGGCCCAGGGGTGACTTGTTCTGCTGGCATAGGTGGCATGTACCTTCCTGAGCCTGACACCATGGTAGGGCTGAAACAGCCTGGGGATAAGGCCTAGGACTGACACGCCCCTGGGAGCTCAAGTCCAGCCTTGCTGCAGTTCCTCCAGTGAAGTACCATGGTCTCCAGTATGAAATCAGGGTGTTTTCTTGCCAGAAGAAGGTGAATGTATGCTCAGCAGTTGGAGCCAACCTCTTGCAAATTCATTCTTCTTTTCTCTCTCTCTCTCTCTCTGCCCTGTCGTCCTCCTCCTCCCTCCTTTCCCCCTCCTTCCTTCTTACCCTTCTCCTCTCTTGGTCTCTCCCTCTCTCTCTCTCTCTCTCTCTCACACACACACACACACACACACACACACACACACACACACATTCTACCGCTCGATACCATGCTGCACATTTGAGCTTACCACCAGCAAAGACCTTAAAAAAATAATGTAGCTTTTCCTTAAAACAATCTGAGGTTATTTTTGTAGAAAAACTCAGTTTAGCCATTTGGCCTCATTTTGCTAAGGCAGTGATTTGTCAGCATGCTAGAGTAGTAGACTTATTTTTCAGTTATAGAGGTAGTAGCGAAGTACTGTGCTTTCTCCACAACTATACCCATCCGACCCAGTCTGAACCAAGCCGGCCATCAAAAGCAAGCTGGTGTGACCTGAATGCTGAGCTGGGGTGGGACAGAGGAAGACCAAGGTTTCCTAAGTGTGCAGGTTTACTTTGTCCTCTCCTGGTGGCCCTGGTTGTCTGGGCAGAAGATTACTCCTTTAACCCCTTCATTTATGGCTGTAAGGGTGGGAGGGGGTGCCTGGATAGGTGCTCCCAGATCTAGCTGAGCAGCTCAGTCCTGTTCACACACCATAGTCCTAAGACGGCTCACCCCACTCTTTCATGCTCTCGGTCCTTATAAGACGAATGTCTTAAATACAAGCCCTCTCTCCTTGCCTCTCTGCTTAATTTTGGTTCCTTCAAGGCTGGTCTCAGCATCAGAGAACAGAAGTGGATAGGAAAGTTTTACCAATCTCAGATCTTGGCTGAAAGAAATCGACGGGATGTCTTAGAAAGCGGACATGGAGAGTATGGGGGAGACATGAGAAACTCATTCAGGAACGCCACAGCAAATGTCTGGCTTCTGCCCGTGAGGCAGCCATGACTGAGTTTGTTTGTTTGTTTGTTTGTTTGTTTAGCTGATCTCCGTTAACAAATACCTGGTTTATTTTTGTCAAACTCATTTTAATGTTTCAGACAGAATTCTTCAGTTATAAGCAATAGAAAATGACTGTGGTTAAACTCTAATTATAAAAACAGCAACAAAAACTACTGTTGTTGTAGCTTTCATTGTTATTAAAGGAAATAACCATGCTTCAGAAAAGGCAGGAGCCAAGGTAGTGTAATGGCTTTCTGGAATGGTCATTCTGTCTCTGATGTGAGTTGATACCACTCCACTCTTGTCCTGACCCCTGCAAGGAGCAGTCTCTCTGGTGAAGCTCAGGGCCCAATCACTACTTGGCTGCAGAAGGCCAAGGCCCTGTGTCTAACAGTCCTCCTGAGATTGTGCCAGGGGAAGGTGTTCTTGGAAGGAAAACTAAGACACTGTCATCAGGAGAGGAGGGCTGGTGGGCAGAAATTGGAGGTTTCTTCCACATGGGGTGGCCTCAGTCTTTATGGTTGACCTTTGTGTTAAAAAAAAAATACCTAAAAAAATATCTGAGGTTGCCTTACCTATTTTCTAAAATGAAACAGTATATTTTTCGATAAATAAACCTCTAATAACTACTCAGATCTATCTCTAGGAGAGGAGTATCTCCCCAGTGTAACAGCATCTGTCCCTGTGGGCAAGCAGAAGGCCAAGGGCAGAGGGATGAAGGGGATGAGTCTAGTACTGTTGCACACTGCTGTGGGCCCTTGGCCAGGTCCCAGCCTCGGTTTCTTCATCTGTAGCAACACCTACATACATGGAACCTGGAGAGTTCCACGATGAACATATGAAGGTTGGCAGGGGAGAAATGTGGTTCAGTGCCCAAATGCTGCCTAGAAATAATAGAAAGGAAATGCGAGCTGACATCATCAGTGCACTCCTCAGCCGAGAGCAGTGTGAAGGAAAGGCAGGTACAAGGTAGAGCCCCTGGGACAGATTGCCTACCGTAAGGTCATGGCCCCAGGTCTGCTTCTGAAATTTGCCCCAGAATCCTTTACACTTTGAGGAGGCATAGCTTTAATATCCAAGAGTGCCTTATAGTTTAGAAATCAGCATGAACATTGCCTCACAGAAGGTAAACATTTGTGTTTTTCCACTTGAAAAGAGGTACTTCAAATGGTTACGAAAGTAGAGCATGCCAATTATAAAAATTAGTGCAGGAGAATCTTTGAATGGCTCAAATGCTTGTCATCTCATCGTCTCAGACAATTTGTATCAAATTTTGATATATATCTCTCCAGGTGTTTTGGGTATCCATACACAGTACTTTCATATTAAGGTGGAAAATTACTACACATTATTTAGAACATACCTCTTTTACTCAGCACAGTTGTTGTCACTTTCTTTCCTATCTCTGTACAAGTCATACATGTAACATGCCCTTATCTGGAAATTGTCACACTACTGAGAATTCTCAATCAAGGAATGCACTCCTATCCTCCCTGCCCCACTTCCCCTCACCATTGTGAGATTCTGGCATAATGACACATCATTTACGATGTCTCTGGCCAAAAAATACATGTAATTTATCATGACCACATCATATTCTCTTAAAAATGACAGCGAACTTTTATTACATTCTTACCCTAACCATTTGTTCTGCGTAACCTCATTGGATCCTTACCAGGGGATCCTACAAACTAAAGTAATTGCTCCCTTTGGAGCAGTGAAGAAACTAAAACCCAGGAAGATTAAGAACTGGGCTCAGGTGGCAGAGCTGGTAAGCAGGAGAGCCTGGGCTTGAACCCAGGCAGGTGACACCAGAGCCCTGTTCTTGAGCACAGTCTCCCTCCCCCATTATCGATATGTCATAACAACTGTCCCTCTGTGTGCGTGTGTTAACTTATTTATCACTTACAAAAGAGGACAGGGTATGGCCTGGTTCTCAGTCTGTCGGCGGGAAAGTGGGTGCACCCTCGCCCCTGTATGGCACAGCCACAACACGTGGCATCAGAGCCCCAAAACGTGGCTGTGGCTGTGAGCTTCTGAAAGGGTCTTGAGGCCGCTTGGCCAGGAGGATGGGGGAGGACTGATGGATGAGGCCAAGTCGGTGTGTTGACTGCTGCCCTTCCAAGCCTGTATGTATTTGCTTATTTTCCACTTCTCATTATGACCTTCCTGGAAGCTGCAGAGGAATAGGGAGGATTTATGGATGTGCTCCATGCACTATGCCTGAGGTTGAAGTCTCATGCCACTGCCACCAAAAAACAAAAACAGAAACAGAGACACAAATGAGCCTCTGTGGCTGGCTTAGAGACACTCAAGTACTGTACATCAGTGCTTTGTGTCTGTATTCACCACAAGATCCGGCTGCCCCGGGGTCCCTTCCCCTCCCACAGACTGAGAAGCCAAGACAGATGATGTGCCAGGGAAATTAGCTTCCCTCCCCTCCCTATGGCGGGCTTGCCTCTTGCGCCTCCTCCTTCCCGTCTTCAGCCTTCTGCTTCCACACTCCTGACATTCTACTCCCTAGCCCTCTTTCTGGGGCCTGCAAGTTATATCTCACCTCTGCACAGACAGATTGCCCACCTTTCAAATTCTCGCAGTTAAAGGAGGAAGACTGGATTAACCTCCTGTGACAGCAAAGAAGAAGAGTTGATAAGGTTAAGTGACTGCAAAGGACATCATGAGTGGTTCAATATATATTAAGTAGTGCGATGTACCACAGAAGGGACTGAGAGGAGCAGGTGATAGGCCTAGGATTCAGGGGTCACCGAGCCAATTCCAGTCAGCTGTCAAGACCAGAACATCAGCATCTGTTTTGAGAAGCCCATCCATTGTGTGCACTGATTTCCCCTTTACCTTCTTGCCCAGCCAGACATGGTACTCAATAGGGTCTCTGCCAGATAAGGCTGCCTTGTTCGTATCAGTCTTGCAATCACTCAGCCAATGCTGAGCACCAGCTTTGTGCCAGACACTGTTAGGCACTAAGACGTAATTGGAAAAAAGCATGACAACCCTGCCTTCCCGGAACTTACAGCCTCCCTGGAGATTCAGATATTTAGCACAGTTACAAAGCAGCTGGGAGAGGGCTGTGGGAAGAATGAATGTGGTGAAGAGAGCTTATAACAGGGCTGCCCTGGGTCTGTGGGATCTCGTATGGTCAGATGGGGAGGAGGGTATGGCTTTGTTGTTGACTGACTGTTTACAAGTCACCTGTGATGTTCAATAAGACCAAGTACAAAGAACTCACCCCTTTGCATTCCTACCTCCATCCATACACACCTGCATATCTACAAAGACTTTCCCTGCTAGGTCTCTTACCCCCTTTAGTCTTGTACCTTGCTTCAGCTTAAAACCTTCAATGCCTCCCAGTGCCTTTAAAATCCGGGCCAGCAGCCTCAACAGCTTTGCCCATGTCCTTGGCATTTGACCCTTCTGCCAGTCTTCCATCCATCACTGCTTAGTTCTGCAGCACCTTAGCTACACTAGCTTCTCCCTGTTTTTGCAGCCACTGGGGTCTGTGTGTGTACTGTTCCTTGTCTCTGAAGTAGTTTCTCTCTCTGCTCACCTTCTGTCTCTCACACACTATCTCCAAGCTGTTCTCTTTTAAGAAGGCTTTCTTGGCCACAAAATGGAGTAGACCCATCGGCCCTGTACCTTTCTGTGATGGCATTTATTCCTGACTGTCACTACATTTGAGGAGGATTATTAGGATGGTGTCTTGCAGTCCATGAGGGCTGAATCTGTGTTTTCCTGGCCATTGCATCCGTGGCATCTAGAACAGTGGATTAGGCCCTAGTAACTACCAAAGAAAGGACGAATGGGTTCAAGAAGGGGAGTATAGGTGTAGCGGGAAGGATAACTCCTCCATTGTGTAGAAAAGAAATTGAAGAATCAAAAAGGGAGAGCAACTTACCTCAGGACACACAGCAGGTTAGTGGCAAAGCTGACATAGGACTGCAGTTTGCAGCTTCTACCATAATGCTGCATTGCTTTTCCAGAGATGTCTCAATTTACATGAATGCTTTGATGTTCTCTGAGATCTAGGTCTGGAGCTAAGGCTCCTCACATGTTAGTTAGATGGCGAAACTACTTGTATTAAGCATTACAGGTGTCAGGTGAATTCATGGGTCCTTAAGGCTCATATTGCCTGAGAATTCATCTGAAACTTTTCCTCTGTAATTGATTTCCACAGGAATTGTAAAGTCTCACTGAGTACCACTCCCCAGGCAAACCCTCAGCCCCCCCTTCAGATGACTTCACTGAGTTCCTGGCTGCCGTTTTAACACCTCTCCGTCCTCAGATAGGCCTTGTGAGGAAGCAGTACACATGCGGAACCCACCAGGCCCGAGTGGTACCTTCTTGGGCTAGCAAGGGCGTTTATTTCCTCAGGCCTGATAGGAACTGCATACTTGCACTGCCTCCCAAGGGCTAGTTCTGCAGACCCTGAAGTGTTACTGGGACATAGTTCCCAGTGGCAGTAGTTTCCTCATTGTGCAGGGGAAGCAGCAGCCTCACCACCTTGTATGACACCCAGGAGCCGTGTAGCTGTGTAAGATTTCAGGAGATGGGCAGCAAGCGGAACAAGAGTAAAACACTCTTTATTAGTACATGCTTGTAGTACATAATGATTGCATTTGTTGTGGGGAGTAGGTACATGTATATAACACACTTTAATTCTTTTTATTACCCTTTCCCTTTCTTTCTTCCTCCATCTCAAGATTTCTTTCCCATTTACCAAAGATCTCTCTCTCTATATATATCCTATTGTCCATCTTTCTTTTGCTTTTAAATTATTTATGCTTTGGGTTTTTCATATAAGAGAAGTTATGCTATATTTAAGCTTATGTGTCTGATTTATTTCACTTAACAATATGCTCTTGAGCACTCGTAATAGACAGTTTGCTCCCAGGACTCAGGCAGCACTGGTAGAGCAGGTAAGGGTCCTTCCTCTGCAGAGCACCCAGAGGGGAGAGAGGAACCAGAGTGGTCAAATGACCCTGTGTTTCTGGTCAGACTGTCTCCTTAGCAAGAGTAAGTTCCTTATCCCCTCTGGACTGTGGTTTTCCCATCCACAAGGCAGACTGAATATCACATCCATGTTCATGGTTAATTCAGGTTCATCGTGGCAGGTGCTGTGCCAGAGACTGAAGCGATCATGAAGTTTCCATTTCTGGGTAGAATATAGATGATTAAACACATATTTCTCTTACACTGATGTAATTCCACTTATGATAAGTATCACTAAGGGCATAAAATAAGATTCAGGTAGAGGTTCACAGTGCTGTGTGCCAGGCATCCTGTTCAGAACTTTACATCGTAACAACTACAACTCACACAGCATGTAGTGGGCCAGGCATGGTTTAAGTGCTTTTCACAAAAGAACTCATTTAATCCTCATTGTAAAATAGCTATATAGGTGCTCCATTGTATAGATAAGAGCAGCAAGGTACAACAACAAGGTTAATTTACCTAGATTTATAGTTGTTAAGTGGCAGAGAAAGAACCCCAAGCCTGAGTGTATAAGTTGCCTATTACACTGTTAATATAACCATTGCAGCCACCAATTCTCCACCTAAAAGTTTCACTTTCTGTAGTTTTTGTTTTCCTGCAGTCAAATGCAGCCCAAAAATAATATAAGGAAAATTACAAAAGTAAACAATTGATTTTTTTTTTTCCTGTACTGGAGATCAAACTCAGGACCTTAAACTTGCAAGGCAGGTGCAGTGAACAATTGATGTTTTAATTAATGAATTTTAAAAATTTGTACATGTTTGTGATGCATAATGAATACACTCATCCTAGGGAGTTAGTACATGTGACATCTTATTCCTTTTTACTTCCCCTCTCCTTCCCCTTTCTTTCTCCCTCCATCCCTAAATCCCTTTTCTGTCTGCAAAAGGTTTACTACCCTGTAAATAAGTTTTAAATCACTTTCATTACAACGTATTGTTATAATTGTTACACTTTATTACTACTTTGCATTACTAATCTCTTACTATAGTGAATTAATCAAACTTTATCATGGGAGCGGACATATAGAAAGAAACATGGTCCTTCCAGGGTTTGCTACTCTCCATGGTTTCGGGAATCTACTGCGGGGGCCGGGGGTGTCTCAGTACCAACCCTGTTGAGATTAAGGGGGTTCCTGTTTTGGTGTTGCTCTCTGTTTGCAGATTTGGATACGGAAGCAGAATGTGTAAGTGATTTTCCCGGGTGTGCACAGCCAGGATGGGTGGGCAGGATGAGACAGACCTTGGTGCCTCCCAAGGTGAGCATGAGGAGAGCTGGCAGTGGCCAGTCCTGGGAACTGGCACCTCCGTGCCTGACACTCTTTCCTTGCCCTGTCCCTGCTCAGGTGTTCCTAAAGAGTGACCGGGTAGCCCGCATGGTGCAGAGTGGGGGCTGCTCTGCCAACGACTCACGAGAGGTCTTCAAGAAGCACATTGAGAAGCGGGTGCGGAGCCTGCCTGAGATCGATGGCCTCAGCAAGGAGACTGTGCTGAGCTCCTGGATGGCCAAGTTTGATGCTATCTACCGTGGGGAAGAGGACCCCAGGAAGCAGCAGGCCCGGATGACAGCCAGCGCAGCCTCTGAACTGATTCTGAGCAAGGAGCAACTCTACGAGATGTTCCAGAACATTCTTGGGATCAAGAAGTTTGAACACCAGCTCCTGTACAATGCATGTCAGGTAAGGTGTCCCACACCTGGGCCCAGACCCATGGGTCCACACTTTTCTTGGGCTACTTCTTGGTAATAAGACATTATATATTGCATTTTATGACTATATTGGTAAGAAACTACTATAGGCTAGATTATATTCATGAGTTTCTCATTTAAAAGAAATTGAAACCTTTTGTCATTCCCTAAAAATCTCATGGACCGTGGGACTAAGATTATTGAGTCTAAGACGTAAGTTGACCCTATGAGTCTGGCCTGGTTTCCATGTACCAAATTGCTGACAAATCAAAGTAATAAGTTTTTAAAAAGATGGTTCTGCCTTTAAAATAGGTGATGTTCATCAGTAGAATTTGTATATCTTTAGCCAAGGACCCCACTGGACAGAACACCTGGCTATCCAGTGGTTCTTTAAAACAGGCCTGAGTTTTATACCCTACTATCATTACAGCATGAATTTCCAAGTGCACCTGAAGGAGACGCCTGAGTCTCTGCTTGGGTGCACCCCAAGATATGCCTGTCCCCCCTGGTAGAGGGCGAGGCAGGGGAGTATCTTAGGTCTTGGTTGCCTGCGTCATCTTAGTTTTACTCCCATTCATCCAACAGATAGTCATTGTTTACTTTGCAAAGATTTGAGAATTTTAGTGCATGTCCCTGGGTAGTCCTTTAAAACGGATTCTTCCAGGCCACAACCCTAGAGATTCTCATTCTGGAGATAGGTGGGGCCCAGGAATCCATGTTTCAAATAAGGGTCTCCCTTCCTGCTAATTCTTTTGCCCCTTACTCTCTGAGAAATGGTGGAGAAACTCAGCTATGCTCTGGTTTCCACAGGCCAGGGCAGATTAAATGACGAAATGTTAGGGTGTTAGCTCAGAATTACCCCTTGCTCAGAATCAGGCAGGTTCAGGTACAGTACCCCTAGTATGACCCCCACTAGCTTTGTGGCTTAGGGTGTAGCTAACCTTCCCACTGGAGCATGCAGTAGGAATCAGTCAGAATGCGTACTGCTTGGCCACGTGATGGAATGGAATGTTCTTCATTCAACGAAGACTTGTTGAAGAAGGCAGCTTACCATTTTGGACAGTGTTCATTAGATACTGCTAGTGGAACAGCCCAGCTAGGAGTCACAGTGTGAAGGTATAGCCCCATTTTTATTTGGGAAAAATAGATAGAAAAAGTACTTGATGGGCCAAAATGAAAATGTTAATTGTTTTTATCTTTAGGGGATAGCATTATGCTTGATTTTCATGGTTTCCATTTGTGCTTATTATATATCTACATTTTCTGCCTTAAGCATATATTTTGTAAATGGAAACAAACATGAAAAATCTCAACAAAGAAGTAGTCAAAATGATAGAGTAAGGAGACATTATCTTCTGAATTATTTTCTAGATGTTATCTGTTAACGTCCCACCTTTAGGATTTTTGCCATTTGTGAGTATCACCTGTATGATTATTTAATATTTTATCAAATCAACTGAAAACTCTCTTTGTAAACCCATCTTCATCCTAAGAAGTAGTGTATGTGAAACCACAGCTTTGATGTGGTAGTTTTTCTTTTTTTAGAAAAAATGCATGTCAGAGTGAAAAGTAACTATTAAAATAGCTGTTTTAGGTCATCTCACACCGCTGGTGATGTGAAGCTAGAGGACTAACCAATGCCCTGATGAATAGAGGGTGTTGGGACAGAGATCTCTGATGCCGCTACTCACCCCAGAGTACCCCCACACTGACCAAAGCAGCTTTTGAAGCCTGCAGAGTTGGGCAGTGGAGCACAGGTCTAATTTGCCAGGCTATCTATGGGCAGACAGGTGCAGGGGAAAGTACTGTAATCAGGTTTCATAAATTATAGATTTAGTTACTACCATTAGTTTTTTCATAGACTCCACTCTGCTCTGCAAATCTCTGTCAACTCACAAAAGCAAGAATGTGGAGATGAAATCATACTGCTTTCACCTTTGTCCTGCTTGTCATTTCTTATTTATTTTTGTATCCCCCCCACCCTGTTTTCCTTACAAGAAAAAGCCATTTCCTAGGTGCTTCCATAACCCCAAAATATTCATAGTGTTTTCCTTTTGTGCATGTCACACACCTCCTAGGGGAAGCTGGAATCTGATTTCTGCTGTTGCTTTCTGCAAGTTCTCATGATCTCTTTTTATAGGGATCTGCCAGTAACTGCCACTTTCATCTCAAATGAGAAATGGCATTTATCAAAGAGTGATTATGTCAGTTACATAGCAGTTGTTTGTTGTAACATGAATCATGTCTATCAGAGCATAAAGAAAAAGCAAGAAGCTTAACAAATATTTCTGTTTCCTCATGGAATTTTTTAAGTCCATTTTGTTGATTGAGAATGGTTGGATCACAAGTTGCTCACACTCAACACCTAATGTAAAGTAACTGGCAACTCATTATGAAATCAGTGTTTTTATTTTTCATCAACCCTTGGGAAGAAGCAGTCAGTTATGTAGTTGTTTGAGCATTCCAGTTGAATTCTAATTCTAATGCTAACTCAACAAAAGCAAAGCTAATCTGGATGGTATTGGAGATCTGGTATTGAAAAGCATTTTAAAGATGCTCCCATCTCATCCCTTTCCCTTTAGTGGCCTTCAAATTTGGTATCAGTTTGAATCCCAGCTGTGCCAAGTGCCTGCTGCTTCCTCCTCCTCTGTTTAACATCACACATTGTCTTCAATTACTTCTTTCTAAATGTATGGACATTTCCCTTGAAAACACCACAGAGATGCATTTTAGAAAGAAACAATCATACATTGTACCATATATTTAAATGCAAATAAACTTGTTAGTGAGGCACCTCAGCTAATGTATGAGTGTGAGCTGAGGAAGTCATTTGTCTTTGTATTTCAGTTCTGCTCTTTGAAAATGCCATTTCTACTTGTTGCATGCTGATCACTTTCTCAGCTCCTGGAACTGTCAGCAGCATCCCCTGACCTTCTCCAGAGCCATCATTTGTGCCTCATAGGCAGCAGGGACAACATGCATGTGCTTGCTATTAGGAGATGGCAGTGTTCATGTCATTTATCCTCTCTAAACATTTACAGATGTTTCTGATGAATCTGGGAAAGTTGACTAGAGACACATGGAATGTGATTTTTCCAGTCTATAAACACCTTTGGGTTTTCAGTATTGAATTCTCCAAAATTAATAAACTGCTAATTTTCTTAACATTTCATTTCCTATTTTCCAAACCATCATCAATGTGGCTTTTGATGATGTGGTTATCTTATTACAGTCCTGTCTTTCTTGGACTTGATTAGTACTTGGCAGCTTTTCAGATAGTTTATTAGACTCTGAAGAGAAACCTCAAATTATCAGACTTTCAGCTGTGACCTAGATTGCTGGGTTTTATCATAACTCATTATAGACTCCTTAATCTCCATATAACTACATGGCTTTTTCCAGGTTCAGAAGTTCCCAAAAGATCTGTTAGCGGACAATTTGTTTCTAGGGCCAGACTCTAATTATTAATCACTTTTCTTGGCCCCATAACAACAATATAGTACTTTGCATATAATAGTATTTCAGTAATTAACTATTGAAGAAATACTTTAAAATCTGGGAGTGGGACAGTGGTAATGGCAGTCTAAGTAAAAACATTCTTTCATTACTCATTCATTTAACAGATAACCTAAGAATCTGCTGTGCACTAGGCGTTGTGTGAAATACGATGGGGACAAAGCCTAGATGTTCTTGCTTTGTCCTGGAATGATGCCCACAGTGTGACTCCTCATTGTCTTCTTTGGTGCTCACACAGCTCCTGATGACTTGATAGATGTCATCCTGCTCAAAATACTGCATTTGGTTTTGTTGTATTGCTGTGTAACAAAGTTAGTGGCTTAGAAGAATACCCCTTTGCTATCTCCCATTATTAAATCTCACAGTTTTTCTGGGTCATAATTCCTGACCTGTCTTAGCTGTGTTTTGTGCTCTGGGTCTCTCAAGGCTGGAATCCAGGTGCTGGACAGTCTGTGTAATCAGTGAAGGCTCAGTGGGGAAGGATGCACTTTGAACTCCTTCATACTGCTGGCACAACTCATTTCCTTGCAGCTACAGCAACAGAGAGAAACTCTGGAGTTTCAAATCTTGGATTTCTAGATCTACTTTTAAGACAGCCACCTAATTAAGTCAGGCTACTAGGATCAGCTCCTCATGGATTAATTTAAAATCAAGAATTACATACTTTACCTGTGCAAAAGCTCTTCATTCTTGTCATATATAATTGATAAGCCCTGCCCTCACTCAGGGAAGGGCCACAGTAGGGCATAATCCATGGAGTTGTCTGCCACAGTTTTCCAGACACCTGGCTCCTTCTGGTATCAATTCGAGTGTAACTTTCTTAGAAAAACTCTTCCTAACCATTTTGCCTAAAATAGGCTTCTTAATTGTTCATTTTTCTGAAAGAGCCATGTTTATTACCATGATACCACTTGATACAATTGAAATTACCTTGCATACCTATTTACTTTGTTGTTGTCTGTCTTCTCTAGCCTGTTTCTTTAAAAGCAAGAGCCATGGCCAATACTTAATGTAATGAATGCTTCACACAAAACAGATGCCCAGTTAAATACTGACTAAATTCATAAGTGCAGAGGCCAAGGCATTTATGACTTGTAGGCTTAGATGCCTAAATTATACAAAACTGTGTTTTGTCATTTTTTTTTCTGATTAAGCAAAAAGCAGCAGCAGAACAGGCCTGTCTGTGACCTCAATTTATATGCTAGAACTCCTCTTTTATAATGGGGATCACTTGGAGGTCACTGTATTCTTGCCAGTGTAAACTTCCCTCTAGTCACATTAACCTGTCTCTCCCATTTCATAGTTGGCCAAAGAGGAGCAGAAAGTAAATCTTGTCTTTCCAAAGTCATGGACTGCCTCTCACAGTCATCACTGTGATTGACTGCCTGATTTTAAATGACCTAGCTTGCCAGATGGGCTTTAATTTTAGCATTCTTAGGATGTGAAAAAGAGTAGGCACAAAATTAAAAGGATTGAAGATATGGAGGATTACAGGGCCAGATAGCAATATTTAATTTCCTAGTATTTAATTTTTGATGATACCATCTTGATTTTTCCTGTTCCTCTGTCAGTTGTTCCTAGAACACAAGACCAAATATTTCTGCTTGCCCTGCTGTTACCCAGGACCAATGGCAATGGAAAGTTGAAATTGAAAGACAGTGGGTATCCTGCATCTGAGGAACAGGAAGTTGAGCATTTTCTCTGCAGCCTTCAAAACTGCTGCAGACATTTCAGCAGTTTCTTCCCTTTATTGCCAAAATGGAACCATAAATATGCTTGTTTACTCAAAGTTCTTCATAAGCATCGAACCACAGAATTTTAATCAGAGGTGTTAAGTCTACTTTCAGAAAAAGACTTAACAGAAATAGTATCTTCTATTTTTTCTACTTTTTGCCAAAAGATGAAACCTATTATAAATCATCTAGCACAGTCTTGCAAATAGAAATATTTTACCAGCCTTCTGATGCATTTTGCCAGTCCAGACTCCCTGCTATGATGATTTAAATTTATCTCCTTATCCCACCATCTAGCCTTCTTGCTTCTTCGAAGACTGAAACCTAGAATTAGTAGAATGTTGCTTAATGCAGTGTGTATACTGATTCAATTTTGTTGTTTACCCTCTTTGTTTCAGTCTTTTCCAAACCTACATAAAAAATGCATTAGTTCCCTCTCCCACCTAGATAGTTAATGACTCTGCATCAATCTTTTGTGCTAGCTCCAGTCAGTGGAGGCCTCATGATCCATCTGCGTTCTGAACTCTAGTTTGAACAGTAGTAACACCTACCAGACATCCAAATATGAAGCAGTTACTGTGTGCCAGGCACTAAATTAATTTAGACACATACATATACTCATATAAAATCCTCATAACAGTCTGTAAAGTAGGCATTTTATACGTACTTTGATAAGGAAGACAAAAAAAAAGAGAGAAAGAGAGAGACAGAAAGTCAGACAGACACAGACAGACTAAACAATTTCTCCAAGGTCAAACAGCCACTCAACAGAAGAGCTAGGATCCGAACTCAAGATTGCATGATTCAAAACCAACTTCTTTAACTCAGTTGTCAAAAACAGTAGTGTACCTTTTCCATAGATACAGAAGTAGCATATCTTTTTCCTAGATAAAAATTTTAGATAGTAAATAGGAAGTTTATTGATTTACCTATATCCTAACAAGGTATGTATGGGTATTACTAAATCTTTCCTGAGTCTTTTTATACAGCTTGCTCATTTTTTGCCTCAAATTTGTTGGAGGAACCAAAAGGTCCAACAGAACTCAATCCTGTATATTAGCTAATTATGACTGTAAAGAATGTGTTTATTCAGTGAAGACTGGTTAGGTTTCTGCTACCTCACTGCACTCATTTAGGTTATACTATATCAGTATATTTCCTGATTCACATTTTAAGAATGTACTTAACAAAGCCCCACAGTGTTCGGATGACAGTTGAAGAACAAGAAGTGCTTGTGTGAGATCCAGCCATCTAGAGGGCCTGAAAAGTGTCTACTGCCTGTTTTCCATGAGTACCTTGGTAACTGGGACCATTGAATCCAGAATTTCAATGAAGTTCCACTTTGGTGTAATAACACCCGAAGTGTTGCATAAAAATTCCAATTACAGCATTTTAAGTTATGATTTAAACCAGGCACTGGTAAATATTTTAGCCCTTGTGAGCCCTGTAGACTGTACTAGCTACTTGGTCTGGCATCACAGTGAGGGTAGCCATGGACAAAAGGTGAAGATATAGGGGTGGCTGTCTTCCAGTAAAACTTTGTTTATAAAAATGGGCAACTGGCAGATTTGACTCAAGGGTTGCAGTCTGTCAACCCGAAATTAAACAGTTGTCACATCATAATTTCAGAATTACTTCATTTTCTAAAAATTACCCAGTGGAATTAAGATCTTACCTTTTAAAACTGAAACATAAAACTTAGTCCATCCATTCTGTAAACACTGGAAATTGGTGGTGTTTTATAATATTGAAACTGAAGGCAGAGACATTGTATAACACAAGAGCCAAGATTATGATGTCAAATTCCTTTCATGTTCGATAAGGATGTAGAAATGCTATAATTACCATTTTCATGTGTACACACTTTATACATAGATTGGAATACCACACCATACCCCTTAAGTATATACAATTTGTATGTGTTAATTTAAAGCTAAAGTAAAAATTTAAAAAATTAGGACACTAAAGTTACAAAGATTTGGGTTTGCATTCTGGCTCTGCTGCTTACTCTGTGACCAGGAGTTAGTCAGCTAAACTTTGTGAGGCTTACTTTTTATATATGGAGAAGGAGACTAATGACAGTACACACCTAATAAGGGGATTGGTGCTAGTTAGTTTTAGCTACCAGTAATTAATTGAATTCCCATGTCTTGGGAAAATTTCACTCTGATAAGTAATGATGTGTGGAGTTGGGCTGGTTCTCTGGAGTCAGCTGTTGAAATCAAATGATCGCATTGTGCCAGGAAAAAAATCTGTAGAAGTATCACATAAAGTTCTTGCCTTCAAGAAATATATGATGCAGTTTGAAGGAGCAAACTAATATGCAAGCAAAATCCCAGAATACAAAGTCGATCTGTGAGACAGTGAACAATTGTAATGCATAGAGGCAGTGTGAAGCCAGCCACTTATCAATGTAACCTTTACAGTTAATTAACTTCTCTGTAAAAGAGAATTATTAATAGCTACCAGGTAGAAATGAGGTGTGAAAAGAGCCTCACACGAGAGGGAGATTCAGTAATGGTAGCCTGATCTAATCATGGTAGTCAGTGGCAATGGTGACAGAGGCAGTAGTAGTGGTCTAAGCTTCAGCAGTTGGAGAGCTTTGAAGATCTCAGGTAACAGTAAGATTTGGTTAGTCACTTGCCACTTCATGGAGGAGTGATTGGTTGAGGTAGGTGTGAATGATGAGATGTTTTGAGTTGAATGAAGAGAGATTTTCTAAAATACCTGCTATCCCTTTCTGCCTAGTGATGGGCAAGATTAGAGAAGAAACTGTAATGAGAATGTAATGTGGTTGATTGAATAATTAATTGGTCTTAATTCTTCATGCCCTTGAATTAAAATTGAACACAATGCCAGTGACCTATGAGGCACTGAGTGGGTTTCTCCACCTCTCGACTCTGAGTCTGGCTGCTGCATTTGCTTTGTCCAGCGGCTGTCAGCAAAGTACAGAGCACAGAACTTGAGCCATCACACTGTGGTGGTGTTCTGAGAGAAGACCATGTCCCAAGTGCTTGTTACCCCCCAGCCAGGGTGTCATTATGATACTGTACTCACAAAACAAACCTAAGACCACAGGCTAGAGCCAAGCCAGGCCAGCCCACAGTCTAAAGCAACTCACCCTCTCAAACCTACAGCAGTGCCCTGTCTAGATTGGCAGGATCCCAGACAACTTACAGGCCCAGTAACATGGTAATAAAGTACATTGTTTTAAATCATTGAGTTTGAGGATGGTTTATTATCCAGTATGATGATTGCATTAGCTAGTGAACACCAACAGCTTTTAAAGTAAGTATGCATGATGAAAACAGACTACTGGTAAGACAGAGGCATGACTATAACGGTTGTAGTGTCAACTACCAACCTCTCTTTGCTGTGGCAGCTGTCTTAATCCAGAGTCTCTTCCTTTACCTCACTCATTCTCTGTATTCAATGCAAATTGTCCCCTTCTCTGAACTGTACCAGTGTGCTTGAGTCCTGGCATCAACACTGATGTGCTCAGTTTGAAAGGTTTCTTCTGTAAAACTGAAGGAAGAAGAAGGTAGGTTGAGATAAAAATTTGAGAACTCAAAGTCCATAGTTTTCTTCATTATCCAAGATTAAGTGTGGAATCTGAACAGATTTATGAACTGGCTAAATGATCAGGAAATCTGAAACCTCTAATAGAGAGAGACCAAGGAAACATCATAAAAATCGTTAGAAAGCAGCAAAGCCCTTGCCTTTCCAGGGGTTCTGTTCTTGACTGTTGTGATGATGCTTGTATTAATTAACTGTTCTTTGTGACACACGATGAAATTCACCAGCTTCGAACAAGAAGCACTTGTCACCACTCACGGCCTGCAGATGAGGCGTGGTTCTTGTGGTCTTGGCCGAGCTCGCTTGCATGTTTGCTATCCGCTGTGGTTGGTAGGATTGTTAAAGTTGGGTATCAGATGACCATAGACCGATCTCAGATAAGTGAGATGATTCCATTCAGCTAGGATGTTTCCGTGCCCTAGACTTCTTCATGCCACCACTGGACAGAGCTCTAAGAGAAAGTGGAAGAGTATAGTCTTGGTTCAGAACTGTCACACCATCACTCCCACTATATTCTTCTAGTGCAGGAAATAACAAAGTCAGCCAAGATTCAAGGGGAGGAGAAACAGACTCCATCTCTTAAGGCGAGGAGCTGTAGCTATAATTGCTAATGAGCATGAAGGACTGTGGTCGCTTTTGGATCTGCCACTGTTCCTCAAGTCTTGATTGTTATTGCCACACCCCAGCATACAGGTGCTTAATGCCAGTACAGTCAACGGGGGGATTGGTTCCAAGACTGAAGATACTACACTCTGCAGATGCTTCAGTACCTTATATAAAATAGAATAGCATTTGCACATAACCTATCCTCCTGTATCCTCTATATCACCTCTAGATCACTTATAATAACTAATGCAGTGTGAAGGATACATAAATAATTGTGCTGTACTGCTAATTGAATAATGAGAGGCACAATTCTAATATTTTGAATCCAAGATTGGCTGGGTCCACAAATGCAGAACCTGTGCTTAAGGAAGGTCCACTGTGTACACTCAACTTATTTTACCAATTTATTTCAGTAAACAAGCAGAAATCTATAGTGAGACAAAGAAAGAAAAGAAAGAACACACTACATATAACAAGGAATTAGGGCATGAAGGTCATTGAACCTCCCTAATGAAAAGAGAGCCAAACTCTTACATGTGTATTTTATTTGTAGGAAACTCTTGAGAAATGTAGACAGATAAATTCTATAATGCCTTTAATTGTCAGTTTGGAGAGTTGTAAGCTTGTTATCATTTCAACTGCCTTTCAGAGAAAAGAACGTATTTTCTCTGATCTTTTTGTCATTGAGAAGCATTAGCCATTTCATTATGTCACTGCGTTTGCTTCGGCAGCACATACACACTTCTTTATGTCACTGTGAGTTGGGAAGGCATTGCTTTTCCATCTTAAAAATAAATACTGTCTTGGTTACAATAAAATCAGCAAAACCTCCTGGACAAGCAAAGTGAGAGTGAAATTAGGGATGTAAGACTGCACCATTAGTGATAAAATGACACTCAGTCCTAGAGTCCACCCCATGGCAGACAGTGCCCTGGAAACTGGGGATACAGCAGCAGATGTGATGGCAAAAGCCCTGCTCTCATGGAGCTGATGTTTAATGGGCAAGACAAGTAAAAAAGTAACCAAATGTACAGTGTCCTACCAAGAGAGAAAAGGGATATAAAAGAAAGAAAGGAAATGTGGCAGAAGGAGAGAGGACAGAGGATACTGTTGGTATTTTAGGAAATTGGAACAGATAAGTCTGGATATAGTTAGTGACTGTCATGCTGAGGACTACAGCAGTGAGGGAACCAGCTGTAAAGACCTGGCAAAATGAAGTGGCTGTTGGTTAAAAAAAATAAAAGCAATGAGCTTGGTTTAAGGAAACTAAAGATATAAGTAGGTCACTGTGACTGGAGCACAGAACAGGCTGAAGGTAAAGAGTGCTTTCAGAGGGATGGGCTGAGGGCACATCACACAGGGCACAGCTAAGAGCTTGGATTTATTTTAAGGATGGAGAGACAACAGGAGGGGCTTCTGAGTGGGAGCCCAGCAGACCCGATGTACCCAGTGGAAAGGAGGAGGAGAAACTCAATCTGTGGACACTTATTCACTTGGGCTGAAAAGCTTGATGTCTGTAATTCAGGAGGCAGAATTGTGTGTGCTTCTTGGGTTTCTGTTAGTTGCCCAAATATGCAGTATATAATAAAAAGTCTCTTAGAAAGAAATAAGGAGCTCTTACATTTTTTTTTAGACAGATTCTTCCTATGTTCCAGGCTGACTTCAAACTTGCTATGTAGCTCAGGCTGATCTTGAAATCTTGATCCTTCTGCCTCTGTCTCCCACAACTGTAATTTATTTTAAAGACAAATAAAGGGAGATGGCAATTAATTTTTTCTGTATAACAGCTCCCAATGCCTTCCTTAGGTTTTTTTACTGTTTATTTCATAGGACGAAATAGAAACTTGTAGAATTAATGGATCAAAAATATTTATGTAGGAAGTAATAACAGTACTGACTCCACGTATTTAGCTCCAAGGAGAATTGCCTATAAACTATGCCAGATAGTTGGTTAAGTGTACCAGGCTTACTCTGTGAATGTCATACCTCTTAAGTAGTCTTTTAAATAATATGTTCATGCTATTTATTCATGAGCCTGTGGGGACAGACTGTGTTTATTTTCTTAATTTGTTGAAAAATAAGATTCTGTGGAAATGCCAGGTCACACAGTATCTTCCTCTTCATGCTAATGCTCTGCTTTCATGCCAGGTTAGGTATCATTTTCTTTGATTTTCATAGCTCCCTGATGAGAAGCACATCTTCCTGTCCTTAAAGATGAAGGAAATGATTTCTGGGCAAGTGGTGGACTGGCTCAAGGTCCAGAGGTGGCAGATTTAGAACTTGAACCTAACAGGTTGCCCTCCACATCTGATCTTTGGTGTCTTGAGATGCATCTTTTCCTTTCTTTTCCTTCCTCTTTCTTTCTTTTCTTTTTTCTTTCTTTCTTTCTTTCTTTCTTTCTTTCTTTCTTTCTTTCTTTCTTTCTTTCTTTCTTTCTTTCTTTCTTTCCTTCCCTCCCTTCCTCTTCTCTTCTCTTTTCTCTCTCTCTTTCTCTCTCTTCCTTCCTTCCTTTCTTTCTTTCTTTCCTTTTTTCTTTCTTTCTTTCGCATGGGGGATTGAACTAAACCTCCCCACAGCTACATCTCCAGCCCTTTTCTATATTTTTATTTTGAGACAGGTTCTCACTAAGTTTCTCAGGATGAGCCCCAACTTGCAGTCTTCTTGCCTCAGCTCCAAGAGTGCTGGGATTACAGACATGCACCACCAGGTCCAGCTGCAGTGCATCTTAAACCACACCTCTAAAGCTACTTCCCCTTTATAGCAATCAGGAAGCTCTGTTACATAGGTCAGATCTAAGGTCTAGCTGACTGAGGTAGTTGGCTATAGCCTGAGCTACCATAACACAAGAGACCCCAAAAGCTTTGTTTTTATCTCACGTCTGAGCTAGTAGTTCTTCAGTCTTGTGTCATCATCAACTACTAAGGTATTGTTTATGTGCATATGATTGAAGCTATCTCACCATCAACACATTGGTCATCAGCTCTCAAGAAGGAGACAGCGATGAGCCAGCTGTTGCCTGTAAGGAAATAACCCAGAACTGTCCTCACCTATGCGCAGACCCCTGTGGCATGAACTCAGTCCCATGACCACATCTCTTACAAAGGAACCTCAGAAGCATAAGTTCCAGCAAGGCAGCCTCATGCCCAGCTCAAACTTCTGTGGGTTGAGGGACTCAAGTATGAAAAGAAGAAAGTGAGAATAGATGCAAGGCATGTTTAGTAGCCTCCAGCACTTTAACAGAGTCTTACCTTATATTAAGTAATGTTTAACACATGCAAAAATGACCCAAAGTATAGGCGCACCAACACTTGAATACCCATTACCCAGGCTCATAAATTGATGTTAGGAGTACAGTTGGAGTCTCACTGAGTAACCATTTACTACCTTTGCTGCTCATCCTTCAATGTATTTCTTTTTTTAATTTATTAGTGCATATTTGCAGTACATAATGATTATATTTATTGTGGGGAGTTGTCACATGTACACAGTACATCTTAATACTACTTTTTGTATCCACTCCAACCTTCCTCCATATGTTCCTTAACACAGTCCTTTCATTGAAATCTATGCACTCTTAACAGATCTCTAGAGCATTGTGAATATTTTAAATCTTTGTCTACATATTATTGAACAATAAAAATCTGCTATTTTGATGGCTCATTATATTGCAGTTACATTCATATTGACTAATGTGGCACTATTTGTTCATTTTCTGAGTTATATTTTATTATGCAGATATTGTCATTTACCCAATGAAGAAATTCCAATTAGCTTGCTACTATAAAAAATGCTATTTGGAATATTCCTATATATGTCTCCTTGTTCAGATATACAAGAATTTCCCCCAGGGTACATACCTAAATGATAATTATTAGAATATGAAGTAATTGAACCTTAAAGTTATTAGATATTACCATATAATGCATCAGTTAACTGTGCATTCCCCTGGATAGAATATATGTATTATACTCTTGGCAAATAGCCAAAGTCCCTAGGTAAAATTTGATTATAATGAAGCAAGTGGACCTCCCTTATATTGCTCTCAGGAGAAGACTTAATTCTACCCCTTGGTACTTACCCACAAGAAATCAGTATTATCTGTCCACCAGAAGATGTACATGAAGATGTTTATAGCAGTTTCATTCCTCATAGCCAAAAATTGGAAACATTCAAATATTCAACAGTAAAATGGATAAACTTTAGTATAATTGTACATTAGAAAACAGTAAAACAACTTTTTTTAACTATTGGTGCATTCAAAAGAAGGATAAATCTCACAGATATTATACTAAGAGAAAATGTGCAAACTGAAAAGAAAAAGTATTACATGGTTTCATTTATATGAAATTCCAAATTGGAAAAACATGAATCATAGTGGTAGAATGAGAACAGTGGTTACTTGAGTTGGGGAAGGAGGGAGTGGGTAGGTACTGAGGTAAAGGTGCAGCAGAGAGCTTCTCAGGCCATGGAAATGTCCTTTCGTCTCTGCCGTCCAGTATGGCCTCCACCACCTCATTAAATAATGTTTGAACTCACTCCCCTTCTGGGCTGGCCCCAGCTCCTGCTCACTATAACCCCACGTGGCCTGTGGCTGCTCAGATGGGTGGGTAGCACAGACGTGGAGCATCCCTGCTATCACAGAAAGTTCTGGAGTGTGGGGGGATATGTTTTTAAATTTTTTTACTTTATATATGTATGTTACATAAAATATGCTTCAAAATACATGTGTATGTTTTATTAAATGGAAAGGAAGAACAATGAAGAGAAAAAAATCTTCAAGGGTCTTTCTTTTCTTTGTGGTACTGGGGACTAAACCCAAGGCCTTCACACTGAGCTACAGCCCTACTCTTGCTAAGTTGCCTAGGTAGAGCTCAAACTTGTGACCCTCCTCCTTCAGCTTCCCAGAGTGCTAGGATTACAGGCATGCCCACCATTTCCAGCTTCAAGGGCCTTTTTAGTTTGAATTTTGAATGCAACATATGGCATGAACACAGGAGAAAGAAGCGCAGAGCTCTGTACAAAAGTAACAAGTTAATAAGACTTAAAATGGAGATTGTTTCTCATTAATTTTAATTAGGCTTCTTCTGGGTTTTCAGGTTTGGCAAATTATCAAATCCAAAATAAAAGCCTTAGGCTCATCTTTCAGACAAACTTCTGCAAATTCTCAAGCATGTGTGGATGCTTTGCTGGCTTCATTGCCTTTGTTACATTTCTGTATAACTGATTTTTCTTGCTAATTTGATTCCATCATGAAGTATGATTCTAATCATTTTCTGTCCAACACTAGCATCCTTGTGTAGAGATGCATGCCCCCAACCATGAGCAACTGCATGCAGAGCAATGAATTAGATTAAAGTGATCTGATTTCTGCTTTATGAAAGTGAATTAGAAGTGTAACTTTAGTCTTTGTCACAGAAACCTGATTAACCCATTGCCCATCTGACATTTGCACTAAAGAATGCATTTCAGGCTGCGTTTGTTTTTAGATCATCAAGAAGCCTGAGAGGAAAACTGTTGAATATTATAGGTGAAAGCAGACAGTCTTGCCCTGGAGATAAACGCAGGCCCTCCATCACAGCTGAGCAGAACAGAATGAATGAGAAGAGCTGTGTGGTGAGAAGCAACTTCTTACCCTGGGTTTCCTCAATTCCTGCCAGGCCAAGTTGCTCTTTTCTGTTTCTACCACTAGACATGGCAAACACTGGGCAAGTCAGAGTCCAGATGTCTTGTCATCTGGTCCTTGCACTTTGTCTCCTCTCTGAGTACATGAATGTCAAGGGTCCATTAAGTGCATACCGATTTCCTTAGCAGCTAGGCCATTACCTGACTTGCAGAAAATCTTGATTTGCTGAAAAAGTGAATCAGTGAATAAGTGGATGGATGCTTTATTATCTGCTGCTGTGGCACATGATGCCAATACCTGGGGGCTCCCAACAAAACACACATTGACCTCCCCATTTCTGAGGACCAGGAATCGCCATGGTTTAACTGGACCGTTTGTTTTAGGGTCTCACGTGAGGTGCAGGAAAAGTGTTGGCCAGAGCCACAGTCCTCTTCCTGGGAGCTGGGTCTGCACCCAGGTCACCCTGCAGCTGTTGAAAGGGCTCAGGGCCTCGTGGGCTGGTGAGCGGAGACTGACGACCGGAAGAGAGTGCCTGAAGGGCTCTTGTCCTGACAGCTTGCACCAGCGAGGGAAGGAGGGAGGGAGGGAGGGTCTGCCGGTCATCAGGGCTCACAGTCTTCTGTGACCTTGCCTCACAAGTGACACATCATGGCTTTTGCCACGCCTTTTTGTTCGAAACCAGTCACTAGATCCGGACCTCACCCTAAAGAAGGGGACACACAGACATGAACACCAGACAGGTCCCACAGGGCCACTTCAGAGGCCCTGCCACACATGCCTACCTCCCAAGATAACAAGACAGTGTCTGTGAATGGTACAAAATGCTTGCCACTTGCTGTTTCCACATTGCTTTTTCTCCTTGAATGCACTGCCCTACACCCTGCTTATCTATATGTTCAATTCACAGGTCCCCTCCTGAAGACCGTCAAGCCCTTCTTCTGCCCAGCACCCTAGTCATGTCCTTTCAAGCACAAATTACCCACATTGTTTTATTTGCCTAATGTTAGTCTCGTCCAGTAAAAAGAAAGCTCGGGAGGGCAGTAGGACTGAAGAAATATCTGTGGGAATGTTTTACTCCAATGTCATATATGCTTTGTAAAATTAGTGCCATATGGAGAAATAGTGCTTGTGAAAGTAGTTCAGAGGTTTAGATTCAGAACAGAGCTGTCCCAGGCTTTCCTGTGCTGAGATTTGAGAGTGTGCATCCCAACAAAGTAAAACAACTTGGGGTTGACACTGTTAAACTGCAGTGACAAACTTGGATTGCTTAAGTATGGAAAGTGAAACAGTACTGAGGCACCATCGCATAACTGACATGAACATTTGTGTTTGAATTTTTGTCATCTCCCTTTTCTGCTTCTCTTGGGGCTTCTTCACATCTCTAAAGTAGCCCAGCATCCTCTGTTCTGTCCCTCTCAGCTCTGCCCCTTACCCAGAAGTAAGGGCTAAATTTCCCATACTGTGACAACTACTACTTAGTAAATAATAACTACATGCCAAACATTATTCTTAAAATTTAATGTATGTTCTTGACAGTTCTCATAAGTCTTGTACAAGAGACTGAAATACAGTTATACAGATTTAAATGTAATTCCAATCAAAATACCAATAGCATACTTTACAGAATTAGAGAAAACAATTATAAAATTCATTTGGAACCAGAAGAGATCTAGAATAGCAAAAGCAATTATGGACTACAAAGGCAAGGCAGGAGGCATCACAATCTCTGACTTGAAATTATACTACCAAGTTACAACATGGTACTGGCAAAAAACAAACCCAAGGATCAATGGAACAGATTAGGAGATGCAAAAACAACTCCAAACACACTCAGCCACCTTATCTTTCACAAAGTAGCGAAACATCTTGGATAGGAGAAAGATATCCTCTTTAATAAATGGTGCTGAGAAGACTGGCTTTCCACATGCTGAAGATTAAAACTAGACCCACATCCCTAACCATGCACCTAGCTAAAATCAAAATGGATCAAAGATCTAAATATTAAAACAGAAACACTAAATTGGCTGGAAGATAGACTAGGTAGAATTCTTGAAGACATAGGTATAGGCAAAGACTGTGAACCCCGATCACACAGGAAATATTACAAAGAATCAACAACTGGGATCTCATCATATTAAAAAACTTTTAGACAGCAAAAGAAATCACTAACAGAATGAAGAGATAACCCAAAGAATGGGAAAAAATTTTGCCAGCTGATTCTCAGACTAAGGACTAATATCTAGAATATATAAAGAACTTTAAAAACCAGACCCCCCAAATTAAAAAACCCAATCCAAAAATGGGCATTTGAAATAAATAGAAACTTCTCAGGTGAAAAAGTACAAACAGCAAATAAATATATGAAAAAATGTTCAACATCACTGGTCATTCAAGATACGCAAATTAAAACAATGCTGAGATTCCACCTCACTCCAGAAAGAATGGCTGCTATCAAGAAATCAAACAGTAACAAATGTTGGTGGTGTTGTGGGGAAAAAGGAACACTGCTGCATTGTTGGTGGAAGAATAGATTGGTGCAACCACTGTGCAAATCAGGATGGAGATTCCTCAAAACACTAAAACTGAAGATTCCATTTAACCCATTTTATTTCCCTTCTTAATATCTTTCTGAAAGAATTAAAAGCATCATACCACAGTGATATATGCACATGTATGTTTATAGCGGCACAGTTTGTAATAGCTAAATCTTGGAAACAGCCCAAATGCCCTTCAAGACATGAGGGGATAAAGAAGATGTGGATTTTTTTTAAACAATGGATTACTACTCTGCATAAAGAAGGATAAACTTGAGACATTTCTATGTAAATGGATGTACCTTGAGACCATACTCTTAAGAAAAATAAATTGGACACACATGCTTAAATATTGCATTGTTTCTCTGGTATGAGAACATGAATGAGTAAATATGGACCAAAATGTATAATAGATATTGGGAAATAGGAAGACAAAGTTCAAAGGGGAAGGGGAACAGGGGAGGTAGAAGGAGGGAAAAAGGAGGGGAAAAGGGGGACTGGAAGAAGAATTAAAATATGCTATGTACAGGTACAAATTCCCTATGATGAATGTGGTCATTATGTATATCTAAAGTATACCAATAAAATTAATTTTATAAAAAGAGAGACTGAAATTCAGATAAGGTAAAAAAAAAAAAAATACTCAGGGCCACCAGAATCAGAAGCTAATTCCACTATGTATCCACTCACCAAGCCTTAACTCTCCAACATATAGTTAAGAAAACTAAAGATGTAGGAGTGAGTAGGTCTGGGTTCTGGTCACAGTCTCACCACTCCTCGTATGACTTTGGTTAGGTCATTTCAGTCTTCTGTTAGATATGTGGTCAGTGTCATTAAAAAAGAGATCTTTTAGGTTCTAATCCAAGCTACACTGGCAGATACAGGACTGTGGAAAGTTTGGATCCACATGGCCACTTCATACCTGTGCGAAGCCCCCTTGCCTTCCAGGGCTTGAAATAGCAATGTTTAATGATCCGAAATATGCCTTTTCTGAGATTTTGCCAAAAGACATCAGGAAATGTGTTAACCCAGTGTCAAAGTAGCAGTTTTCAGTGGAACAACAGCAATTTCTTCTTCAAGAAAAAGATGGCTTGTTTTTTCTACAGTCTCTAGACTTGAAGTCTGGTTCCATGCCTAAGGCCTTCTTAGTAGGGTGGTCTATAGAATGTTTCTTGGCTCCAACGTAGCTTTCAGTGTCCCAGGGAACCACACGTTGTGAGAAATGAGTGCACAGGCATTCTGGATGTATCCTCTGATCACAGGTGATAGGATATGGGGAGAGTTTTAAGATAAGATGTCTAAAGAGCCGAGGGAAGCTCATTTTGGACTAGAGTCCCATTAACATTTTCAGCTGCCTAGTTTTCTGCTACAAGTGCTGTTCTGTGCATGGTAGAATGTTTTGCACCTCTGACCTCTATTCACTAGATTCTAGTAGCACACCCTATTTGTGACAACAAGAGTGTCCCCATACATTGCCAAATGTCCTTAGGGGTTGAGGATACTTCAGTCATCATTGCTGGACCAGGGTTAGGCATACAGTGTCTGTCAGGGTGGGTAGATAGCAAATGCGGTCAAAAAGAGCAAGAGTTGACGTGCTGCTTGTGTCTTGACATTGTGGAGTGACAGAAGGACTCTGGCATGGTCACTCAGAGACCCAGGCTGGTGGAATAACCAACATTTTTCCTTTATCATAAGTTGCCCTGCTAGAGGCAACAGAATGCTCTGGTGGTCTCAGCCAGGAGTGAAGTGCTTCATGTCAGAAGTTTCCCATCGTTTACACTCACAGGCCATTGGCCAAGACTAGACTCATCCAACCACAAGCAGATCAGGAGCATTTGGCAAGCAAAAGTGTCATGACCACCCCAGAGGCGAGGAGGTTCTCCCTTCCCTACCCATATAGAATGAGAAGGTGCAAAGGTTCCCCAGCCTTTCCAGAAAACAACAGCAATAATAAAATTGAGGTCATGATGACTGCAATTCGGATTATGTTTATTATGTGTCATATCATGTAGTTGTCACACAACAGCCCGATGAAGTACATATTTTCATCCTTTTCACTTTATAGATTGTGAAACTAAGTCACAAAATACTCAAGAAACTCATCTAGAATCACACAATTAGGAGGTGGGAGACCTGGGATTTGATCTGAAGTCTCTCTGATGTCCAAGACTGAGCTTGTAAGCTTCACTTTATGAATCGCTTTGGCTGGTGTGCAAACTGCCTATCGCTCAGGGGATAAATGGACATGTCATCTCTCTGTAACCCACCCTGTACCAGTGGTTTTTGTTTTATTTAGAAGCATGATTGATATGTGCTTGCACTCCTCTTTGATTCTTCCATGCCCTGACATTTCTTATTAGTGAGGTCCACCATTGCTGCAGCATTTGGAAGGTGCCTTCAGTTGTTCCACCATGAGGTAATGCTCAGAAAAACAGAATTTTTTCAGACATTCAGAGTAAGTACTGAGCTCCACATCAATTTTGGTGCTAGGAAGACAGCCAACTACATCAAAATCTGTGGATTCAGCAGTGTGTATACTTCAGGATGCTGTGACTACCTCATTTGAAGCAGGCCTGGGTACAAATGTAGAGTGTTTCTGTATCCCAGGAACTAAGTCCAGGGGTTAATTACAAAAGCAAGTGGGAATGAAAATAACATTTGTGCTAGGTCTTGTTAAAAGTGTGCATTATCTTGTGCATGGGGGGTCTGTCAGGGTCTGTTTGCACACCAACCACTGAGAGTATTAGAAGGTAGATTTTTAGAAATGGGAAAAGGGATCAGGGGAGAGGGGGAAAAAGGAGAGGGGCTTTAAGAGGGATGAAAATAAGCAAATACCAATATAGCAAAACAAATCTCATTATTCTGAATTACTAATCTGTACCAACTAAAAGAAAAGTGCAAGAAAATGGAAAAATAAGTTTATTTACAATTTGGCCAAATTGGGAGAACAGCTAATCTGCCACCTCCAAAGGGCACAGAAGTACTGCAGTTTATTGGAGGGGTAGGACAAAAGCCAGGAAATATGCATAGGTAGATTTAGCCAGGCTTGGGCCCAAGGGACTCAGGAAATATGTAGTCCTTCTTGGCCCCCAGGGTGGTGGGGAGGTGGTAGTTGAGGATGTCAATAGGAGAGAAACTTTATCTCTAAAAATGAAGAAATAAAAATCCTAATTTCCAAAGATCCATTTTAACCTCTTGGTTACAATATTAGAGATAACAATACTGTATCTGAATCTGAGAGAGGTGAACTAGCTGGGGTCACACCATGAGCTTTTAGAGGGATTCTAGATTTGACCCCAAGTCATAAATATTTGTCCACACCAGTGAATACTTGAAGTTCCTTAGTTTTGAACACTCTTTCTAGTTTTATGCCCACCCAAATCAACCTCATAGTATATATTTCAAGAATGAAGGAAACGATCAGGTTTATTTTATCTTGTTCTTTGCTTGGTGAAAGAATGAGTTATTAAATTTACCATATCTTAATATAAACAGCCTTTTGGAAGCAGCCTATAAAATGAGATAACTTATTAGGATTGAAAATAACAATGGGTCCAAATTCTCCCCCCAACTTCAACTCGAAGTTCAGGGTCATATTTGAGAATGTTGCTGAAGACCTTTGGTAATACTGATTTCAATGGAGAAAGGTAAAAGAATAAGGATATAATAGGACAAGAGAAAACTTCTTAGAGGGGGATTAGCATTTTCCAAAGAATTTAAATGAATTTATTTTAGGAGAAAGTGAAATGAGTGTTAGATTTAAGAGAGACATCCCTAATTAAGTTGTAAACAGATTGTTAAAGGTAATAAAGAGAGTAGGACATCTCCCTCCCAACAGAAGTGTGAAAAGAAGAATCCTTGCCAAGTGGAAACAGCTAGTGGGGTAGAAAGAACATGAAATGTGCAGCCGGAACCATCTGGACATGGATTTCAGCTCTGTAGCTTCAGAGTGTGAGAAATGTGTTTACTAGTCCAGACCTGAGAAATGGACTCAAAGGTATGAAGAGCAAGGAAGGCGAAGCTTTCATTCAGGCTTGCAAGGCTGGGTGTCTGGCAGACAGGCACCCCCAGGACAGTTAACTGAGCACTTTAACCCCTAGCATGCAGGTCTCTTCTGCCTTTTTCTCACTGGCTTAGTCCTTTGGAGGGTGCAGTCTTCCCAGCTGCCTCCTAGACCCTTGGCCCATTCCCTGTGCAAACATTTTGTGAGTTTAAAGGCAAATGACTAAACTACAGGTGGTAACTTTGAAACTGCCAGTATTCCAATCAGTTAGCATAGTGAAGCTGTACTTTACTATCTGTCCCTTCCCCCTTTGTTTAGGCACCCTTTTAGATGCCTGACCTCAGTCATGTCTGCAGGCAAGTAGACAGTTTTGTCTACTAGTAGTTTTCCACTCAGAGTTAAAAACCTTATCTTGAAAATGGGCCACTTTATGTTTCTATTTCATACAAGGGTCAGTGTGGGACCCTGGCCATGGCTTCATCTTGATAATTTCTTGATCTATAAAATATTCTCTATTTGCCTTGCAAAGGTAGATACATAATCAAAGAGCATACTGTGTATCATTCCCATTTCTAAATTGGTAAGAGCTGAGCAAGCACAAGCTGAACCAAAATTGAGTTTGTGCCATTGTTTCCAACCTGCTTTTGCTCCTGAATCCCCAGAAAAAGACAAAACCACCAGTCGGAATGTGCTTATTTTAATTTCCCTTCAGCTGTAAGAGAAATATTGGGGAGGAAAGAGCTTCATCAGGATTTCCATTTTCTGTATCCAGTTCCCACCAAATGAGTCACAGGTCCCCAGAACAGAACAGATGAATGTCAGTCCTGTCCTTCAAGATGGTGGTAATGGAAGGCTCCATGTGTTCTCATTCACTGGTGTTGGATATTGTAGGCAGAACCTTTCTCAGATGGGGAGCACACAGGGAGCATCACATCCTGCAGGTGCCTCTTTCACAGGGCATTAGCCACTTTTCCAGGCAGCTCTTGAGACTGACAATGTGTCTTTGGTTGTAGAGGATACTCATTTAGAGCCTGCTGTGGAGACAAGGGAAACCGAAAAAAGCTGAGCCTTTAAAGTCAGCTTATTCCCTAGATTGCCTAACCACTGAAACTGTTCTTGCAGATTAGTTTTGCCTATTTTGGATTTCCTGTAAACGAAAGTACGAGACTGATGAGGCAACTTACAGAAGTGAAATTATAAAACATTGTATGTGCCCTCTTCTGTGACTTTCTTTTGTTCACTTTTGTGGCTCTGAAATTTATGTTGTGCAAGGAACAACAGTTCATTCTTTGCTACATAGTGTTCAGTATGTGACTATACTAAAATGTATTTGTCCATTCTGCTTCTGATGAACACTGCATTATTTTCAGTTCGGAGTTACTGTCCATAAAGTTGTACTGAATGCTCGTAGGCATGCTAGTTAATGCATGTTAGCATAGATTTCTTATTTCCTTCAGATAGTTACTTAGGAGTAGAGTTCTGTGTTATGTTCAGCTTTAGTACATATTGTCAAACAATTTTCCTAAGTGTGTTTTACCAATCAACACAGCTTCCAGCAAGGTAAGAGAGTCTGGGCACTTCACATTTTCAACAAGGAAATAAGTTTTGGCTTTGATAAAGACCTGCCTATAAAGACCCAGATAAGTCCACAGAATGTCTCCCAGATGCCTCCCATTGCCAAGTGGACCCCTGAATAGAGCAGGCAGGAACTTGACTCTTTTAGGGATGGTTTTTTTTCTAATCTTCCTATAACATTAAGAAACAAGGAGCATCTCTCTTTGGTTGAGGGTTTGTTAGTTTATAGAAAAGATAGAAAATAAGCAGAAGGGTTAATTACTTTGGATTAAATATTATTTTTCTGGTAGAATCCTGTGTTTTTATCATTAGCCATTAGTCAGTGCACTTGATGGGTCACTTAAAGGCATCACAAATCCTCTACATAATTAGGAGCCAAGAATCCTTGGGTCCCTGTAATTAATGACACAGCATGTTAGCCTTCCTGGTAGAGTGCATCTCCCGTCATGTGGTAACCCCAGGTCTCCTCCAGTGAGCACTGAGTCCCTGGCTCCTGAGAGCAAGAGGCAAGTTCCCAATCCCCACCCCCAACCCCTCCTCCCCAACAACTGTAGTGAAGGCCGGGTCCACTGAGAAGCTCATGATTGTTTTTATTTATTCTGAGGAGTGTGATCTTACTTTTTCTGTAACCAGGGTTTTTTTCCACATTTCAATATAAGAAAGTCAAGGACAAATGCATTACTTCTGTGGTGAGGAGCAGTGAGGGAAATTGGTGTGATTATTCTTTCAACTATGAATTCAGAAACCCCTCTGGGAACCCACAGCGAGCAGCTGGGATCTGTGCCAGGCCCACATCGCAGCAGTCGCCACAGTGACAGCCCAGCAGCCTTTGCCATTCCATCCTTCAGTGATCCAGGGATGGAGCATCTCCCATCTGCTCCTTTCTCCCCACCTTGTGTCAGAGTAGCATCCTTCACATCTGCCCCTGACCCGCCCTTCTCGGTGGTCACACAGCAGGCACCTTGGCACTGTGTCAAGGACCTAGTGTTAGACTCTGGCATGTTATAGCAGTGTGACATTGGGCAAACTCTTTATGCCCCTGTTCCTCAGTTTCCCTGTCCTTGAAATTGGAGTAGTGATGATACTTCCCAGTAGGCAGTGGCATCAGTGAGATCCTGTGGAATGACTCAGTACTAACATCTACTCCTGCCAGTGTTGTTGGGAATCATGTGATCCATCCCTGAACCATGTGGATCGAGTGACAGATCCCCAGCCCCGATTCAGGAGCAAGGGCTGATGTCTTTTCCTTTGCAGTCATCCAAACTTAGCCATGAGCCTCACATGGTTCCGCCAACTGCCTCAAAAACGCAAGGTCCCAAGTTCGATCCCCAGTACCAAAACAAAACAAATAAACTAATAATAATAATGATAATGATAATTAATAATGGCAGACATAGCAGCACTTCTAATATGCCAGGCTATGTTGCATGAATTAACTGATTTAATCATCCCTCACCCCTGTGCAGAGGTACTATCATCCTTGTTTTAAAAGAAGAGGAAAGTCAGGCAGAGTTAAGTAACTTGTTTGAGATAACAGTGCTAATTAGTGCTAGCATTAGTGTCCAGTCCTTCAGGTCTGGCCCTGCTCTGCTGTGTTTTGCCTTTGAACATGAATGGGATATTTTATCTGGCTCCAGATTAGTGTTAAGACTGGAACTCACAGAGGATTGGTCTAGATCTGTACTGTCCTTTGTCATTATCACTAAGTACTTGCCACTGTTTAACTTTAAATAAATTAAAATGTACTAAAATAAGCATTTAGTTTCTTTGTCATACCAGGCAGATTTCAAGGGTCCACTAGCCACATGTGGCCATTAGCTGCCATCTTGGACAGCAGATGAGGAACAGTTTAATCATTGCATGCAGGTGTTCTTTAGAGTTTAGATTTTCAATAAAGGGGCCCAAAGAGAGATGTCCAGGTTGAGCTTTGAGGAAAAATTGAGAATTTGAAAGATGAGGTCTATGGAGAAGGGAAATGAATAAAGGTGGATGGGTAGAACCCTTCCCACAGGCAGGCTGGCACTGTAGTTAGGGAGTGTGCAGCCCACCAATAACTGCAATGTCTCTGTGGTCTGATGGCTCAGGTTCAACTCAGACTCTGGTCAAGAACTAGGTGTGTGGCCCAAGCGAGTTACTCAGCTTCTTTCTACTTCCCAACTATGATTCACCTTATCCTGGGGATGTGGAGGAACACATCCCCTGGAGGATGTGGGCATGGACAGCAGTCCAGACCTATGGTTAAACTTGCCTTTTAAGGCAGGCAGGGTGGCAGGCACCTGAAATCTCAGTACTCTGAGAGGCTAAGGCAGGAGGATTGCAAGTTGGAGCACAGCTAGGGCAATTTAGTGACTTAGCAAGACACTGTCTCAAAATAAAAAAATTAAAAATGTATTAGGGATATATTAGTACAAAGGCCTTGAGTTCATGCCTTTGTACCAAAAACAAAAACAAAAACTTGTTCTTTTTAAGAAGATGGCTTATGAAGTTTTCATGCAGGAAAAGAGAAATGAAAGCCAGGAAGAAGAGTTAGGATGCTGGTTCCCACAGGTAGGCCTGTGGGACTGGTAACAAATTGTCTTAGTCATTTTCCTCAGCACTGGGACAAAATACCTGAAACTCAAAATGTAAAGGAGGAAGAGGGGTTTATTTTGGTTCACAGTTTAGAAATTTCAGTTTGCATGATCGACAGCATGGTGGAAGGGCCTGACCACAGGAAAGTTGCTCCCATCATGGCAGCCATGAAGCAGAAAGTGAAGGAACCAAACAGGAAGGTAAGTATACTCTTCCAGGTCATGCCCCCAGTGACCTGCCTCTTCTAGCCAGACTTCTCTTAACAGCAAGTCAGCTATAACCCCCCCCATAATACAGTCTTCCAAAATCCCCATCTATGAGTGCATGAAGCTCTTGGTGGACATCTAGATATAAACCGTGACATAGATTTAGTCCAGTTTTCACAAATCCATGCAAAATGAGGACAGAAAAGGCTGTGTAGCTGTATGTGGGTTTGGGTGTTATACATCCCTCCACTTATGCAAGTATTCCAGTGGTTCTACTTGTATTCTTTTGAGAATGCCTTATTATTTGGAGACTGCTGTTTTTCTACTTTTTTGGTATTAAGTGGTTTTTGCTGAGGAAATAATGTTTGTACTAGGAATACCTGTATAAATGGTAGTAATAGTGTATAGTAGGAATTTTATCTCCATACTAGACAAAATCAAATGTATGTCTGTGTCTCGATTTAGTTGCTTTTAAATTATTTTTTAACCCATAAAATCCCCACATCTGGATACTGCCTTCTGAGTTAAATACCATCATTGTGTCCAGGTAGGGGAAAGGTAGGTTTGAGAACCACTGGGATAACCCAGTAGGCTTCTGCATAGGAAAAAAGTCAAGGTGGAGGGGAAAAAAGCAAGGGAGTGGTCCTCAGAGAGTCCTGCTGGGTGCAGGGTGGCAAGGCTGGTGAGCATTGATCCCAGGCCTGCTGCAGTGTCCTCCCTGTTGCACGGGAGCACCTGAGCACACATGCTGAGCACATACTCATCAAGGTTAAGTGCATGCAGGGAAACAGTTGGCTTCTGTCTCACAGCACTAGAAAGCCACAGTGCCAGAAGCATCTCAGACCCTGTGTTTCCCACATGAGGCTGCCCGATCAGGGCTGCCCTCCACCTGGTGCCCTTCCTCTGCTTGGTCCCAGGCACATGGCCCCCAGGCAAAGGCTGTCAGAAGCCTCTTAGTAAATTCTGTACCTCCTGAGACAAAGGCTGTCACTGCCTCACAGCCACAGCCCCTAGAGGAAGGAGAGGCAGCCAGCAAGGGGACAGAATGCTGGAGCTTCATGGAAGAAAGCAGCAGGCTTTTCGAATTTTAAGCAGCATATGCAAATTAAACTAGCAAGGGTTCCACTTCATCTGAGTGTCTCGACCAGTGGCTCTCCAGTAATTCCTAAGTCAAACTGACCCAGTTTGAAATTAAAATCAGGTTTATTCTTAGAGGGATATACTTCTCCTTGTCTTGGTCTCAGTGGATATTTTCTTTAGTTTGGCTTGATAAACATCCAAGCCCTACAGCCCTACTGCCAGGCACTGATAGATCAAAGCCATAGCAGAGCCTTGCTCCTGTGTATTCTCAGGTCAGGCCACAGTGAGCCCTATACTTCCTCTTGGGCCAAAGAAGGCTGTCTGTACTCTGTCCCTTTTCCTCCATTCATCTGCCAACCTTTAGGCTGGCATCAGGATCCCTTCAACTGGAAAAATCTCTGACTGTGAGGTGATTTAGAGCCTGGTCGCACTCGGCTTCAGCAGAATCTGCTAGCATCCATTGGAGACCCATAACATCTTTCTTAGTCAGATGTAGTCAGTATGAATTGCCTCCTCACAGCCAGATCCAAGAATGTTTTCATCCTGTTGAAGGGGCTACACTTTTCCTTTGTAGCACTTTCTGCAAAGACTTTCGCACAGAATTGTGTGGTTAGCATCTATCTTTTCTCCAGTCCCTGAGCTTCCCAAAGGCCCCAGCCACCTCTGGCTTGTGCCCTCACATGCTCAGAGCTTAGCATGATGTTATCTCCTCAATAAATGAGTAAAATTAGCTGCCAGGCCACTGGTTCTCAGCTGGGGACAATTTTGACTCCATCACCCTCATCCCTCACACATTTGCCAATTTTTTATTCAGTCAGGGGTGGGAATGTAGCTCTGGCATCTGGTGGGGCAAAAAGTCTGGATGCTGCAGAACATCACACAGGGCCCACACCACAAAGCGGTACCCAGCTCTGACCATCTGTGTGTGCGGAGATGGAGAAGCCCCGAGCAGGCAACTTCAGGGACTAGGTATGGTTAGGCTCCTGCAGAGAAGGAAACCGGCAGTACTCATTTTTTTGGTCTGATCTGTACAAATCATTGCCTTCACCAGAAAGGAAGCCGATGATCTTAGGGTTCCCTCTCTGTAGTGTCTTCAGGGTTTAACTTACTCAAAGGTGAAGGAGCCTATCAAAAGATTACTACAATTCAGTGTTACCAACTGCATTCCCCACCTGAGTAACACAGGAAGTCACCTGGCCCCCACATCTCCCTAGTATTTCTGAGCATTCACCTGGGATCACCTTGGTGATCAAGGATGAAGCTTCATCCTGCCACTGCTGCTGCAGCCTCCCTTCCAGGCCCTGTGTTCAGGACTTGCCTATGCTGCCAAAGCTACAGAACTACGACATGCCTGCTGTATAGGCCTTCCCGCACCACCTGGGAAATACCACACTCCTCAGAGAGGCAGGAAGAAGAAGGCCTGTCCCAAACACCCCTTAGAATGGGTGTGAGTCCAGGTGCTGCCACCTACCAGTTTGAGAACTTTGAACAAAGTAATTCAGTTCTTATGATTTGCTGACAGTACCAGCAGCACTAATTGAGGTGATGTTTACACCCTAAGTAGGGTACCTAGCACCTCACATCTAATACTTGAGGACATTCTGTCACCCTGGTGGTGTTAGCATTGTGTTTTGAAACCAGACTAAGACTCACCACCCAGACCTGTCATGTGGTATCTGTGTTGACCTTGAGTGATTCCTTAATCCCTCCCTACCTTAGTCTCATCATTTGCAAACTGGGAACTGAAAATGGTACGCACCTCACAAAATACTATTAAACATAGTTGTAGTCAGGGTTTTGCAAGGGAATTAGATTTAATACAGAATACATAATTTATAGGATTATTTTATAATAGTTACCCAAAAAGTCAAATATGGAGGAGTGCAAGAGATTAGCCACACACTAGAGGCCCAAAGAATCCAGCCAAGCATCTGGCTCCCACAGCAATGTCCCCCACGAGTCCATCCTGGAGCCCACTGCAATGACTCATGCTTGTCTGTATTGAGGATCTGCACCTGGAAAGCCCAAAGGCCAGGGGTGGAAGCCAGAAAACCTACGCTGGTGAGATGAAGGATTTGTGTCACCAGGCTGAGGGATCCACATTGGAGCCAGGAAGTGACTCTCATGGTGAGGATCAGAGCTTCCTTGACAGGAATAGCAGCCATTCCCACCGACGTTGAGGCCCCAAGCTCCTCCTCCTCCAAGAACACCCTAGTTTGCATCAGGAAAACCATTGACAACAATCTTCACGTGGATCCTCCACATTCAGACCACACTAATTCAGTTCAGCTGGGTGTTACAAGTTGACCATTAGTTAATCCACCACAAACATTAAATAAATTAAATGAAATAATGTGCATGCAGCTCCTAGAATAGGGCCTGCCATTCAGTAAGTGGTAACAATATTGTCATGTAAAATTATGATTTAAATTATTAAGTAAGAAAAAGTAGTATTTGCCTTTTTGATTGAATCTTAGTTGGAATGTTATCTCTGAGAGTAGCCAAAAGTGTCGTAAGCCAGCAGAACAACCTGGAAGTTAACCTTGTTTCAAAGCTTCACAGCAGACCCAGAAGAATGTTGGTCAAGTCTTTGAGGATGGAGAGATGAGGTAGCCTCACAATCTGTGTGTTTACCACGGAAAGCTTGAGCATACTGTCTTGAATTTCCCACATTCCCCACTGTTGCTTAGGCACAGGGTAAATTCTCCCAAAGACTAAACTCGACCATAAAATCTGCTCTGGATTAAATCTGGCTAGAATACCCCACAGAAAAAATATTGTCAAATGTGTGCATTTGAGATTCTCAGTGACTTTCTTAACAATGAAAAACTCGTGGAGAAAAACTGTCACATCCCAAGATCCCAGGTCTTCTGAAGAACAGAGCAGTTTATGACTTTTGCCCACACAAAAATCTGCATGTCATTTTTTCTTTCCTTCCTTCTTTTCTTCCTTTTTTCTTTTTTCGTCATTTGTTCTTTCCTTCCTTGCTCTTTTGTTCCCCTTCCTTTTTCTTAACAGTTCAATACATATAATAGATGGCATGGATAGAAGGGACAGGGCAGAATCAGGCTCCTTCTCTGACAACCATCAATGACTGCACTATTTGACCTTTGTGACCTTAATTTCCCCATCTATATACAGAAATTAAAAATATTTCTCCCTTATATTATTCTAACTATATCTAACACACAGTAACCTTTCAACAAATGTATATTGCTGTTGTCATTGTTATTATTGCTGATCTTATTTTTTGAGTAAGGAAGTATATATTCAGCCTTACATCAGTCAGCATTAGCTATCTCTCAGTGGCAATAGAAGGAAAAGGGTCTACTTCTCCTTGTGTTAGGTGTCCACCACAGGTTGACAAGGAGGCTTTGATCACAGTGGTTACTCAGCAGCCCAGACTTCAGGTGCAGGTCCATTTCAAATTAGCCCCCACTGTGCCAGAGCAAAAGAAAGCACCACAGAGACCCCACCAGCAACAGAGTCTCTGGCCTAGTGGTTCTCCTCTCAACACATTGGCCAGAAGTAGTTACATAATGCCACCCAGTGCAAGATTATCATGTTTGCAGAAGTACAGAGCTGGAGATGTTTTGCTAACAACTGAGACAACCACAGGTCTCAGTAGCATAGTGGTCTCATAGCATAGTGGAAAGATAAACCTTTTCTTTTGTTGATGCCTGTCTTTTTTTTAGCATGTGTATTTTCTAGGACTGTATCACCTTGTTTGCAGATTGCCCAACTGTTTATACTTAACACCTTTCATGGGGAAGGCAGAGTGCTGGGCAATGGGGATGTAATAGTGATTAGAAATAGATACTGTCCCTGCAGCTGTGTCACACAGACCACTGGGGGAACCCAAGTCAATCTAAAGATTATGCAGGTGAGTCTATAGTTAGGAACGGGGATTAAAACTCCAGGGAAAGAAATAGAGCTTTGTGGGGGAATCTGATTTAGACTAGCAGGTGGGGGAGGGCAACTGAGTAGTTTCTCTGGCTTGATGGTTGAGTTTGGTGTGCAAAGAATGAATAGGCACTCAGCATGTAAACTAGGGCAGGAGCAAGGGACATTTAGGATGAAGGAGGCAGCATGTGCAAAGGCCCTTAGCCAGAAGAAGGTCTGGAAGTGTGAGGGGTTAAAAAAGTTCTGTGTGGCCAGAGCAGGGCCAAGAAGAAGAACGGTAGCAGTCAGGCTGGAAAGGTGGGCAGGCACTGGTCTGTACACAGCGCAGGTGAGGTCTGGTCAGGATCTGGGTCTTTATCTCTTCTGTGAGCCACAGACTTTGGAGGACTTGCTGCAAAGAGCTGAGTATGAACCCATGTCATATCACCTGAACCCTGGACTTCCAGAGGGCCCTTGTATTTGGAAGCCTCCCTGATTCCTCTTCCTCAGCAGAAATAGTGTGAAATCAGTGCCATAGGTTTACCTGCAGCATTTTAAAACAAGTACTCAGAGCCTCTCTCCAAACCAGACCTTCTGCACAGCAAATATGTGCCTTTCTGTTTGTACTTCTCACGCTCAAGGCGACCTCCCACGGACTCCAGCAAGGAGATGTGATAATGTACACGTGGCAGTGCCACTGCCTGCAGAGACCAGAGCACTCCCAATGCAACTGACAATATGCTTTCTCTCCTGAGAACATGGGTTGCACTCTATCTTCCAGAAATGTGGGAATGTGGCACCTCCCTAACCCAGGAGGATTGGAGTTTCCAGTTCTGCCAAAGCTCACTGAGCCACCAAGTTTCAATGCCTGCATCTTCATGCAATTGAGAATAATTGAGCAACCATGACTCAACTGGCAGACATCTCAGAGCCTCCAACCGGTATTCTAGGATCTCCAGTGACTGTACTAAAGGAATGAGGGGCTGGGTTTTGTCCTTTACACTTGTCCAGAAGAGCAGAAAATTCTCTAGTCATTTACCTGGGTTGAAAGATAATCATCCAGAAACTACCCTAGAAGGATGGAAACTGTTTAACCTTTGTATGCTCAGAAAAATATTCCTGCTTCATGTTGGATCCTCAGATATTTAAATGGGTGGAACTTTTAAAATGCATTAATTTATTTATTCATGGAACTGTCGTTTATTGAATACTTACAATGAATCAAATACTGGGCCAAATGCTGGGAATGAGAACAAAATGATGTGTTCTAGGTTCTATGGCACTTTCATTCTTATGAAAGAAGATAATTAAAAAGCATGTAATTAATGATGGAAGATAATTGCAGATACTAGAAAGTGCTATGAAAATAACAGAAAGCAATAGGATAGTGTGTTGAAGAGGGAAGGGGCAATTCCTTTAACTGAAGTGGTCAGGAGAAAAGAATTAAGAAATGACATTTTGCTGGAGAACAGAATATTGACAAGGAGAAACTCATGAGCTAGATGGGAGACAAGTTTCCAGGCATAGGGATGAGCAAGAGAAAATGAATGAGATGTATTGTGGGAGCACACAGGACAGGGAGAAAGGTGGGAGAAATGGAGTGAGAAAGGAGGAAAGGACTCAGCCCACTTTGGGGTCTCATAGTCCATGATGATGACTTCGAGGTTTTTAATATGATCAATAGGGGTTTTATTTTAATTTTATTTTTTGTTTATTTTATTTGTTTGGCTTTTTTGAGATAGGGTCTCCGTATGTAGCCCAGACTGGCCTCAAACTCACAGCAGTCCTCCTGCCTCAGCCTTCATGTGTGCTGAGATTACAGGAATGCACCACCACACACCCAGCTATTGGGGTTATTTTTGAAGACAAGAAAGGAACAATTTTGGGTAGGGGTGAAGTCAAGTTGTCTCTTTTGTGCAAGTTATCTTTGGCATCACTATTAGGTGTCCCAGTGGAAATGTTTAGGAAGCATACACAAATGGAGGGAGCTCAGGACCAGAGATATGGCTAGAGTATTCTGTTGTATAAGAAATGCCAAACATCACAGAACTAATTTACATGGTTACTAGAACATTTGGCATTCATCTTGTCTTTCAGTCAACAAATACATGTTTAATATAACAGCATGCAAGATTCTGTACTGAATCCTCACAGATCTAATCTCTTCTTGATTGGTGATGAGTGAGCAATGCAAGTCTTCATTGCATTTCTTTCTCTAGTCTTCAGTGTACTATGTCTGTTGAATGAGAAGTAAATGAATTGGAGATATTTTGATATGGAAGAAAATCACAGTCTTTCCATTCCATTATGCTGATTTTCTTTGGCTGCAGCTGCAATAAAAAACTGCCCTGTGACCAAGGAGTTCCACAAGAGCCTGAGCTTGAAGGCTGGCTTGGCTGGTCTTCACTGTGGACCTCTTTAATCTTTAAGTGTCTCTTTGTGCCTAGGGTTGGTCTTATGAACTATAACATTCCTAGAATCTGCATTTGTACCAGTAGGGGATTTTAAAGTGTATCACTTGAACATAAGAACTAGATTTTCAAGGATTTGTGATGCTTGGGCTCTTTCCTAAATAGCCTTTAACTCGGACAAAAAAGTCAAACTACAAAATAGGTATTAGACAGTCAAAAGGAGCAGATGATGAGAGAATTGATACACACTTCAGCTAATTGTTCTGATACCTCCATAAGTCCAATCTAAGAGATTAAAAATTATTTCATCTGAGTGTCCCAATTGTATCATTCTTTACAAGTTTGGTTTCAATATACCCAAGTGGTAGAAAATAGCAGCATGGTGTTCTTTGGGTGACAGTGTGTCATGTAATGCTACTTTCAGAAAAGGGCCAAGTGTTCTGATTCTTCAGACCATTAGTGGGCAAATGATACGGAACATTCTGAGCTTGCCTAAGTCTCCCTTCATATTACAAAAAGACTATCATTTGGGTAACAGTAAGCTTTCTAGATTTTTTTAGATATCCTCTATCTTAGTCTATTTTCCCTTATGATAACAAAATTAACCTGGTACTTATTAAAAAAAAAAAGAGGTTCATTTAGTTTGTCCTTGGGGCTGAAAATCCAGGATCAGGTGGCCCCATCTGTTCAGCCTCTGGTGAGGGGCCCCATGATTGTGTCCCAACATAGTGATGATATAGTTTCTTGGAGCATGTGTGAGGAGGAGAGAACAATCACATGGTGAGTTAGGAAGCCAGAGAGAGAATTGGGGCCAGGCCGGCTTTGTTCACAACAACCAGCTATTGCAAGAACTAACCATGGTTCCTGTAAGAACTACATTAATCTCTCCCCTGGGTGACACCCTGTGCCCTAATTACCTTGCATTAGGCCCCACCTCCTAAGGTTCTGCCATCTCCCAACACCACCAACTTATGACCAAGCTTCCAGCACACATGCTTTTGAAGCACACACTGAAACTATCCAGATCACAGCACTCTCCTACTGTTAGTTACACACACTTGCAAATTGAAGTGGCACAACATATATTACATTGTGCTTTTTGTTGTGTACAAGCAAGAGATAAATGTAAATTTGCATATTCTGATGATCTTCCAAATAATATATTGTATTTTAAATAACTAAGCAGACTGCCTTGATATTTTAAGAGACCTTATGTATCTTCAAGTCGCATTTATGCTATTTGATGTGCAAAGGTCAGTATGTGCCAGGGATTCTGAAGGTACATGAAAATTTCCTTTTACTAGGACACAGCTTGAATATGGTATCTTTTGTGACTAAGACAAACTTAATACAATGGTTTATTCCTCAGCAAATAATTTTTAAATCCTTCTGCCTTCTAAGCACTGAAGTAGTCATTATAGAGATTTCCTAAATTTAAAAGACAACCTCAAACCACAAGGAGTTTATGGTATTCTACAAAGTAAAAGCAAGCTCCCAAAGATGTATTTAAAATACAAAAGGTGTTGAGTGAATGCTGAATGAATAAATACCTCAAAGTATTTTATAACACTAATTAATAATTATAACAGTAGCAGCAAAGTACTAGTAGTAAAATACTGGCTGAACTTTTATAAAATCTCAGGCACTGGACTATATGCATTATAAGGATTATTAATTTAATAGTCACAAAAGCTCTGTAAGGTCTGTCTTATCATTATCTCAATTTTAAAGATGAGAAAATGGTGATACAAAAAGTCAAAATACCTTGTCCAGAGCCTGAAATTTGAAATGTCAGATATGGAACTCAGACAGGGGACATTAAACATCTAGTAAATATTGCCAACATGGCTAGACTAAAAATTAACTAAATGAGGGCTAGGGGTTTAGCTCAGATATTCTGCTGCCTGCCTCACAAGCACAAGGTCCAAGTTTGATCCCCAGTACCAAAAAAAAAGAATTAACTAAATGACATGGATCTATACAAAATAGTGTATATAATATATAGTGAATTGAAAGAATAATAATTAAATACCCGCACTTAACTTTAAGAACACAGCTCATTCATTTTATTTAATTTTTATTATGGACAACCTCTCCTGTGCTAAAGAGAGTAGTATAATGAACCCTGCATGGGTGTCACCCAGCTTTTATCTGCCTATCACCGAACAAGTCAAAGGTTTCCTTGTTTTGTCTTTACCTTCACTCATTTCTTTCATCCTCAGATTATTTTGAAGCAGATTTCACATCATGTGTTTTTCATTATGTGTCTTGAAAAGACAATGACTCTTTTAAAAGCAACATAGAATCATAGGCACAAAACCATTTTTATACCTAAAACAAACTTAAAACATTTCTTATCATTTATTCCCAAATGTGGTCATATTTTCATGTTTTTGTGTATATGAGGAATTTTCTTATACTTTATTTAAACTGATCCACAAATCAGATCCATAGATTGTGACTTGGTAGTAGATCTCTTAAATTTCCTTTAATTTATAAGTAGAAAGCTTATTTTTTCAATAAAAATAAATTTTTCTGATTCCAGGAAAAATCATTGTCATACATGGTAAGAAATTCTACATCACCAAAAATTTTTAATGATAGGAATATTTGTTCTTAGACATCTTTTCTTTAGAACTCTAGCCCAATCTCATCTTGTTCATATCTGTGGATTTTGCCAAATACAGTATTATTGTATAACTTACTTTTCAAGCCAGCATCTGACGTTTTGAATCACTTGATGTTTTGCAAGCAGGCTTCTCCTTTTTTTCTCAGAAGTCTCTTGCCTTGCACCAAATGACATCTTCCCCTTCTTCCTTCCATTTTCCCTTAGAATGGTGGCCCTGCTCCAAGTGTCTTTCTTAGGGTTTTCTTTTGGCCTCCATACTCCACAGCTAAATAGCAGTTCCAAGGAAGTAACTGAGAGGGCATTTCCCTTGACAGGACCCCAGAATTGACCATAGGGAATTCTGGTTCTCAAAATCAGTAGTTCTCTACCTTTTTAGCACTGAGGACTGATAGCATAGAAGAAAATTTTTCTACAAACTGGAGAGCAGGCATAGTTTGGGGATAATTCAAGCCCATTACAATTATTGTGTACTTTGTTTCTATTATTATTAAATTGCAACATGTAACAAAATAATTATACAACTCACCATAATGCAGAATCAGTGGGACCCCTGAGCTTGTTTTCCTGCAACTACATAATCCTGTCTGCAGGTCATGGCAGATAGTAACACTTGAAGTAATCTAGTTTTGTTTGCTGTCACTTCAGAAAACCCTGCTTTGGCCGGGGATTTAGCTCAGTGCTTTCACTGCCTGCCTTGCAAGCAAGCACAAGGTCCCAAGTTCTATCCCCAGTACAAAAAAAAAAAGAAAAGAAAACCCTGCTTCACAAAGATACAGTGTTGGAAATAGAAGCAGGCTTTTCAGTGCTTTTGTGGCAATCTCAGGATATTCTGCTTTGACTTTGGCACAAAACATATGAAGATTTGAAATTGTCTCAAACATGCTTTTAAGGCCACCGTCGTTTTCAACTTCAAGAAGTTGGTCCTCTTCTAGCTTGGAAAAGTTGATTAAACTGGCTTATTCACAAATGGGTTCCCAGTTTTAGGGTGTTTTGTCATTGGGAAGTAATGCTCAAATTCATTTGAGAGCTGAGATAGGTGGTTATAGGCCAGCTGAAAGAAAGAAGGCCTGGCGTAGTCTCTTTCAAAATCTCTGCTAATGTTTGAAACATGTCAGAAATTTCAATGTTGGGCTGGGGGTTTAGCTCAGTGGCACCGCACCTGCCTTGCAAGCGCAAGGTCCTGAGTTCGATCCCCAGTACCAAAAAAAATTCCAATGTTCATCCAATGGACCTACACAATGGTACATCAGTTCATGAATTTAGTTTGTTCCACAATTCTGGAAAAATGGCCAAATTCGTGTTCATGTGGGAAAGATGGCTGTAGTCATAGTCATCACCTGGTACAGAGTTTGCAAACAAAAACAAAATTTGGCCAAACTCTCTTGTTTGCAAACCAAACTGTTGGCAAACAAAAGTGTTTATGAACTGAGGTACCACTGTAATTCCAATTTGGCTTTGAATGCAGCCACTTTATCTGCCAACCTGAACATAGTTGTCTTTCTTCCCTGAAATGACAGATTGAGTTCATTAAGCAGGTTGACTTTGTCACATGAGTAAGCAACATTTGTGACCTGCTCTGTACCACTGAAATTTGCTGCCAGTGTGACTTTTCTAAAAAAAATCTCTGAAGCGGCTTTCATAAGCCACTCTCTAAAACACTCTGGCCAGTGATCTACCTTTAGAAAGCAATTTCACTTCTGTGTATAATAGAAGGCATATGTGCTCTGTGGCCATCTCCTCACAGATCTGCATGAACAGATGTTAGTTAAGGGCATGTACTATTCTTTAATGTGGTTGATAATTTTGATCACATCCTGCAAAACGTTAAGTTCAGGTGTCATTTTTCAGATAGCCAGAATTTCTTTTTGGATGACACAGTATGTAGACTTATTCAGAAGCAACCTCTTTGACCCAAGTAGTGAAACCAGAAAGCTGTCCAGGCATGACAGCCACTTTGTCTGTGCATGTACAGACATGAAACGACCAATTCAGTTTTACTGATGTATAAAAAATTGCATAAAAACACTGTTGCCTTGCTGTCAACGTCAGTAGACTCATCAGCCTGGATTCTGTACCATGATGACTCCTTACTCCTCTCTCACAACTGTGGCTCAGTGTCCTCTTATTTTATCCATTGGTCTAGTTGTGGTGGAGCTGAAAGAGGAGCATGTGCCACCTTTTGAACTGTGGCCTCTCCTAAGAGTTCATGGCCAGTGTCCTTAGCAGCAGGCAGGATCAACTCTCCTCCAGTAGCAAAGGCTTCTTAGCCTTAGTGGTGCGGTTGGCCCTTAAGACGATGCTCTCGGTGCAGACGCATTTGATGACGTGGTGGCCTTCAGCAGCTGCTTCTGTTCTTCATGTTCACTTTTTAAAACTCCAAAGGCTTTTCTTTTAATGCATATTCTTTGGTCTCCATGTGGTGAAGCAGTTCTGAAGGTTTTATGGCATTGCTGGATAGCCAGTCACCACATACTTTATAAAGTGGGTTTGGAGAATGTGAATCACCCCTTGCAATAAACCCATAATTTAACTAAGACTCTTGGTATTTTCTATAAAGGTAGCCTTTTTGGACAATCTTGGAGTCTTCTACTGTATTATCATTGGGTCATTCCCTCACTACAAAAAAAAAGCTCTCCAGTTATTTTTGGATTTTTTTTTTTTACTTATTTTCGGTAGAGTCAGCCTGTGGGATTATCAAAACTATAAGACAAGTGAGAAATGTAGGAAAGAGGTTCAGACGGAAGTGGTAAATAAAATAATTTATTGGCCATGCATGACTAAAATAAGTGCTGGATTCTGACTTAGAGCCTGCCACCAGATGCAGCTGTAAGTCTGTATTTGAGGTGAAGTACCTCAAGTCACTTAGCACTGTAAAGCCAGCCAACAGATGCAGTATAATTATCACTTGCCACTCACTGGTAGGATTTTGATCTGAGTCTGCAAGCACTTGATTTATTATAGGCTCTGTGAAGTGAAACCTCTCTGCAATGCTCATCTGTATCTGCAGCTGCTCCTCAGCAGTAGCATCACTGCCGCAGTTCCACTTCAGATTCTTAGTGGCATTAGATTCTCAGAAGGAGCACACAACCTAGATCCTTTGCAGGCACAGTTCACAGTAAGGTTTGCTTTCCTGTAACAATCTATGCGGCTGCCAATCTGACTAGAGATGAAGCTCAGGTGATAATGCAAGCAATAGGGCAAGGCCTTACATACAGATGAAACTTCATTTACTCACCAGCTGTTCAACACACACACACACACACACACACACACACACACACACACACACCCCATAATGCAACCCAGTTCCTAACAGACCCAGTCCATGGCCCTGGCGTTGAATCCTTTCCACAAAATAAGGAGCACTTGCAGTGTCCCGTGGCGAAAATGCTCAAAACAATCAATTAATTAACTGATACGAAGCAATTTAATGTATTAATACAATTCTATCATTATGAAAAAGACTTCTTAATTGAACTACTTTCTAACAGAGAAATCAACAAAAATTTCTGAGGTTTTTTTCCTTACATGTTGTTCTTCTTTACCATCTATACTGTGATCTTGGTGCATATCAGCGTATACAAGCTTTTAATATTGAACAGATTCTCAGCTCCTTAACTTTTTCTCAGAGTAACCCTCACTCCATCTATAAAATGTGACTAACAATAATATTATACAAAAATTCTCACAAGTTTGACTAATGGTAAGATATTGTAAGGATATGGAAAATTCAGAGAATCAAAAAAAAAAAGATGTAAGACAAGTTTAGAATAGATAGAAATCCTGGTGGCTATGGGGATCTGAGAAACAGGGACTAATGATATATCCTCCTGGGACAGCCCTGAGAAGGGTCAGCTCTAACAGGGTAGATTCTAAGTGCCTGGAGAATGACACCAGGGAGTCCTAGGTTACAGGCTCATTCCTTGACAAGGGTCTGTAATTGTCAGGCTCTAGCAAGACTTAGTGCAGAAGAGTGGTCATCCTTCTTAAGCTAATGGTAGTCTCTTTATGAGGAATTGTAGAGGCAACAAAAACCCCACAAAAGAAATGTCTATCACATTATCTTACAAAGTCTTATGTAAATAAAATAACACATATAAAATTCTCAGTGTCTGACATTTGATAAAAGCTCTACAAATGGTGCCAATATTATCATTACTATACTGCTAAGAAGAAAATGAGCAATGATTCAGCCATAATCCAAGGTTATACAATCATTAGCAATTCCTTCACCAGGAGGAAGGTTTTGACATTGTAATAACTCTAGAATTCTCAGAATTGGCCAGGTTTGAGATTGGCTCATTTGCATCCATTAACTTCATGCCCATGAGTCTTTACCCTTCTGGCCAGTTCCTCCTGCACAAATGGTGGTATAATATTGAGCCTATAGCAGAGGGCTGGTGTCAAGCACAATTTATGACCAGTTGTCAAGGACTTAGAAAAATAGAGAGGCTTGTTAGTGCCAAATATCTCTGGTAGAGTGAAAAGGAAGAACCAAGGCAACTTGCAGACAACCATATTTTACATATTTTGAAAGTTGTACTTAATTTATCACCCTGTCTCCAACCAAAAGGATTTTTGGTTGTTCATATATAAGTAGCAATGATTCAACTCTTACCCAGTCAAGTTAAGGAAGAAAGCTGGAGAGGGCCAGGGATTTAGCTCCATGGTTCCACCACCTGCCTCGCAAGCACAAGGTCCCGAGTTCGATCCTGGGTACCAAAAGAAAAAGAAAGCTGGAGAAATGAAACTTAGAAGTGAGCAATAAGGCTTTATTTTTAATTCATCATCCTAAAAAAACATGCTTATAACCCAAATAGGAAAATGAGCAAAGGATATAAACATTGAATATATACATAAGCAAAAAGCCTCTGTAAGAAGTTCCAACAAGGCTAATAATAATAATATTTTTTAAAAACCTGTGTGACCACAGCATCAGAGTTTTCACCTTATTGTAAGGCAAGAATTGGAAGCTTTTTTTTACCCAGGGTATTCAGGAGGACTTCAGCAATATGCAACTTGCATTTAGGAGGCTCATGGAGTCAAACTGAGCATCTCACTGGTTATGAATGTAAGCAACAAATAACATGAACACTTTCATATCATGTTAGCAGCTGTTGCCAGTACCTTGAAGTATTGACTACATACATCACTACATGAAAATTACTATAATATCGGCTTTGTGGCTAGATCTTATGATTCAATGAGTTAATAAGGGGGTGAGAGGAGTCAGCAAGATTATATTTTAATGTAGAAAATGTGACATCTGAATATAAAATGAAAATAAACGTTAACTGTAAGTTACCTAAAAAATAAGTTAATAAATAAGCATGTAATTAAATTATGTTTAAAGTTACTTCGATATCTGTATATCAAGGGAATTGGAGTTTGTATCTTATTTTATGCATTCAAAACATTACCTTATGATGAGGTCTGTAGACTTCACCAGGCTATACCAAAGAGTTCCTGACACAATGGAAATTAAGAACTCATGCTTTTAGGGCCAGAGATTTAGTTGAGTGGTGTTGCCACCTGCCTGGCAAGTCCAAGGTCCTGAGTTCCATCCCCAGGACCAAAAAAAAAAAAAAAGAACTGCTACTTTTTTTTCTGGTTTGCTTTCCTGCAGCAGATGAAACCAGTGATGGGTTTCCATGAGAGGGACCTAAACCTCAGAAAGGTAGCAGTTTACTGGAGGAATGTGGAAAAATAGAGGTAGAGGAAGTCATGTCAGGAATTAAATGGGCATCCATAGGCAGCAGTGATAAGTTTGAGTTAGAATGAGTGCTCAATTTCCTCGTTGCCTGGATAATTGACTTAATTAAGATTCATTGAATTATCTCTTACTCCCCATCACCTCATGAAGAAATTGCCCAAAGTCAAGTTCAGAAACGCGGTGGAAGGTAGCAGAGGTGCAAAGTTCAGTGTTCTAGAATCTAAATCAGTAATTTTCAGGCCTCGCTGTCACTAGCATCACCTGGGGAGGTCTTGCAACTGTGCCAGTGGGTAGAAATGGGGCTGATGTGTGTCGCTGACAGGAAGAGGCATGAGGGAGCCTTCTAGAGGGCTGAAAATAGTTCATGCTATGATCAGGGTGATGGCTAAATGTGCTTCCAAATATTAAAATTCAGTGAGCTGCCTGTTTAAGATTTGTGCACAGGTACCTCAATTTTTTAAAAAAAATAGCAATTTCCAGGTTTCACCACTGAAGAATCTAAGTCAGTTGATCTCGAGTGGGCCCAGGAATCAATATTTCTTTAAGTCTGCTACTCTTCCCTCCTCTCAGAGGATTCTCTTGGGCAGCAATGATGAGAGCCACCTAGAAAAATGTAATGAAATCACCCACTTAGCCATTAAATCCACAAATATCTGAATGCTAATAATAATGAAGTTAGAAAGATAATCTCTATTCTCAAGACTTTCCATTAAGTGAGATAAAGTAATAACAACCACTGTGGTGTTAGCGTGTAACCCATGAGTTCTCCAGCTTCAGTCTCTATCCTCAGATGAGGAATTGCCTGGGGAGTATGCTGAAACACTGCTTCCAGTCTCCACCCTAGAGAGTCTGATCCAATAAATCTGAGCTGGAGCCTAAGGAATCTGTAGAGAACAATAAATAACATAAGGCTGACACGGAGTGCAACAAGTAGCTGTTGAGTGTGTGAGTTACTGGGCCAAGTGTGTCATATACAGCACAGTATCTAATGTAATCCTAAGCAAAGCTCTTTGAGGGTGTTACTAAAGACAACTCAGTTCACCAGAGGAGATGAGTGCAGGCTGGAGATGCTGAACAAGTGGATCAAAGCCCATCAGTTAACAGGTTGGAGGTGGGGAGACAGCACATGCCCTTTAATTCCCAAAGGCTGAGCTGTGCAACAGCACACTGCAGGGCACACTGTCTCCAGTCAGAAGGCCAGAGTCAGCTTTTTCACCGTCAGATCCTGCAAGGAGAAATGCAGGTTTGTTTTGCTTCTTCATCAAGGGGGTTGAGTGGTAAGGGAGGAAGGAGGAGAGAACAATCCAGTTCCCTGGGTCACTGCCAGACACACCCTCAGAGAAGGAGCCAGAGGCCCCTCATTGAAACCAGTACTAACCAGGTGTGTCTGAGTTAGCTCTTGCGAGTACCTTCAAACGTCTTTGCAGTGAAAGGCAGAGTTTAGGCCTTGGAGATCGCTTGGAGCTCAATTCCTCACACCCCCCAGAGCCTTCTCTGGGCGCAGCCTTGAAGAAAGCCTGTCTGTGATGCTAATTGTTCTGTGTCTCCACTTGCTTTCTGCTTGACTGCTGCTCCCTGGAGCTTCCCTCAAAGTCAAAAAAAAAGAGAGAAGAAAATGCACTCCCTGCACCTCTGCCCCTTTCTGTATCCTGTTCAGCTGCTGCCAAAGCCACAGCCGCCTGGGCTTTCTCCCTCATCATTGATCCGGCAATGCTGACAATTACAGGAAGGTTGCAAGTGACTCAGCTGGGTGTCTTCAATGTGTCTGATAAAGCTCCATCCTAATAAGGCGGGGAAAGTGGTGAATCTTACAATAGGGTTCTGCACTCACCAACTCAGCGATTAGCTCTGCTCAGCGCTTACACCCTCTTCAAACAGATAGTGCTCTGGTAAAAAGGAAGCAGGGAGCAAAGAAAGAGTGTTTGGGTTTGGGACGGCTGGCTTTTAATCATCATGTATAATGAGTGATCTTGTGCAAACTACCTGACCTCCTGGTACTTCCTGTCATATTGCCATGAAATTAATAGTAATACACTATATTCATTACATCAGATGATAAGGGTTAAATGAGATTTTGTATACAGAGCAGTCATCTCTCATACCCACAGGGAAGTGGTTGCTGGAGCCCTTGGATAGCAAAGTCTGCAGATGGTCAGGCCCTTGTATAAATGGTGTACTATGGCCATATTGCCTGCACACATCTTCCTGTGTACGTGAAGTCATCTTTGGTTACTTATAAACCTACTTTAATTCATTTTTAGACTACTTATAACCTAATGGCAATATAAGTGCCAGATATTTACTTATTATACTGTACCCTTTGACAAGAAAGGTCTGTACATGGTCAATACAGACACAACTTTTAAAATCTGTGGGTGCAGAGCTTGTGGCTATGGAGAGCCAACCATACTCAGCATACACACATATACAGTAATGCATGCACATACACACCAGCACACATACAAACACAGTTATTGCCATTTCCAGGCCACATCTCCCTTCCTAGCTCCACTTCTTACTCTTTATGTTCCAGACTTGCCTTGTGCCAGCACTGTTCAATAAAAGTTCAACACAAGCCATTTTAAATAACCTAGAAACTATATGAAAGAAAAACTAAGCAGAAAAAATTAAATTCAATAATATATTTTATTTCATGCAATATATTAAAAATGTTATAATTTCAACATATAGTTAATAGAAAAATTCAGAAGATATTTTATATTATGCGTTTTTAAACTATATATGTTTTTAAGTCTGAAAACTGGTGTGAATTTGAGTCATAGCACAACTCATCTCGGAGAAGCCATATTTTTTTATTAGTTCGTGTTTGCTAATCATGAAGTTTACATTCATCTTAGGGGGTGGGTACGTGTACTTAACACATCTTGATTCTATTTTATTCCTCTTTGCCTTCCCACCCACATACCTCCCTCTGTCTCTAAATCCCCATCCCCATTTTCATTATTGTTGTTATTATTATTGCTATTAGTTCATGTTTACAATTAATGTTTATATTCATTGTGAAAGCCATATTTTAAGTTATAAGTAACCATATGCAGTTAGTGGCCAAAAAAGGACAACAAAGCTTTACACCATCCCCCCCCTTTAGGAGATCATACCAATCTGGTATATCTGCTTCAAGCCCTCCTATCAGCTTTGATTCTTTTATTCATTCAGGAATGTTGGTTAAGTGCCTGCTGCTTGCCAGGTGTTGTGTTGAATGTTACAGTAGCAACCTAGTTCTTCATATGGGGTCAGTTGTTTTCCCCAAACTTATATTTGAAGTCCAAACCCCCAGCAAATGTAACCGTTTTTGGAGATGAGGTGTTTGCAGGGGCAATCAAGTTAAAATGCAGCTATCAGGGCAGGCCCTGATTTACTGAGATTTTCCTTATAAAAATGGGAAATTTGGACACAGTCACACAGTGAAGATGTAGGAAGACAGAGGCAAAGATTGGGGGGATGATTCTGTAAGTCAATTAACAGAAAAGATTGCAGGACCATCAGAAGCAAGGGAAAGACGTGGAACATCCCTCCCAGGTCCAGAATGAACTACACCTTGATATCAGATGTGTAGACTCCAGGACTGTGAGTGAAACTTCTCTGTTGTTTAGGGTTGTTACAGCAGCCGTAGGGAACTAATATCCTTTTTTCCTTTAGTAGAAGATACAAAGGCCTCCATCTTCAGGAGCAGTGAAAAATCCTACTGCAAAGTCTCCAATCAAATTAAGAAAGAAAACAAGGAAATAGGGGACAAAAATGAAACACACATAAAAAATAAATATACAGTTACAAATTAGGTAGATCAGATGCAGTGATTGAGGGTACTGTGAGGTAGAGGAGAACTGACCATGACAGATAGGGAGGTCATCCTGTGTTTCATGAGGAGGCACCATTCAGGTCTGTGTTTAGAGGAAGGATCATCTGGGGAATTCCAAGCAGGCTATTGTGCCAGAGGGTGGCAGCCAATTAGAGACAACAGGAAAGAGGGTGGGTGGGAAGAAGGAGCCAGGCAGCAGGGCCATGAGGGCCAGGACTAATGGTATGGGTTTTACTCTGCACAGCAGAATGACATGACGGTATATATCTTGCAAAGATGACTATAGCTGCTGAGAGCTGAGTGGAACAGAGGGCCAGGAAGGTCCATATTAGGCTTCCCTGGTTGGCATTGAGGAGCACATAAAGAAAGAGGCGTGAGCTGGGAATGGAGGTGGGGAGGCAATATCTGTGGGCAAAGGAGAACATGCTTCTTACAGGATAAGGACACTCACTGCTTGGAGGGTGGGAGGAAACCCAGATGACCTCACGCCAGGCACTGAGTTTCCTAAGTTGAAGCAGGTACATGCATCACAAATAACCATGATGCATCCTATCATCAGGTGGAGGAGAAAGATACAGCAAAGGAAATCAACTTTGCCAATTTTCCTCTCTGAGCAAAGCATCCCTTTTATTTACAGGAATGTTACTTTTGTCGTGGATTATTTTTAATAACAAGCTGGCATCCAACCATCACCTAAGTCCAGGGTTGCTGAGCTTGATGAACTGCTATGAGTTGTTCCTATGCTTTGCAGCCTACCAACATTCTGCTTTGTTGACTTCACCCGAGGGGTTTCTCCCATATTGGGCTTTACAGATGTGGAACAGTAAAGAGAAAGAGGAAGCCTCTCCATGCTGTGGTGTTGACTGACTGAATGGTCCAGCAAATTCTGTCAAGACAGAAACTATCAAGTGCCATGTGATCCTGGATCCTCCCCTACCTGCTAAAAGTTGATGGTACCATTTTACATGTTCAGGAGTTCTCTGCCTGGCTGAGGTTATTCACTTTGGACAAGAGGAATACATTGTGTAAATGATCCTGATCTAAATACTCTTGTTAGTGATGATAACTTTAATCTCAGTATACAAATTCATCATCATTAGCAGGAAGCCCATAGTGAGCAGAGAAAGGATGCTTGCCAAGGGAAAGGAAGATTAAACTAAAGGTCCAAGTTGGGGGCAACAAAATAAAAAAAGGAAATGGTATTTGAGTTAAATGGAAACCCGCAGGAGACTAACACCTTTCCTTAGAAACCACTAAATCATATGTGAGCCACAAGATGAGTCAGATGAAGGTCAAATGTAAACTCACAGAGGTGTAAGCACAGAGAAGTACCTCATAGCTCCAGTCTTCCAAGAGTGATTGATAGAAGAGATTCAGCGAGCAGGGAAGAAATAGTTTCTGAGAGTACAGAGTACAGTTACCCTGTATCACTCAAGCCAGGAGAAAGCTCTTATACAACAAAACCTCATCCTATTTTACTTTTGGCAGCATAGGTATAATTATCTGAAATTATCTTTGCTTAATGTTCTCCCCACACACCAGAATGTAAGCCCCAAGCAAGCAAAGACTGTGTTTGACATTCATTTTTATGCCCTTGGCACCTAAAATCTTGCCTGACATGGAGCATCTGGTTCCCTATAAAAGGATGAAAAAAATGAATGAAATCAGAGTCAAGTTCCACAGCATGATGACCTGGCTGGTGTTACCTACCTAAAAATGTCTTCTGTGGCCAGGAATTCACTCATGGACTCTAGATGAGAAAACTTAGAGGAATGTGCTTTGTCACATCAACAGTCAACTGGATTGGGTGTTACAATCTATACAACAGGGGCCTCACTGAGATTCTCTACTTTATTCTCTTTTTAAATTATACCTTTTACAGCCAAACATTTCATCTCGATGTGATTTGCCTGCCTTTCATCTTGAAGTAGCACATTCTATGACCTTGGAGGCTCTCCTATAGCTCTGTCACAGGCCCCTATGAACCTCAGAGGCCTTCACGCATTCTCACTCTCTCCCTGGGTTCCACGACTTCAAGATTTCTCTCTTCAAATTGCCATTAATCCCACTGAAGAAAACACTGGCATTAGAATTCAATTTCAGCTTCCAGGCAGGACAGCCCAAATGTCAGGAGTCTTTGAGGGCTGCAGAAAGATGTTCCCAGGAGCTTTCTCAGTCCACTCTTCAGTCTCCAGCTGTGAGTGCTAATGCCAGTTCCCTACCCTGGCAATGCAAAAATGTCCATTGATTTCCTTATACTATTAACTGCAGAACTGTTCTCCATTCCCATCAAGAAGTTCCATTCTGGATTAAGCAACATCTAGGAAAGGGTCTAAAGTCCCTTAAGCAGTTTAATACAGAATTTCCAGAATTAGTTGAATAGGTCTATTCAGTGAGAAGTGTGAACCATCGATAGTAAATGCCCATAGATTTTCCAGAGTTGAATCCAGTTGTTTACACAAGAATTCACCTGAAGTGGCAGATGCCTTAATATTTGGTAAATAAAATTCTACTGTAAATAATCTCCCTAGTATTTAATAATATGCTTGTTACAAAATGGTGCTTATGTGTCAGCTCAAATCCTGCTTATTCGCTATGTCATCTTGGGCAAGTGTGTTCACCTCACTGTGCCTCAGTTTATTCACCCATGGAATGGGACTAATGATTGTACCTACTACATAGGAGCATTATGATAATTAAGTAATTCATATATAGCTATAGAATTGTGCTGTCTAATATGGTAGCCCCTTACTATGCTGGGGTTAGTGGTTTAAATTTAATTTAATGAAAATTATATATGAGGTTACTTTTTTAGTTATGTTAGTCACATTTCAAGTGTTCAGTAGATGTATGTGAGTACTAGCTGCCATACCAAGCAGTGCAGGTAAAACTTTTCCATCAAAATACTGCCACAGGCAGACTTCCAACCATCCCAGTAACTACTGCATATCCTTTGCCTTCATCCATTCAGTCTCAAAGGATTCTTGAGTCCATAATTTGCCTGTTCCTTTCTCTCTGTTTTTCTCATCACCTCTATTTATTCCTTGATGATACCATTCAGCATCCTTCCCATGCCTCCCCTCCATTGAGCACATCCCAGAGTGTCCCAGGCTGAGCCCCAGGACTTGTGATCCTTCTGCCTTTGTCAGGCTGAGCCCCAGCATTGTGACCCTTGGGCCTTGGGCTTGAAGGCAGAGACCACATTTTACCTATTTTTGTCTCACACAGCCCTCAGCATCAAATGTGTGCATGAATGAGTGAATCTGTGAATAAATAAAGCATCCAGGGAATAGTGGGTTATATCTAGTTCTTACTCATTCCCAAAGTGCGCCTTCCCCTGAACGAAATCTGTACCCTGAGGCAGAGCCCACAGGTGTGAGCCTGGAGGTACTAATGGGAAACCAGATGGCCAGCGGGTGTTTTTCTGGTATCATTTTGCCCTTGGGCTTTTGAACAGTCTCCGCATTGGATAGAGGATGTATCAGATATTAAACTGCTAAGAACAGATACTACACTTAATTTTAGTCAAAAGGCCGAAAAACGGTAACAGTCTCCCCATTGGTCTCACTATCCTCTGCCATAGCCCAGCAGCTGTGTTCCCATCCACTTCTTTTCATACCTGTGCTGTTAAATGGTGTGGCTCTTTACTACAAGCTTCTAGTCCTGGACACCCCTTCCCACAGCCATTGACACTAGCAAAACCATATATTCCCCCAAATAGATCGATCCATTCATTCTCAATCTCTCCTTCTCCCCCCTCTGCTCCCTTCTGCTCCCCTCCTTCTCTCTCTCTCATCTTAGAAGAGTAATGTGGGTGAGAATATAGTTTCTGGAAGAAACTGAAAATTCCTTTGTTAATATCCTAATCCCCAGTGTGTTGGTTTTAAGAGGTGAGGCTTTGGGGCCGGGGATTTTTAGCCCAATGGTTCCACCACCTACCTCGCGACCACAAGGTCCTGAGTTTGATCCCCAGTACCGAAAAAAAAAGAGGTGAGACTTTGGGGAGATGATTAGGGTATGAGAGGAGAGCCCTCATGAGTGGGTTTAATGCCCTTATAAAAAGAGACCCCAGAGAGCACAGAGTGCTTTCTGTCTCTGTGTTTCTGTCTCTATGATCCTGTCTCTCTCGCTGTCTCTCTGTATCTCTCTCTCCCCCTCCCTCCTGTCCCTCCCTCTGTCTGTTTCTCTCTCTCTCTGTCTCTCTGTCTCTCTTCCTCCCTCCCTCCCTTCCTCCCTCCCTCCCTTCCTTCTTCCCTCCCTCCCCACCAGGTAAGAACACAAGAGAAAGTCCGGTGTCTATAACTCTGAAGAAGGTCCTTGCCTGAACCCAACAATGCTAGCACCCCATTCTTGGACTTTCAGCCTCCACAACTATGAGAAGTAAATTTCTGTTGTTCATGAGCCACCCAGTTTGTGGTATTTGGTTACAGCAGCCTGAATTGACTGTGACAGTTTTCATCCTACCACTAACTGGACCACTAACACTGTACACTAACTAACTGTATAATCCAAGCAACTAAAAATTCTCTGCCCAGTTTCCCTAACCATAAGCCAAGGATAATAATGGCATATCCTTTACAGAGTGTTTGTGACAATTAAGGGAAACAAAGCACATAAAATTGAAGCATATTTCATGAGACATGGGAAAAGGTAAACTGAGGTTATAGTGTTAGATCTAGAATTCTAAATTTAATGACACCAAGGAATTAGAGAATTACAGCCCCAGTTCTTTCCTTTAAAAATCATCCCTAACAGGGCAACCCACTATTATGAATTGAGTTATATAAATTATAAAAATGAGAACTGATATTTTCTTAAGGTGCATTTCCTATGAACCAGATACTATGCTATTTGCTTGACTTGTGTTGTTAAATTTAACCCCCTGAGTAATCCAAGAGACAACAACCCAACTGAAAAGCACAATGTTCTGTAATGGCCCCGGTTCTAAAGCCAACCCTCACTTCTGCCAAGGAAGTCTGTCCCTGAGAAGCATGTCACCAAATCCTGCCCATGGTCAAGGGAAGAAGAATTGGGCTCTGTCTTTTGAAGGGAAGACTATCAAAGCTTTTGTAGGTATATTTGTTTTAAACCACCATAGATGTGATATATATTTCCTATAGTAGGTTGTAATCTAATAAAACTTGAAAGTCACTTTTCTAGGTTGTATCTATTATCCAGTGTATTATGGATCCATACTGTGGCAGAGATAAAAGACCCATGGAATTCATACAGAATTGGAGAAGAAGAGTTGGCAAACATTATTAGTAGCAGATCAATTAGTATTTTAGGCTTTAAAACCCTGGAGTCTGTTACACCTACTCATCTCTGCTGTTAGAACACAGAAATAGCCCTGAGAGTATTATGTTGTAACATACTATATTCCAATAAAACTTTATGTACAAAAACAGGCTATTGGCCAGATTTGACCCAAAGGCTACAGTTTGTTGACTCTAATCTAGAACAGTGTTTATCAACACTGCCTTTATAATAGACTCGGGATTTTTTCTCTCTGACCAATGTCTGGGCCACACTGCAGTCAAATTAAGCAGAATCGGGCCAGGGATTTAGCTTAGTGATTCCGATGCCTGCTCTGCAGGCGCAAGGACCCAAGTGAGTTCAATCCCCAGTACCAAAAAAAAAGCCAAATTAAGCAGAATCTCTGGCGATATGAACCGAGATATCATTGTATTTTTTAAGCTCCAAGGGGATGCCAAAGTACAACCAGAGTTAAGAATCACTGATGTGGGAGGCGAACACTCTACTTAAGTAAACTAAGACCCCACAGGCTAGAAAGAAGAACCCTAAATCACACCCACAATGGGTGGCAATGCCTGACTAACTGAGGGGTCCCAGGACCTGGGGTCCCAGGAAGATGCACTTGAGCAGGTGTTCACACACCAGAAACTAGGTTTGAAGTGTCACCTCCACGGGACACACCTGGGTAGGCCATAGTCCTAGGTTCCTCACAGAGGGGATATCAGAAGAAGTATGGCACTAACAAAAAAGTATGAGGGAGGTTGAAAGCAAAGACAAGCAGCAGACCTGGCCTCATCATTGAGTTGCTTTGAGCAAGTATCCACCTCTCCAATTCCCTCTTTGCTCATTCCTAAAATAATGGCAAACAGTTTTGAGCATTTATTGTATGAGGCAGTAATGCTAAATGCTTTATGTACTTTCTCTCTCTGGGCCATTGCAACAGAGGTGACTGATGCTAGTGTGTCCTCTTGGAAAAAAAGAAACTAAGAATCAAAATAGGTAACCTATCCAAGATCCCATAGCTATCAAGGGATTGACTCAAGAACTGAACTCATGTCTTTGTGTCTCCAAAGCCCATGAGCTTATTTATCTTGCTCTGTCTCAGGGTGTGTGTATAGATTGAATCAGATAATCTGCAATATGTGTTATAAACTCTAAAGCACTGTATGTAGATCAGGCATTATTATAAAAGTTCAGTTTCCATATTCATGGCTATCAGTGAGGCATGCCCTGGGATGGTAGTCTGTCAGGGCATCCTTACATGCTGATTGCTCTGTTCAGATCAGCCACCTTGTGTCCCCTGATCAATAAGGGTGCCTCTGTGGACTAGGAAGTAGACAGGTGTGATGCCCTGGCCAAGGGCAGTACTTGTGGGTATAGGCATTCTGCCTGGAGAGGCATAGGTCTCTCTGTCTTCCCTTTCTCACCATAGAACACCTTCCCTGTCACCAGGAGTGATCTTACCCCCATCTCGCTATTGTTTAGGTTAGGGTGCAATAAATGGATTGGCTTTGTCTGGCACAGACCTCCCTCTTGCTGTGTTACTTACTCTCTAGGCAAGTTTTGTGACCTTGCCAATGGGCTGCACGGGTTCCCTCAGTAGTTGCTCTGTCTACCTGTACCCATAACGGCCAGCCAGGGGACAGAAACCAGTCCAGTTGTCTGAACAAAGAGTATCTAATGTAAAAGATTGTTAGCTTTTATAAAGCTGTTAACCAGGTGACCACAAAGGTAGAAAGAGAACTCTAAGAAATATAGGTTGCAACTACACGAAGCAGCCACCATTCCTCAGAGTTGAAGGAATAAAAGGAATGGGTTGGAATTATTCAAATTTAGAAGCTTGAGACAGGGCAGGGCCCAATGAGCCTGGCACCCAGACCTTGGAGAAGGGTAGCCAGTGTTCTGAGGGAGGTTGCAATGAGGTTGGTTTGAAAAATGTTGAAAATGTTGCAAACTGGACTCCGCTGGTGATGAGGGCAGGTGCTGCTGCTGCCGGGGGGAGGATGCACACAGGAAGAAGCAAGACCTCCTCTTGCACTCCACACTCTCCCCTAGCACCCCCTATTGGCAGCACTCAGGAAGGAGCAGTTACAAAGCAGAGCTATGGTTTGAGGACCCCCACCCCTGCACTACGCAGCTGAAAGTGAAGGATGTGTTCCTGGCTGAAGGAGGGGGTGGTGCTAGGGGCTGGGTTAATACATGGTCCACTTCCCCTCTGTGGCTACCGAGTGTCCAAATACACCCTTCTGGTCTGCGCTCTGTCCCCCAGCAACCAGCTGGCAGACAGTGAGGACCTCAGCTGCATGGAGCCCCGCTCCTCCATCCCCGTACACCGCCCCGCAGCAACCAGCTTAGCCACTCGGGTGCCTGCAGCCCCGTCCCCCACACCCCATGGCCTCCTGACAGTGCCACTACCTGGTTCCACACTACAGAGGCACAGGGGGTCATTAAGGCCATTGTCCTGAGCTCCACAAGGTAGAGCAGAAGTGAACAACAGAAAGAGGGCCTCTCTCAGGCTCCTTGATGAAAACTGAAGCCCACTGGAAAAGTGTAGAGAATCTGCAATGAAGACACACCAGACCAACATACTTGGTAAATTGGAGGGATCATCACCTCCCATCAGAACCTGGACTATCTTCAGGGGAAGGGCAGCTGGAACCTGCAATAGGACCTTGGAGAGTTCAACTCTGCAGGAGGACAGGGAGCTCAATTTGGGACTTGCAGCCAGAAATCAGCCTGAATCTCACAGGTCTGCTACTGGCTTGCTGAGACTCATTGATTTATATCTGCACACTGCTGCCCACGTCTATTGTGACAGCAGAGATATACCTTGAAGGAGGCCCTTCATTTTTATTTTTTATGTTATTCTCAAAATTGTTTTTCTCTTATTTTCAGTTTTGTATTTTTTTCCTACTCTTTTCAAATTTTTATTTTTCTCTTTTTTTCTTTTTTCTTTCTCTGTCTCTCTCTCTCTCTCTCATTTGTTCTCTTGCTGTCCCACATTGTTCTTCATCTCCCTTTTTGTTCCTGTTCTGGCTCTAATTCGGATTTCTTCTTTATTTTTCTTTTCTTCTCTTTTTCCTTATCTCAATTGTCATTAGTTTTAAAGGAAAGTAAATACAGTTTCTAACCTCCCTGTTGCTGTTCGGTTGTTCTGTTCTCGTCTTTGTTCTTTCTTTCTGTCTTTTCCTTTGTTCTTCAACAGTTTCTTAGACTTTCACGATCTTCCTCTGACCTCTGGTCTCACTGCTGACCTTTACCTATACTTCTACCTATCTATCCCTCCCTCCCCAACTCCTTCTAAGTCCCCATCCCAAAGGGTAAAGTTGCTATATTGAAGAGTTTATTCACCATAAACATATGTTGGACTGGTCCTCAATTTTGATTTAATTCACACAATTAAAGGTGATAGATTAATAACTACCACAGTTGTCATTTTCTAAGCTGTGCTTGATGCTATTGTGTTGCTGATTGTATCACTTGGGCTAAGGTGTTGTGATTGTTCTAATCAGTTGTCCCTTCCTGGTATAATGAAAATGAGATAGCCTCAGAGTCATTAGAAACTCAAAACCTAAAGACCAGCTATATCTGGAAGACATCTCTGAGAAGCAGCCATTCCCTAAGAGTTCTAAATACAACCCATAGAGATACTTACAATAAGCAATTTCGAAGTATCAACCCAGGAATTAAACCAAAGACAGTACCAAAAGCAAAAATGAGAAGACATTTAAGCAAGGCACAAACTCAGACTTCCACCCCACCAAAGGCAAATTCTGGGGGAAACAAGGTGGAAAAGTCTGATAATCAACCACCTGGACACCCTGAACTGATAGCACAGGAAGTAACAAAACGAATGAGGCTCTAGAAAAACTCAAATCAGAAATAATTTCCCAAATAACTACAGAGATGGTGAGCAGAGTGAAAGACATGATTAGAGGCTCTAGAACAAAAACAGATTAAAAAAAAAAATGAGCTCAGAACCATGCTGGAAGCCATGAATGCCCAACATAAGAAAGAAATGGAAACCATGATCGCCCAAGCATAAGAAAGAAATGGAATCCATGAAACAGATTCAAACACATATCCAGGAGATTAAAAACTCAATTGAAAGGGCCAGGGATTTAGCTCAGTGGTTCTGGCACCTGCCTCGCAAGTACAAGGACCCGAGTTCAATACCCAGTACAAAAAAAAAACAACCTCCATTGAAAGTATTCACAGCAGATTAAGAGAATGTGAAGATAGACTATCAGTTATAGAAGAAAGGATTGTGGCTAGTGACCATGAAAAGAGAGATTTCTCAAAAATAGTAAGGGACCACGAGAAATCAATCCAGCAGTTGCTGGGATGATGCAAAGAAGAATAACATAAGACTGATGGGAGTCCACAAAAAAGAAGGAGAAAGTAGAATTGACATAAAAAACTGTTTACAGAAGTAATAGTAGAAAACTTCCCAGACAGAGGTAGAGAATTGGACATACAGGTAAGTGAGGCATATACAGCTGCAACTAGCCATGGTCAAAAAAAATCTACACCTAGACATATAATAGTCAAGGTCCTAGAAACTCAACAGAAGAACAAAATCTTACAAGCAGTTAGAGAAAAGAAACAAATCACCTACAAAGGAAAGCCCATCAGAATTCCAGCAAACCCCAACATAAACCCTCAAGTCAAGGGGAGTCTGGAGTGAAGTATTTCAAGCCCTACAAGAAAATTACTTCCAATCTAGACTGTTGTATCCTGCACAGTTATCTTTCAGAATCAATGGGGAAATTAGATACTTCCACGGCAGAGAACACCTGAGAAATTTCACGAACAGCAAACCAGCACTCCAAACAATTCTAAACAACATCCTAGAAAAAGACAATGAAGGTCACAACCTAATGAGGCCCAACAGAGGGAAGCCACCAGGCAAAGCAAGAAACTAAAGGGAAAGGGGGAAAAATAAGAAATACAAGAGCCGACAAAAGTAAAACATTGTGACAAGGATGAGTCAATATCTATCAATTATAACCATCAATGTTCATGGTCTCAATTCACCAATCAAAAGAAACAGACTGGCAGAATGGATTAAGAAGCAAAATCCAACAATATGCTGTATACCAGAAACACACCTAACTCAAAAAGAAATTCATAGACTGAAAGTAAAAGAATGTAAAACAGCTCTCCACAAGACAAGAACCCAGAAAAAAGTAGGGGTAGCAATCTTATTTGCAGACAAAGTAGATTTCAAATGAAAACTAATTAAGAGAGACAAAGATGGTCACTACATCCTTGTGAAGGGAACAGTCCAAGAGAAAGAAATGACAGTCATAAATATATGTGCACCTAGTATGAATGCCCCCAACTATACAAAACAAATATTAAGGGACATGAAAAACCTATAACAAGCACTAGTACAGTTGTAGTGGGGGACCTCAGTACCCCACTATCACAAATAGACACATCATGTAGACAAAAAATCAATGAAATTCTAGAACTGAACCAAGCTATTAAGCAAATGGACTTAATAGATGTTTACAGAGTGTTCTACCCCACAAAATCAGAATATGCATTCTTTTTGCCTGCACATGGGTCATTCTCCAAAATAGACCACATGCTAGCTCATAGGACATTTTTAAGTAAATGTAAAAGAATTGAAGTTACGCCCTGTATATTATCAGACCATAGTGCAATAAAATTGGAGATCAATAGCATAAACCACAAAAAACCCCTACACACATGGAAATTGAATAACACTCTTCTGAACAACAAATTTGTCACAGAAAATTAAAGAAGAAATTAGACAGTTTCTACAAGTAAATGATAATGCTAGTACAACATACAGGAATCTGTGGGACACAATGAAAGCAGTTCTATGAGGGAAATTCATAGCAGGGAATACCCATATTAGGAAAACAGAGAGAGCTCAAATAAACAACCTAATGCTGAACCTCAAGCTCCTAGAAAAAGAAAAGCATGTAAAACCCAAAGCTCATACAAGAAAGGAAATTATAGATATCAGAGCAGAATTCAATGCAATGGAGAATAAAAGAATGATACAAAAAAAATCAGTGAATCAAAGAGTTGGTTTTTTGAAAAATTAAAATCAATAAACCTTATCAAAAAAAGGAAAGAAAAGGCTCAAATCCATGCAGTTAACAATGAAAAAGGTGAAGTCACAACAGATCCAACAGAAGTCCAAAGGATCATCAATACCTCCTTTGAGAACCCGTGCTCTAATAAAATGGAAAACACAAAAGAAATGGACAGATTCCTGGATGCATACAAATTGCTAAAGTTAAATTAAGATATAGAAATTCTAAACACCCCAATTACAATGAGTGAAATTGAAAATGTAATAAAAAATTTACCAACAAAGAAAAGCCCAGGTCCTGATGGCTTCACTTCTGAATTCTACAAAACATTTAAAGAAGAACTGTTGCCATTACTCTTTAAACTCATCAAGCAAATTGAAAGGGAAGCAATACTTCCAAATTCATTCCTGGAAGCAAGTATTACTTTGATTCCAAAACCAGGAGAAGACCCAACAAAAAAAGAGAACTACAGGCCAATCTCCCTAATGAATATAGATGCAAAAACCCTCAACAAGATACTGGCAAACAGAAGATCATACACCCTGACTAAGATTTATCCCAGGGATGCAAGGATGTTTCGATGTACATAAATCAATAAATGTAATATGCTATATTAACAGAGCCAAGGACAAAAAACCATATGATCATCTCGATAGATGCAGAAAAAGCATTCAACAAAATACAACACCCATTCATGATAAAAACCCTACAGAAATTTGGAATAGAAGATCTTTATCTCAACCTGATTAAGGGTATCTATGAAGAACTAACAGCCAACATCATACTAGATGGTCAAAAACTGAAAACATTCACACTAAAATCAGGAACAAGACAAGGATGCCCACTTATCAGCACTACTGTGCAATATAGTTCTGGAAACATTAGCCACAGCAATTAGAAAAGAGAAAGAAATGAAAGGAATAAAGATAGCAAAGGAAGAAATTAAACTGTCATTATTCACTGACAGTGTGATACTTTACATAGAAGACCCAAAAAACTCCACCAAAAGACTTCTAGACTTAATTGACAAATTCAGCAGAGTAGCTGGATACAAAGACACCACTCAAAAGACAATAGCTTTCTTGTAGACAAATAACAGACTCACTGAGAGAGAAATTCGGGAAACAATTCCTTTTACAATAGCATTAAAAAATGAAATATCTAGGAATCAATCTAACAAAGGAAGCAAAAGACCTCTACATGAAAACTACAGCACTCTGAAAAAGAGATTGAAGAGGATATAAGAAAATGGAAAGACATCCCTTGTTCCTGGGTAGGAAGAACCAATATAGTGAAAATGGTCATACTTCCAAAACTGCTATATAGATTTAATGCAGTTCTGATTGAAATTCCAGCAATGTATTTCACAGAACTAGAGAAAACAATCCAAAAATTCATTTGGAACCAGAAGAGACCTAGAATAGCAAAAGCAATTCTAGGCAACAGAGATATGGCAGGGTGTATCACAATCCCCAACTTGAAACTATGCTACAAAGCTACTGTGATAAAAACAGCATGCTACTGGCAAAGAAACAGACCCAAAGATCAGTGGAATAGATTAGAAGATGCAGAAACAACTCCAGACATACTCAGCCACCCCATCTTTGACAAAGGAGCCAACTACCATCATTGGAGGAAAGATAGCCTATTTAATAAATGATGTTGGAAAAACTGGATTCCAACCTGCCAAAGATTAAACTAGACCCATATCTATCACCATGCACTAAACTAAGATCTAAGTGGATTAAAGATGTAAATATTAAAACAGAAACACTAAACTTGCTGGAAGATAAGTTAGGTAGAACTCTTGAAGACATTGGCATAGGAAAAGACTTTATGAACAAAACCTCAGTAGCACGGGAACTAGCACAAAGAATCAGCAACCGGGATCTCATCTTATTAAAAAGCTTCTGCATAGCAAGAGAAACCACGAACAGAGCTAAGAGACAACCTGCAATGTGGGAAAATTTTTTAGCAGCTGTACCTCAGACAAAGGACTACTATCTAGAATATATAAAGAACTCAAAAAAAGACCCCCCAAATTTAAAGACCCAATTCAAAAATGGGCATCTGAAATGAACAGACATTTCTCAGACAAAGAAGTAAAAGCAGCAAATAAACATGAAAAAATGTTCAATATCACTGGTCATTCAAGAGATGCAGATGAAAACAACACTGAGATTCCACCTCACCCCAGAAAGAATGGCTGCTATCAGGAAATCAACCAATAACAAGTGCTGGCAGGGGTATGGAGAGAAAGGAACCCTTCTCCATTGTTGGTGGGAGTGCAGACTGGTGCAACCACTGTGAAATTCAATATGGAGATACCTCAAAAAACTAGAACTAGAGGTCCCATTTGACCCAGCTCTTCCCCTGCTGGGGATCTTCCCAAAAGAATTAAAAGAATCATACCACAGTGATATATGTGCACCCATGTTTATAGCGGCACAGTTTGTACTAGCTGAAGCTTGGAAACAGCCCAAATGCCCATCAACTGGAAACTGGATAAAGAAGATGTGGTTTTTTTTTTTATAAAATGGAGTACTACTCAGCCATAAAGAATGAGAAACTAGCAACATTTCTAGCTAAATGGATGCATATTGAGGCCATACTCTAAAGTGAAATAAATAGGACACACGTGTAAATACTGAATAGTTTCTCTAGTGTGAGAAACTGAAATTATAAATAAGGATTAAAATGATTAAAACGAATAATTGGTAATTTGAAATAGGACCAAAAAGTTCAAAGCGGTAGGGGAAGTGGGAGGGGAAGAGGAAAGGAAAGAAGGGAAAGGAAAAATTATGAGAAAAGAAAAAAATGGAAACAAAGTCTTTGTAAATAGGGAAGGATGGAGTGGGTGAAGGGAGGACAGGGAATGGGGAGAAAATAGGAACCAAGATACATCATGTACAGGTACAAGCACCCAATGATAAATGTAAATGTATTGTATACCCAAAATGTACCAATAAAAGAATTTAAGCAAAGACAGCAAAATTAAAAAAACCAAATACACCCTTCTATTCCTATTTAATTTTCACATAACAAGGAGACAACTCTCTTTCCACATCATAAGATGTAGCTATCCTTCATAGGAACAAAAGCATTCTCTTGCTCTAAAGTGAAGAAATGAAAAATTAAACAAATTACAGATATCAATCTCTGTGCTGTAAATTGATATTAAAATTCTTCACAGTCAACTCTGAGTTTTTTGCCATTGAAAGACTAAACTATGACCTTCAAAAACTTTTATTTGTATAAAATAAGTGGAAGGAAAAGCTAAGACCTGAAAACTAGCAGAGCTCAGAGTTATAGGATAAGAAGAGGACACTGTGGGTGGCTTATTAGGAGTAACAGTGAAAGGAGACATTTATCCCTGTTACTGTGATTCCTGAGCCCAGAAATACTGGTGTCTGAGAAACCAGCATCATACAGTTCTCTGGTTGAAGACATCTGCACCCTGTTTGACAGAGCCCTTCTTTTTCAGATGCTGTCCTCTAAGCAGCAACATACCTAAGTCTTAAGTAAACCACTCCACCTTTAACTAGAGCAGTTTGTCTTGAGTGATACAGTGAGACCTATTGATTCTGTAGCTGGAGCCCCTTGCTGCATCTTGTTCTGCACCAGGGGTTTTGCAGGTCAGACATAAGCCCATGCAGGAGGCTGTGTCAGTAGATTGAGTACGTGAGTCCTTGGAGAGTGGTGTTGCCAGATGCATTGTGGTTCAAGAAGGCAAATCCATATCCAGACTATTCCAATTAGGTCTAATCTCTGTCTCCTCCAAGATGGAAAGGGACTAATGGAATCAGCCTGCCACTGCTGGTTTAGTGGCAGCTCCCAAAGGATGTGATGCTATACTGAAGACTCATTGTTGGCCTATACAGTTATGAGATTAGACACTCAGCAGTAGCACTGGCCAGGTCAGCCATGAAGAGAGGACATCCATGTTAAATCCATACTTAGCTTCTGTCCCTGCCATCCCTTCCACTTTGTACATGGGCCTAGGGAGCAGGCCCTGAGGTGACCAGGGATGTCGCTGCCTGATGTCAGCAGAGCAAGTCATTAGGTCACTTGATTCATGATAGTGCCCGCTCCTGTAGCCATCCTTTCCTGGGCCATCACATGGAACAGGAGTGAAATGTATTAGAACTAATGGCCATCACCTAGAGGATAGGGTCCTGCATGGCAAATGATGAGACTCCAGGATTCTATTGTTAGCTCACCCCAGTGATGGAAATGGAATTTTTCCTTTATTTATTCATCAAATATGTATTGGGACTCTGCCCCATGCCCAGCATGGTGCTGGGTCTGGTGAATACACTTGATACATGTGACAGGTACAGGTCTGGTCTCTGTCCTAGCAGCATGTGGCCCCTAATCCCCAGTGAACAACAGACAACAAAAACATGGACAAACAAAGACACCGATCTTGTCAGTGCCTTGTCAGAAGGACCATGAAAAGACTGAACAGACTGATGTGAAAAGGAGCCAGGTCATGGATAACAAACACTGCAGGTAAAGTGGTCGTAAAGAACTGCACTCAGGAAGTGGATTTAAACGGAGGCCTGAAGCATAGTAAGGAAGCAGCCTAGAAATAGGATTGAGTGTCTCTGACAGAAGGAAGAGAAATGGTAGGTCCTCTCAGATGGGCAAAAACTTGATCTTTAAGAAGTAAGGAAAAAGAAAAAAGTTCAGTGAGGGGAAGAGTAACTTGAGATAAAACAGGTTGTTAGAAAGGTTAGTGGAGATCAAAGCATCAATTGAGCAGCCATGAAGATACATGGGTGGATTTTAAGTATGGGCATGATATGGGATCTTTCACATAGAGCTGTCACCACTTCATAAATTAGCCTGTACGTTCCGGTCCAGTGGAATTGTAGCTTAAAAAATAACAGCGTATCTGTTGGAAGGAGAGAAGGAGGAAGAAAGAGAGGGAGTGAAGGCAGGGAGGGAAGAGGATAGAAGGGAAGTAAGAAAGAAGGAGGAAGGGTAGAAGTAAGGACCTCCCTTGGGCTTTTATGAATACTGTTATAGGAGGCCAGTGTCAGCCCGGAGCAGCCAGATAGAATGTGATCGTACCCATCCTAGTGAGCAGTGGCCTGTACTAGGATGATGATAGTGGGGAATGAAAGGAGTGACATCCTTCATAATATGGTTACAGAGCCAGATTTGTGTTTTCAGTGAAGCAACAGCATATAGACTTGTGCCTGCCAACTATTTCCAGAAGGCTAGAACAATATATAGAGCTTTTTTCCTCCTGGGTCAACTTTAATCAAAGGGTAGTTGTGGTGGGCACTTTTAAGGCTTAGTGAGAAAGAGGGCTGAGACAAATTAGGAATGTCTGCTGCAGTACAGGAAAGATAACGGTAGTAAGGGTGCCAGATTTTTTCCCTCTCTGGATAAAACAGTTCTTTTGGGTCTGGCACCATCCCCTAGAAATTCTGATCCAAAGTTTGGGGGTAAGCTCTGAGTATCTATACATATATTTTTCTAAAATCTGAGGCAATTCCAATATAGACCAGAGTTTGAGAACCTGGTTTAAAATACCACCGTCCTTCATCCATATTCCAGGAGGTATAGACAGCATTGACAGGTTTTAAAAAGACAGTGGCAGTGTTGAAAATTGCAGGTGATGGATACAAAGTGACAGACAATGTTTATTAAAGAAAATTATATGCATCTGGAGTTATACATACATTTCATAAGAGAAAACCACATTATTGAAAGGTTCATACTAGCTTCACTCACACTAGGTATTAGTTTTCTGTCACTCTGGAAAAAAAGTACCTGAGATAACTTATAAAGAGAAGTGGTTTCTTTGGGTTCAATTTCAGAGAGTTCAGCCCATGGCTTCTGGCCCTGCTGCTTTGGGTTGTGTTGGGACAGTAGATCCTTGTGGGAGCACATGGCAGACAGACCAATTAACCTCATAGAGGCAGCAAAGCAAAAAGAAAGACAGGAAGGAGTGGAGTGCCCTTCAAGGGCACACCCCTTCCAACCAGCCCCTCCTCCTAACAGCACATTTAGCTGTGAACTCATCAGTAGATCAGTCTTTGATGAGTATAGTGCCTCCATGATCCAACTACCTTCTAAAAGTCCCTGAACACATGAGACTTTGGGGGGACATTCTAGATAACACTGTAACAAAGTCTACCTCCAGAAGTTTTCACCGCTTCCAAAATAGCACCACGCACTGGGGAACACTTACCAATTCAAGCAGTATCTTAACCCAAGGACCCCCAAGATAGGAAGTACCATTGCTAACTGCTGTTGGTAGAATCTCCTCTTTTAAAATAGAACTTAATTTTAGAGCCTTTTATGTTCATACCAAAATTGAGCAGAAGGTATAGAACTTCCCTGTATATGCCTTGTGCCCACACATGCACAGCCTCCCCCACCAAATTGATACATCTGTTACAGTTGATTAGCTGATATTGACATTATCATCACTGAAGTCCATCTCTAGCATTCACGGTCTCTCTTGGCATTATACATTCTGTAGGCTGGTAAAATTTATAATGACATATATTCAAAATTATAGAATCATACAGAGGAGTTTTCTCTGTCCTAAAAATTCTGTATGCTATTCATCCCCTTCTCCGTGCCAGCCCCTAGCAACCACTGATCTCTATACTATCTCCATGGCTTTGCCTTCAGAATGTCACGGAGTACATGGGCTTTTCAGATTGTTTTTTTTTACTTAGCAGTAATGCATTTAAGTCTCCGCCATGTCCTTTGACTACTTGATAGCTCATTTCATTTTAGTACTGAATATTTTATTGTTTGGACATTTGTTTACACATTCATCTACTGAAAGACATCTTGGTTGCTTCCAAGTTTTAACAATTATGGATAAAGTTGCTGTAAGCTTCTATGTGAAAATTTTTATGTGGACATAGCTTTTGACTCCTGTGGTAAATTACCAAGGAATGGAAAGGATCTTTTTTGAGATGTCTTTTCTCTATGTGCTTGTGAATGTACCTTTCAGAAATTCTGTGACTAGGCAGGTGGCGCTCTCTCTCTCTCTCTCTCTCTCTCTCTCTCTCTCTCTCTCTCTCTCTCTCTCTCTCTCTCTCGTCATCCATAATCCATTAATTTAGGTCTCTGAGCTACAGACCTTACATCTAGGACCTAGGGAGCTTGGTGATTACTGAGCAGAATTTGGTGGGTGGAAGTCTGCTCTCCAGGATGCTGCAGTGGGTAGAGACAGCCCAGGTGCTTCTTTTTAATTTATGCAGAGAAGATGAGAATGGCCCAGGGAACTGTTGCATTTTTTTTTTTTGTACCAGGGATCGAACTTGGGTCCTTTGACTTGCAAGACAGGTGGCGGAACCACTGAGGTAAATCCCTTGCCCCTAACTGCTGCATTTTATTGCTAAGTCAAGCACTGACTTCTCCTGTGGCCTTGGAAAGTTATTTAATGTTTGGGTTGCAGCCTCCCAGTCCATAAAGAAAAGCTTGTTGTTCACCTTGGAGAAATTTTAAAAGAAAGAAAATGTGAAGTTCTGTGTGGTTGCTATGCTGACATTGAAGGCATCTTTCTATATTGTATTACTCTTCCATGTGCTGAGCACCTCGCAGTGCATTAGGTTCTCTCCTCTAGAACTGTAGTCATGAAAAGCAGACCCGGCCCAGCACCTATGGAGACAATAGAAGGGTATTTTTAAGGAACAATTTGTGATATCAGTGCTCATCTTAATGTTTTCCAAGTAATGTTTGTAGTTCATCACACAAACTCCAGTTCACTCATCCTCAGCCCCAGCCTGTCATCAGTAAAATTTACTGACAGTGTCTCCTTAAATAGATACATAGCCATGCGTGAATGTGGACAGCAAGCAAGTCAAACTGATTCCACTCAACATAACAAGACCATTTCTAAGAAGAAACATTTGAGTAGTTAGACCTGGAACAGAACAGCTGTAACAGCGACAGCAGTAGATGCTTGCGGGCAGTGCCCTGACTGATGACCCCACTCCAGTTCCTTCTGTCCTTGCACTCTGCTGCTTACAGTTAAGTTTCCCAGGAGAAGGTCTGTTGGGCTTTATTGGGTCTTATCCCATTTGGCTGGGTAGGATGCTGGGGACAGGGGAAGGAAGTTCCTGCCTTGTTTGAGATGCATGTCACATGAAAGCATAGCGGAAGCATGGAGTGAAGAGCAGTAAGTGGAACACAGGAGCCTGAAGAGAGAACTCCACAAAGATACTCAAAACCTAGCAGAGCTCTGTCGTCAGGTGTGACAGTGGCTTGAGGAGGTCAAGTGATGGATGGCAAAATGGCAGCATGGGTTTATGAAACAAACAGCCCCAAACAAGTTTCCTCATTTAAAAAGTGTCAAATGGGCAGTGCCTGATTTCAACTGTCCTCCATGACAATGAGAATGACTGATTATTCTCTGCAATCATTATTGTAATAGATGACTTAAATCATTTTTCTCTATGCTCAACTTTTCCTCTCCTCTCCCACACAGAAGTCCTAGTGATTAAACTGTGCCTTACTTAATAGGTTCATTAATATAGATTACTCCTCAGCTCTCTGTTACTCCTGAAGTCTGGCTTCGCCCTATGGAGTCATCTACCCTCAGTGGTCCACCATCTGGCCACAGCACTGACCCTGAAGGCCACATCCTTTGATTTCAGCCTTCTTGCCTCCTCACTCCCATCATGCTTTGCTCCCCTGCTTTCCTCCTTTGCTCTGCTTGCTCCTCTCTCAACCCTGTCCTGGTCTCCTTATGGCTTCTAAGTGTGGCTCTTCTTGAGGTTCTTATGTGAACTTCTCCCCCCAACTCTCTGCAACCTCAGTAGTTTCAGTGACCTACAATCCGACTTTTTCAACTAGCCAAGTCCCACTTCCTGCTCTTTGCATTAGTTTCTCCATTACACCCTAATCTCACATTCCCAATTCATTTGCCCACAGCCTTGACTCAAAACATCCCAAGATATGTTAAGTACATGTACCAACTCCCTAAGATGAGTGTGATCATCATGTACTGCAAATGTACTAACAAAAAGAACCGAGGGATAGATAACATGGGGGTTTGTGCAACAATTCTAATTTTGTGATGTTTGAAATTTTCCATGATAAAATGGGTTTTTTTTACTTTTTTTTTTTGGTACCGGGGATCAAACTCCAGTCTTTGCGCTTGTGTAGCAGGCAGTGAAACCACTGAGCTAAATCTCTGGCCCTTAAAATGTTTTTTAATACAAAACAAAATGCCTTTACTCCAAACATATGTGATACCTGTTTGGGATTCTAGTCTAAAGCAAATTCAGTTCTCATCCCAACTAAACTGCTCATTACTCCTTTCATTTCGACCTCTGCCCAAACCAGACTACTCACTCTCCTTCTGCATGAGGTGTTGGCTCCCTCCACCATACTTTGCTCATGTGTTTCCTCCAGCTAGAAGGTCTCCACACCTCATCTTTCATTGACACCTTGGGAAGTCTGATCTATCCTCCCCTCTCAGGAGCCGCTTCTTTCTAGAAACTTTCCCAATTATTAGAAGGAAAATATGACTTCTGGGAAGGGTCACTCAAGAAGTTATTTACACATTTGTGCAAAATGATTTATCAACCAGAAGCAAAAACCTAAGACTTTGAAAGTTTAGGGCAAGGGTCTGGTAAATGCAGAAAGAAATAATGTCAAGCACATTGTGTCCAAAGGGTTGCAAACACATCATCTAGATACAAATTAATTTTTTATAGTCTATGATCCCCCTCCTGAGAGTGATGGAGAACTGACTACATATTCTACAGCAGTGATTCACTTATCACTTAGGGAGCCCTAGGGCACTGGTATTCAAGTGAAGGTCTTGGCTAACACCCAACCTGTATTTCTGGACATCAGTTTGCTTCTCCTTCCATACTTTTACAGCAGTTGGAGGTCATTATCTCATTATGACATTCTATTCTCTTGACATTATCTCCTAATTATGTTTACCTCGTGATTTTAAAGTTCACTGTGTACAGTCTCTTTAGATTCACATTTCCTATTATGGGGAAGTGTTTATAAGCTACCTAGGGTAATAACAAAAAGCATGGAATAGAGGAATACATTTTTTCAGCTCAGGTGCAGCATAGAAAAAATAATTGTGCTGTTTTGCCTAGAGAAAACCCTTTATTGCTTGAAGGAAATCAAATGCCAACCCCTTCCTATATTTGAGATGTATTCATTCTTAGAACTAGGAAGTTTTTCTACAAATAAATATCACTAAAACTCTTGAAATCTGTCAAATCACAGCCTAGTAACAGAAGAAGTCAAAAGAAGCATCATTTGTCACAATATTATTCTTATACTCTGGAAAGATTTTTTTCCTGGAATTTGTCTGGAGAAAATTGTTGACAATGTCAACTTGATTTCCTCTCTTCCTTCCTCATCTCCCACTGCCATCTTGGAGCTCCATAGATAGAACGTTACAGTGTCCCTTTGTCCCCTGCACGTCTCAGGCGCTCTGAGGGGTTTGTGATCCAGTGTATGGGTTGTGCAAAACAGGAGAGTGACATAGAGCCTCTTGAGTGTGGCGAGCCCTAAAATGTCAGCCCAAGAAAAGCTTTGCCAAACATGAAAGCTTTCTGAGGTAATAAGAGGTGATGGCAAACGAGGGCAGGAAGATGTTTGCAGGTGGCAAGGGCAAGAACAGAATGAGGTGTAGGCTAGATGGGAGGCTTAAGAGAGTTCCAGCTGCAGAACAGATAGAGTGCTAATAGGGAAGTCCAGACCTGAAGGTGCTGCACCTTCCTGTTTGCAGTGGCACATAGTAGGACCTCTGTAAATACTGGATGACCTGCACACACATAATAATACAGCAGAGCATCTCTCATTTATTGACTGTTGCCAATAAGTACAACAATGCTATTAAGCAGAAATTGGTATGCCCATTTTAGAGATGAAGACCTGAAGCTCCCAAACTTCACTTAGCTCAGTGGTGTTCAGTGGAGGTGATTTGCCCCAGTGTCCCTGGAGACATTTACCAATGTCTTAGAGCTATTTTTGGTTATCACAGCTGAAGCATAAGTACAACTTGCTTCCACTGGGTAGAAGCTCAGTGTGTTGCTAACATTCCAAAATGTTAGTGCTGCTGATATTGGGAAACTTTGATTAATCAATGGAAATTTTTTTATTATATCCTGATCTCCCTGCTTCCAAGCATATTCTAACCACAGTACTTTGCCAACTCATTGGTGTGATAGGATTGGGCACGTCACACAGTACACTCAGTAAGTAGCTGTTAAGTGAAAGTATAAGGGGATTGGATTCATGATTTATTTTAGGGGTTTTTAAATCTTTCCAGGCTTTACTTTCCTCAGCTATAAAATAATTATGACGTTAGCTCTGCCTGAATCACAGTGCTGACATGCACTTAAGATGGAATACTATCTATAAAAGTTTTTTGTAAATTGTAAAAATAAAGTGTAATAATAACAGATTTTACCAGGGATGTTTTAAAATGGAAGGGGAAAAAAGTAAAGGGCAACCTGAAACCGGCAATAAATCTAAATACATGATGTTAAAATTTAAGGACAAAGTTTCCAAATACGCAATAGACCATATTAACAGGATGATGAATTAGTCATAATAATCACCTTGAAAACTGAAAATGTTCCATCTGATCTATCCTGGCCCTTATTTCTGATCTACCCTGGCACCCTAGGGTCTCACAGGTCTCTCTGATTATTCACCTTTTCATAAATTAATTAAAAACAAGAAATTCCTTTAGTTGGCAGCAGTTAAGTTCTTCTTCTTAGAATTTATTAAGTCACCCAGTAAAATGTCCCTGGCTGTTGACAAAAGTCATTTCCACTTGAATCGGATGGCATTTTGCAGTATTTCTTCCCAGTGTGGGACTCTTTTCACAGATTCCCTGAGAAGGTCACTGTGAATTTACAAACCTATAAACTCATGTTCAGTGCAGGTTTTTCTCCGAGTTTCTAGCGGTGAATTTTTAGCCATAAATTGTTGTTTGACATCAGCCCTTTAGAAAAACAAGAACAGATGGGAGGGATTTGCTAACCCCCTCTTGGTCCCCCTCAATCCTAATCACACACAAGACTGTTGATCTCTCTTCTCTGCAGTAAGCAAAGCTGCTTGTGATGTTCTGATCTGCAAGCCTTTGGCCATCAAGGAAACGGCTCATCCTGATGGCTGTTCCCAGGTTGTGTGACAGCTGCTGCAGCTGTGCTGCTTGGTGGCAGCCCACAGCCATCACCGTCATCACAATTATGTCATTAAGATCTACTCATTACTGTGTGGGGAGGAGAACAGGACCGAAGAGTAGATATAATCATGACAAATTCTTTAGTCCCTGATACCTTAAAACACTCCTGCCTAGTTTCCTAGTGCATTGTGGGAAGCTCCCTAGCGAAAGATGCTAACAAAATGCAGACTGTGAAATAAATGGTCATTTTGAAAGTTGCACTAAAATACAAATGAGTTGGATGTTGCTTGTTGTGAACCACCAATACAAAATAGGTGAGATGCCATCATGAAATAGACTCCATAAACAACGTTTAAAAGGGCACAAACAGAATGGGAATGACTTGTCTTTATGTATATGCATTTATGAAATTGAGGGATTTATTTGTCTCTGTAGATTAACCATGGTTTTATTTTCCTTTCATCATGACAACCATGTACATTAGCTCCAATTACCTGCCTCACTCCACACCCCCACCCGTATACACCCAAAAGGAGTCTCAGACATTTGAGGGAATAGCTATCAAGTTTGCAGTTAATACACAAATGTGTTTTGTTGTCTGGGACCAAAGACACCTTCCTACCCATTGATGTCAGCTGATCCATTGGCTTTCTCCTCCACCTGACTTTCTGAAATAATGTTGAATTGATGGGTTTTTAACTGTTGTTTTCCCTTCAAAAGAAGGCATAGATATTTTATGCTTTTGAAATGTTACCTGGATAAAATGGAAATACTCTTCTGTTAGCCAAAACATTTAGGGATTTTTTTCACATTTACTGAAATGCAGTTAATACATCTACTTAGCACTATTGTTCATTTGTAGTTTTCTCCTGACTCTGCCACATTTGCCTTTTGGGCTTCAATTTACTAATCTCTAAACTGAATTGTGAGGATTAGACTATTTTTAAGCAGTACTCCCACATCTTCTAAACATTAACATCCCTATGACCACTTCTTTGATTTCTGTGATATATTTATACTTCACCAAACACTTCCACATGAGCTCTAAGTTCCTTTGATGGTGCATTGCTTTCATCTTGATTACTTGTGGGGGGATGTCTCTCTCTGTCTCTCTCTCTCTCTGTATTAGTAGGCCAGCTAGGAACTCAAAGTTCTTTGGCTCAATTTCAGTACATTTCCTTATTCTAGGATTTTGAGTAAAGTGGCACAATTTTACAGTTTTAGCAGTTTTACAGCTATTTCTTGTCCTTTTTAGCCCTGTTTGAGAATGTCTGTTGTACTTGTGTCTTGTTGGAAACCACCTAATCCTTTTTTTTTTTAAGGAGCTAGATGATACATCATAGTTAAATAAATGGGTTGGTCACGTACCACCCTTAGTTGGTGTTAAACTGTCCCCATCTGTCCGGCCTCATGTCTTACTTTGACTATGAAGTTCAGGGCAGTGTCCATCTTCTTTGTTGCCCACACAGTGTGCTCCACAATCTTCACCTACAGCAGTGTATTCTTGTACCTTCTTTCACATCTAGCAGGAAGAGAGGACTTTACCCACCATCTTGTAGAAAAGTTTCTCACTCTTTCCCAGAAACTACTTAGCGTGCGTCCCCTTGCATCTGATTGGTAAATGCACCATATACCAAAATGTCATGTTCCTAATAATCAGTCATGGTGGTCAGGTGCAGGGAACTGCTGAATGGCTTAAACAGAAAAGGCCCTCACTGGGAACTCAGCATTGGATCAGCTTCCCCAGTTCTGTGTTCTGTGGGCCACCTGAGGAAAGGTGGGTATGGGATACAATACAGGGATTTGTACATAGGAAGATGGAGGCCAGGTTATGTGGTTGATTCTTGGCTATGCTCTTCACTTGGGCGAGTCACTCTACCTTTCTAAGCCTCATCCATCTCATCTGAGTTGAGGATAAAATCACTTTTCCAGGACAGTGATAACATTGCCCATGTCCTTGATTGCACTGATCTATATCCCCAGCCCTTAAAAAAAATTTTTTTTTCAGTTTTTAAATTTTGTTATAGAGTTTCACTAAATCACTGAGTTGTCCAGGCTGGGTTCGAACTTGTGATCATCCTACCTCAGCTTCCCAGAGTGCTGGAATTACAGGTACACACCACCATGTCTGGTTTGATTTCTAAACTACTCTCATGAAAAGAATCAGGGGTCCTTGGAGAAATCGTGATTCTAGGGCTGAGGTGGGCAATATACAAGATGAATGTGGAGCATCAGGTGAAACCCAAGAATTGATTTAAAAAATCCATAATGATGAGCATATGTCAAGAGAACGTGGGGCCAACAGAAAGAATTCCCAGTGGCCAAATTTGAGCAACATATTAAATAACATAGTATTGGTTTATAACTCTTTCCTAAGTCTATCATGTAATGGATAAATAATTCCATAAACAAATAAATTGGGAAAAAGAGGTAAGTGGAAGACAAGTCTCCCATTCAAAACAATTCCAAATAATTTATGTAGATACATTTCAAAGATATGGAACATAACTTGCCCCATAAAGTTTGGACTAGCAGCAGTGACTTGATAATAAAGGTTGACAGCAGTGACAAGCCAGGCTTACAGCATATTTCCTTGATATGATTTATTGAGAATGGGTCTTCATTTCTGTAGTCTTCACCTCCCAAACCCATAAACACTTTGTACCTCTGTGAGAAACACTAGACCAGGGTGGCAAGCCTGTGGCATGCATGCTGCAGCAATCTATTTATTACCATTTAAAGCTCTAGAAGGCTCACCATCACTGCACTAGACAAACCCAAATCAAGGGACAGTCTACCAAATGCCTGGTCCTTAAAACTGTTGAAGTCATCAAGAACAAGAAAGTCTGAGAAACTTTCGTACCCCAAAGGGATGAGATACAAATTGGCAGTACAATGTAGCATCCATGGTGGCCCTGAACCAAAGGAAAGGTCCTAGGGGAAAACTAATGAGGTAGAAATAAGTGATGGAGCTTGGCTGGTAATGATGGATCGGTCTTGTTTCCTTAGTCCATGATCATGTGAGAGAGCAGTGAGAAAAGTTGGGTGTAGACATGCAGGAACTCTTGGTACCGTCTGACTTTTCTGCAAATCTGAAACTATTCTAATATAAAAATCCTTACATCTTTAAAAGTTCTTCTTTAATGAAGTGCCATAAAAGATAAATCTATATACTACATATATAAGCACCTAGCCCATCATGGGCACTCAGTGTATTTAGCTGACTCTGCTACCTTCAGGAATATCTATGTTCACCCTTAACCCTTGCATCCACTTTCCTCCTAAGCCATCCATGATGTTTAAGAAATACTAATCTGAACTCTTTCCTTCTTCTGTCTCACACTCTGACATTTAAACCTTCCAGTGACTTCCTGTTGCTTCTCAGATAAAGATGCATTGCTCTCCTAAAACTTACAAGACCTTGAGCCTTGCCTCTCTCTCCCAGGCTTATTCTGCATGACTCTTCCCTTTGCCCTATACTCTGGCCACACCACCCAGCTCCTGTGTTTCTTCCTGCCATGACCACTGACACTATTCCTATGTGAAATCATCTTCTCCACTCTGTCAAGCTAATCTCTACCTATCTTCAGAGCCACTGAGTCTGACTTCTTTCAGGAAATTTTCTCATTATACGGAGCAGTTATCTTTTTGTAAGTCAACATGGATGTGCATGGTCATGTGATTAATGTTTGCATCTCTCTCTAGGTCATCGATTCTGCTGAAGACCAATTCATTTAGCTCATCATTGTATGCCCAGCATCTACTACATTGCTTGGCATGGTACATGTTTAATAAATCTTTGTGGAATGATGGGAAAGAATAAGCTGTCTCTAGTACAATCCCTTTAAAAAGGTGATTGTATTTTTTTCCAGAAATATAGCTCTCTTAAATAAGAATTTGGCAATGTCAAACCAGTTTTTTTAACCTCATAACTTCCAGCTCCTTTGAATGATAAAGTGAAAGAGTTTTGAAATGGACTAGTTTGAAAGTCCTATAATCCATTGGACAATGGGCTTTACAGAAAATTTTTGAAGTGTGGATGCTTCCGGAGCAGGTGGGAAAGGCAGTCCTGAAGAGTGCATTCGGCCTGCTTGCAAGCATTGTGAATCAAGCTCTGGGCCATTGTGGTACTTCCTGGTCATGCCTTTCTGAGAGAATAGAGTCTCTGTGCTGAGGTCAAATTAACAGTGAAAAATAGCTCCTGACTATATCTTTACTGATGAAGAAGAGGAAGAGGAAGGGGGTAACAAGAGTTATTTTGTTGATTCTGGCAATACTATTATTGGGGTATTGGGGTATAGCCATGAAACCTGTGGACTGTGAAATAGGATTTCAGTTATTAAAGAGGCCTCCATCTTCCCCAACTATCTCTGTTCTTTGTTCTGTCAAAAATAGCTCACTTTCATTCCTTTTGATTATTTACTTACTGCCTTTGAATTCATTTGTTTGTAAGATAGCCCTATGATAAATACTTTGTAATTCACTCACAGCTGTCAACACTGTGACTCTTTGGATATGAGTTTTCCTCAGATGAGGTTCCCGGGAGAACAAAAGGCATGAAGTATCCTTCTTCCCTCTATGCTCACCCACACACAGCATCCCTGCACCTTCCTTCCTATTATGGACATCAGCCTGGAACCCTAAGTCACAGAAGTTCTTAAAGAAGAGCATAGCATGGCCACATTCATGCTCTGGATTGGTCTTGTGTGAGTGGGGGACACAGAGGCAGCAGGGAGACAAGTGAGTGCTAGAGCAGGCGCCCTGGTGACAGTGAGAGGCTAGGTTGGCAGGAGTAGGGAAAGAGGAGGGACACACAGATGTGAAGCACAGCACTGTCAGGCCAGGAGAGCTCTTGACAAGCAGGGATGTGTGGGTGCAGCAAGAGGAGAGCCAGGAAGAAGCTGGAATGCAGCCGGAGCTGCCTGGGAGAAGAGCAGGGCCACTGACAGGTAACCATGGGAGGCGGCCAGCGTGCATGCTTTCCTCGTGTCCCCATGCTGGCCCAGAGAGGTAGGCACTGTGGTTATCCCCAGTTTCTAGAAAAAGAAAATGGAGGCTTAGAAAAATAAAGCCATGTTTTCAAACCAAATTGACTCAAGGCAGCTGCTTGCTGCTGTGCATTATTGTTTATCACCTGGAAAATTTCTGCAGCTTCTCAGCCTTTTTCCTTGCCTGCTTTCTACATTCCACTGGGAGAATTTGCTCAGGAGTCATCTAGAACACAAACCCAATTGTGATGCTCCCTTTCTCAGTAACCTTCAGTGGCTCCCCATTGCCTGTAGTGAGTTTTCAGTTTTTAAAGGTATGTAACACTTTTAATAGAAAAGTTTATTGAAAGACCTTAATATAATCCATAACTAATTCATTAATGATTCTGCAGCCAGTAGAAGATAAACATGAGATAGCTTTTTTTCAGTTGTCCCCCTAACTTTAGGAAGGGAGCAGTGCCTGTGCCTGTGCCTGGGATAAAGCCCCTTGCTAGGTGCTAGGCAAGCACTCTACCCCGAGCTCAACCCCAGCCCCTCCTCCAACTCTTTGTGACTGTGTGTGTAGATCTCATAGTCACTTGCCAAAGCCCAGCCTAGTTCCAAACATTGACTTCCTATCCAGTGTAAAACTCCCCACTTCCCTGCTTTGCTGTGACTGGCTCCTATGGTGTCAACACAGGGACGGTGGTACTGGCAGAATACAAGTGTCCTAATGGAGCAGTGACTGCTGTCTCTCTGGTTATATAGGCATGGGTCCCATTGCATGGTGGCAGCTGAATGCTGATGTGCTCATGAGAGACATGTGAAAGCTATTCCTCAGCTTCCTATCTTTTGTCCGCTCATCAGCTCCCAGCTTTGGGGCTTCATGAGAACTTCCTTGTGCCAGGACTTCTAGTCCAGTGACCACCTCCATACTGAGGATCCAGCAAGATGGCTGAAGTGCAACGGGCATTTGGCCCTCAGACACCCATGCACCTGTGACACACTAGATGATGGCAGAGACAGTGCTTATCTGTCTCCACTTCTAGGGTAATGCTGCAGGAACCCTGATTCTTGTCAAATTCTTTCTTTCTCTTTCCTCTTCTTTCCCAGTTTTCTGCTTCTAAATACTTGGTGAGGAGGATCATTGGAATGATGACTGGGGTAGCAGGACCAGCTGGACAACTCTTAATGAGTCCTGGAGGGTGTGACTGTCCCAGTAGAGTTTGTGCCTCTGATGCCTGGCCAGTGGGCAGGCACCCTGTTATAGAAGTCACTTTGCTCCACTGGTGTTTCTCCTCTGCTGCTTTGTTCATGTAAAATCAGTGTGTCAACATGCATATATTAGGGCCTAAAACATTTTTTTTTTTTGGTACCGGGGATCGAACTCGGGTCCTTGCCGCTTGCACAGTAGGCGGCAAAACCATTGAACTAAATTCCCAGCCTGCTAAAACATTTTTTAATTTTTATTTTTATTGGTACATGTTTGCAGTGCGTAATAACCACATTCTTCATGGTGAGTCGGTACATGTACATAACACATCTTAATTTTTTTCTCCTTCCCTTTCTCTCCCTCCCTCCTCCCTCCCTCTCTTGATCCTCTTCCCATTTGCAAAAGGTCTATCTCCCTATTTTCTATCATCATCTTTTAATTTATTCTTTATTTGTAATATGGGCTCCTCAGATCATAGAAAACTTGCAATATTTGTGTGTCTGATTTATTTCACTTAACAGTATAGTCTCATGGTATATTGATTATCTTACAAATGACTCAAGTTTATCCTTTTTATGGCATAGTAGTACTCCATTGTGTATAAATACCACATAGGCAAGAACTTTCTGACCAGAACCCTAATTGCACAAGAAATAGCATCAGGAATAAATAAATGGGATCATATCGAATTAAAAAGCTTCTGCACAGCAAAGAAAAAAACCGACAGAGTTGAAGAGACAACCTACAAAATGGAAAAAAATTTGACCAGCTATTCCTTGGACAGATAACTAATATCTGAAATATATAAAGAATGCAAAAAAATTAGACTCCCCCAAATAAAAGACACCATCAAAAACTAGACAACCATAACAAATAGACATTTCTCAGAAGAAGAAATACAAATGACCAGTAAATACATGAAAAAATATTCAACATCTCTGGCCATCAGAGAAATGCAAATTAAAACAACACTGAAATGTTGAACGTAAGAAGTTGGCTTAAAAAATTCTTCTGGGAAATGAGCTCATTGCAGGATTTTTCTTCTCAACAACATAAGTGAGATTTCATTCCAGTGAAAGAATCCTCAGAAACACAGATGTTAGAAACAAGCATACATTTTTTTCTTCCTTATGAAATAGAGACACTGACAAACTTAAAAGTGAACTGAAAATGAAATTTAATAAGGAAGGCAGGCAATATATTTTGCCTTATTTTTTAAAAATTGGGTTTTCCACTTTTATCTTAAAGTGAATTCAACAAAGGGCTAGTATGATTGCTCCTCTAGATCTCCTACTCCTCACTGCTGCTCCCACCCTCCCCCACCCCCAGCTGTTCTACCTCTTTTATTGTAAGTTGTTTTCAGGTGACATCTCAGACCTGCAAATCCAGAAGCAACTGTTGCGTGTTTCCATTACCTTTTCCCTCTGAGGCACTGGTTGGGCCTGGCTATGAGTGTGTGTTTGTGTGTGCTGACACATGGGGCAGGATGTTTGAAGAGAGTGGGTGTTTGCAGCCAGGGCACCTTGCTTTCTCCTGGAACAAGGGGGCTTGCAGCAGAAAGATGCATACAGCCCAGTGGAAGGGGTCCACTCAGAATTCTCCCTGAAGAGCCTCAGTAATTGAACCCGGGGTCTTACACACCTTGGTTTAATGAACTTCAAAGCAAGTTCCATGGATACCTGTCAGAATTGTTCTTGCAAACCTGGCACCTTCTTGAACAAATTTTTTAACCACAGTATGAACTGTCAAAATTCCCATTTGTATCTCTTTGCTTTCTCAAGTTATTTCAGATCTCAGCCCTGCTGCTAAACTGGAAAGGGTTTAACAGCTAGAGGATTAACATTAAGAAGCTAATCTTCCACGTTGGGTTAGCAACTTCTCTTTGCTCCATTATGGAATGCCATCCTGGCAAGCGGCTTGGTTTCCTGAGGTCAGCATGCACAGTGGGGCTTCAGACTTCAGACCACTAGCGTTTGGGACTGGATAATTCCTTGGAGGTTTTTTTGTTTTCTTTTGGTTTGGTTTTTTTGGTACCGGCGATCTAACTTGGGACCTTGTGCTTGCAAGGCAGGCAGCAGAGCCACTGAGGTAAATCCCTGGCCTGATAATTCTTTGTTGTAGGGCACTGTCCTCTCCGCTCAGGCATGTAGAGCAGCAACTGTGGTCTGTACTCACCAATGCCAGTAGCACTCTTTCCCTCAATCGTGATGCCAAAAATGCCTCCAGACTTTGCCAAAAGTTCCCTGGGGTGAAAATTGCTCCTCTCCTCTCACCTGGATAAGAATCACTGGTCGATCAAAATTATAGCATTTTGTCAGAAAACCCCAGTCTGGGTTAGCATTTATTTTGAAAGGCGGGGAGCTGCTAAGATAGTCATTATTTTATAAATTATGACGACTAATGTCCCAGCTTGTGTTGAGGACTGTCCCCTAAATTTCTGCAGCCCTCCTCTTCTGATAAGAAACTGAAGGTTACCGTAAAATTAATCACTCCAAAGGGTTTGCAGAGGGAGGTAGCTCTAATCTCTGGCTGTCCTCCAGTGTTGGCTGGTGTAGATTGCCAGTGCTTATTGACTTAGAGATTAATTATTAATGATAGGGAAGCTCATGAATTTTTCAGAATTTTCTCTTCTTTGGGTGCATGTGTGTCTTCCCATCAGGAGTATATGATCCCTTCCAGCCCTCCTACATGAAAGCCACAGGCTGTCACCCAGGGTACTATCTTGTTCTGTGAAGGCTGGCTGCATATGCTGACTCTAAAGTTTTTAATCAACCATTTTCCAACTCAACTGCACATGTCAGGCTGTGGAAACAGAATCCATCCAGCACTGTCTGAAACCAGCAGGGGCCTTGTGGCATTGTGATTTGATATCTCTATGGCAGAATTTCACAATAAGAAATTACAGGAGTACATATTTTTGTGGAAATGTCAGCAAAATATCTGCAGGATTTAAAAGGAGGTGAAATAACACCAACAATAATAATAATCTCTGTACATTTCTTTCAACCTTTTGAAGACTTTTTCTATCTACTTTCTACCTGGTTTAGTTCAAACCCTGTACTTTTAGAACATTCTCTTATTTTTACTGAATAAAATGAATAGATGGCTGACCCAAACATCTCTTAATCAATAGACTTGAAGATGATGACCATTATGTGTTGATTGATGAAAGCACAGAGGATAATTTTTCAACTTATGAAAACACATAGATCAGCTTAGAATACTGAGACTTCCCTCTTACATGGAAGATAAAATATTTATAGGCAATCACTCAACAAATGTGGATCGAGCTCTTATTTTGTATCAGGCACTAGCTGAACTATTAACCTGAAAATCATTGGAGTTTCACTTCATGTTAAAGCCATTTCTCAGAAATATATTTTTCCAATTTCCTAACTTAGAATACAACAAAGATCTTGCCAAAAGGCATCATTTTGCAAATCAATTCTGTGTCTAGCAGTGTTGCATAAAAGCATTTGTATTGACCTGATACATACATTTGGTTTTGCTTTCTAAAAACAATTCCCAGGGCTGGGGATTTAGTTCAGTGGTTCTGCTGCCTGCCTGGCAAATGCAAGGTCCCAAGTTCTATCCCCCGCAACAAAAAACCCCCCACAATTCCCATTGAGAGCCTACTTTCCTTGTGAAGCTAAGTTGCTTTTTAAAGGTGGTTAACTGAGGCTCCTGGATAAATTTTGGTTCCTTTGGAGATTTTATAATAATTTACTGAGGGTGGGGTGGAATTTGCTACAATTGCTACAGAGCAATTTCTCTAATGAGCCTAAAAAGGATTCCTTAGCTAAAACAATTAAATTTAGGACCCTTTGCAAATAGGAAAGGTCAGCATCAGCAAATGAACTATCTAATCCTAAAATCAGCTTCACAAAGAATGTGCCTGTTGTCTGGATTACAAATACAATTCCAAAAGATGAGAATCATTTATCTTGGTGGTGGTTTACCACTCAAGTGTTTCGCACCTGGGAAATTGCTAATAATTAGGGAGAAATTAGATTGTGAGGCCCTGGGGCCATCTTGGTTTGGACTTCCCCAGTGCGTGGTATGTATATTTCAGTCAATATTGTTTTAATTTATACTAATTAAAATACTGCTTATTTGCAGGTTTCTCTCAGGGGAGAGGAGTCCTCCTTTCATCTATATCCCTCCTCTAAGCCAAGGTCATATTTGCCTTTCTCAATGCAAATTTAATTATGTTACACTGTGTTCACTTAAGTTAATTTGAATTGATGTGGAATTGTCTACACAGACTGAGTAAAACAGAATTCAGCAACTCCCAGATTCTCACTATTTTAAGGCACTTTAACGAGAATTCATTGTAGTTTTTTTTTTTCACGAAAGACTCAGTAATGCTTCTGAAATACATTATGTGTTATCTTCCATTTTCTAGCTGCTTTTGCAGTGAGGTTGGGACCATGTAATTAGTCCCATGCCAACAGGCTGTGAACTCTCATGTTCTGCACTCCCCTGTTGCCCTGAACCTGGGAGCCACAGGTTGAAATGGTGAAGGCACAAAATGAGGTGCTTCTGTCTTCTCCAATTCGAGTGAGTATGTGGAAGAGAGACCCCATATTCAGCAATAGACAGATCAAATACAACAGAAATGAACAACTGTGTTAAACCACTGAGATTTTCGAGTTAAATTCCAGTGAAACAAATTAATCTCTCCTCATTATTTCCTCTTTTTAATTTGCTTTCTCAATATTTACTTACGTTTTCACTATAATACATGATTATCCATTTTTATGCTTGATATGGGGCCACTGACCTCAATTTCATTAAAAATACAAAATCTTGGGCCTGGGGATTTAGCTCAGTGGTTCCACTGCCTGCCTCGAAAGTGCAAGGTCCTGAGTTCGATCTCCGGTACCAAAAAAAAAAATCTTTTTCCAGCTTGTTCAATATAGTGAGAGTTCAGTGTTGATATATTCTAACAAGTAAGAACTATCACATGCGTTGGAGTAAATGATTCAACACGCAATACAGTATATTGGAGGCAGGAAGCATTTAATAAATGCTCATAATAATTTGGGGGTTTTTAACCCCTTTTCTCCCATCTATAGGAAAATTTGGGGCTTCACTCTTTTAATATTACCTCTTCCTCTTAACCACAGATACTTTTAAAATAACTAATAAAAATATACATCTAGTTGGTTATGGATTTGATACCTGGAACTGACCGTTTCTTTGACAGGTCTTAATTAAGGAGAAACTCACACTTTATAAATATTTTGACTTTGGACATTGGTGACACCACAATAGACACACTCTTGGGGAAGGCAAAATGAGATAATTATACATGTGGCTAAAGTTATGGATAGACCCAGTTCTCACAAGGTACTTGTGTAATGATTGGCCTGGGACAGAAAATGAAGCTCGGCTTATATTTGTGACACAAAGGAAACAGCAGTGCATGTGACAGTTCTCATGCACAAGGAAAATTATACTCCTTGCGTCAAGTTTAATTGACATGGCCAGCTCCATGATTTATAGATTTGAACATTTGCTGCTACTTGAGATGTCTCTTACACACATATACACCTGCTTGGAAAAACACATTCACAAAAGTCATAACTGCAGAAGCTGGAAAACTCAATTTCATTTTGATCTTATGAGTAATTTTTATATTGTTGTCAATATTTGAAAATGAAATTCACTTCCCCTTAAAATAAAGAGTGGATACAGTTAGCAAAAAGCATTCAATTTTATTAGTGGTATTTTAGACATCATTGGAGTTTTTGGACTTCATGTTGAGCACATTATGTATTTATCCCATTTATAAATTGTTTTTCACCATGACTTGAGCTACTGAAAAAGCAGAATTGTTCAATAGCACAGAAGGATATTTTATTTCCCTTAATATTCATGTCCAAATCTCCTAGAGAATAAAATCACCTCTGGCTTCTATTGGAAAACTGACCCTTTTCCATTGAATCATCTATGAACAGATTTTCAGAAATTAGTCAAAACTAAATTCAAGGCTGGGGGTGTGGATTGGTGATAAAGCACTTGCCTACTGTACACAAGGCCCTGGGTTTAATCCCTAGAACCATTAAAAAAAAAAACAGCTAATGACTGGGCTAGAGGTGTAGCACAATGGTGGAACATGGGTTGAACACACATCAGGCCCTGAGTTGAAGCTCCAGCACTCAGAAAATGACAAAACAAAACTACTAACAATTAAAATCATTTACATTTGTGCAATACTTGACAAATTTGGAAAAATAACCCTTCTTGTTTTTTTTAATGCTGAAAGTTATCAATTTTTAAGGTCACTCTGCTCTCATAGCTTATAGCATTATGCCTGAAAAAACCAAGTGTTTCATGATTATTTTTAAATAATGAGTCCAGTGTTAATATTCCCAGTTTCCATATGAGGAAACTGAGACTTAATTGGTTCACTCTTCTACTGTTGCTCTGTTTCTTCTGCGCTTAAATTCTCAGTTTCACTTATTCGTTCATCAAAGATTTAATAAGTTTAAGCCATTTGCATTCAGACCACTACTTAGACAATGATTTGAGCACTACTGAGTATCAGACACCATACTAAGTGACGGCACTAATATCTCATTAACTCATGAGACAAACCCTTAGTAGATATTGTCTCCATCTTAAAATCGACTCTGGAAATATTTCCTGCTTATCCACCTTGCATCAGTCACTGCAGATTTTTTTTATAGTGAGCAAGATAGACCAGGCACTCATAGTCTTACAGAAAATAGGACAAGAAGCAACTTTGTGCAAATGTGATGGAGGTGGTGAACGAGGAGGTTCAGGATGCTAGGTGAGCCTGCATAACGTGATCTTGGCTAGGACCAAAAGGCTCCTAAGGAAGCACCATCAAGGCTGGAACTTGGACTAATGGTTCAGTGTTATCCAGAGAGAGATGATGGAGGCGAGAGTATGTGCATCATTGGCCAGGGTCCAAGCAAGAGTACAGTATGTTGTGTTTGAGAGTCTACAAGAAGTACAGAAGGGCCTGATCCTAGAGAGAAAGACAGGGTTGGGGGGATGAGGCTGGAAAGCTGTGCGGGAGCCAGACGATGACAGCTTGCTAAGCTTTGATAAGGATCTCAGACTCCTCTTCCTAAGGAAAATTGAAAGTTACTGAAGAGTGGGAGGGTACCATGAGCAAATGCAGGTTCTAAACAGATGGGCAACTGCCATGCAGAGCAGGGGTTAGATCCTTGCTCCCCAGAGTAGGACACACCCAGACCTATTGAAACAAAATTCTCCAGGAATGAGGCCCAGGGAGCCCTGTCTTCTAAAAAGTTCTCTGGTTGACTATTTGTGCTGCAAAGTTTGAGAACCACTGAATTTTGGTAAAGGTTACTGGTCTTTGATGCACATTGGAATCACTCAAGGGGTTTAAAAAAAAAAAAAAAAAAAAGATGCCTGGGCTCATCCCAGAAAGTCTAATTTCATTGATCCAGGTACAGCCAGGACATCAGGTTTGCCTTTTATTTCTCTCAGGGGATTGTAATGTGCAGCCAGGGTGGAGAACTACTGCATGAAGGAAAAGAGGACACAGGTGACATCAATGGTCCAGGAGGAGATGATGCCATCCTGGCCAAGGAAAGGGGATAAACAGGTAGATTCAAGAGAGACTTAGGAGATAGGTGCGCAGCTATGAAGAGACTGACCAAGCCTAATCCCTTGTACCCTCTCCTCACAAAGCTACAGGCTTCCTCTCTACCCTGGGCTTAAAGCTTCTCTACCCACCCCCATAAAAATAATGCCTGTACTCTGCTTTGAATGGTTTCAGTGCCTTGTGTTCTCACTATAGGATAGGTGACTTACTTGGCTGTCTTCCAGCACAGCTGTGAAAACCATTAAGATGATCCACTTGAAAAATAAACAGCTGTGTCCTCCATGCTGGATTAAAACCCTAGTCTCTGGCCTCAATAGTGCTAAATTATAGCCATAACCTTCCAAATCCTCCTCATATTCAAGGCATCATACTAAGTGCTTTATAAGTACTATTGTCTTTTATTCTCATAACAAGCTTCTGTTGCTGGCATTATTACTACTAGGACTCCCACTTTGCAAATGAGGCTGCAGATAAAGAGAACTCAGTATATTGTCCAGTGTCACAGAGCTATAAGTGCAGAGCAGGGATTTGAGACCAGATCTGTTTCCAGCTCCCAGGTTCTGGACCACAGTCCCCACAGCTGCCCTAGTGTGGAAAAGACGCCTACAGTACAGGACACACCATCAGCCTAGGTGCTCACCTGTCTCCCCATGCCTGTGAGAGTGAGGCGATACATAGCTCTGGTAATCAAGGAGGGCTGCTTGAAGAAAGAAGATCTGAAACTAGACTCTGAATAAGATGTCAGACATGAAATGGTAGAAAGCAGAAAGGTGGTCTTCCCAGGACTGGGATATCCACAGGGACTGACTGGTTGAGCACTACAGGATCATAAAGGAATAGGTTGGCTTTCTGTTTGGGATATTTTTATGTGTTTATTTTTCGCTTGCTCAGAGAATTGCTGCATTTGAAGCTCTTCTGTTATACAGTATTTACTGCATTGCTGAAAGTCAGCAGACATAAAACCAGTCACTCAAATGCAGGCCATTGTCTCACTGGCTGGCAGAAACAGAGCCAAACCCTACATTTCCTAATCAAGGAGAAGTATATCCTTCAGAATGGAAACTATGACCTGTTCAACATCTTCTCTTGGAGAGGAAATAGGGCATGGTAAAAGAAGATACAAACGATCTTACTTTAACTCTCCTGCAAATGAGGTGGTGTCTCCTTGGGTAGTTTTTATAAAAACAGGATATAATTGGATGTGCATAAGACACCTACCTCGATGTTGTCTCTACAGATAACCCAGATGGGAGGCAAGGCTGTAGATTTCATCGAAAATAATGGTATAATATATCCCTACAGTGTGTGGAAACCTTTATTACCATGATTGCAGTAGTCCCCTGAGCTGTAGACACACATGCTTAGTGAGGTCTAATGCCCTGGCCCTGACCACATAGTGAGGAGGAGGCACAGATGCGTTAGATCTCAAGGTTTCTGATTCTAAATAATGCTCAGTTTTCTAAAGAATGCTTCCTCTATGCAGGGCCAATTATCCCTGGGACTACAAGCAAAGTACTTAACCTTGCAAAGCTTGGTTCTCATCTGAAAGGCAGAACCCTGATTTGCCACTCTAAGTGTTGTTGGAATTGGAATTTGTCTAAGGGAGAACTCTGGAGACTGTGGGATGACCAGGACTGATGGTTGCCTCAGAACCACATCCTTTTTGACCACACATCCAGCACCCTGCTAATAATCGTACAGATGCCATTGCATTTCATCTCTGATTGGCTCTGCGAGTTGTGCATTGTCATTCTTATTCCCTTTTCAGAGTTAAAGGAGTTGAAAACAATTGAAAGCTAAGGCTCGAGAGGTCTAGTCTCTTGCCCCAGATCACTCAGCTTTATCATGGAAAGGCAAGGTTGTGAGCCTGGACTGTAGAAGGGTTACCTGCTGACCATTTCTACAGCTTCAACATTAAAAGTAGACAAACAGGATACAGGTGAAAAGGAACTGGAGGCAGCATTCAGGCACTAAATGCTGTAATATAGCCACAGTCCAACCCTCTGTACATTCTTAAGACAGGAGCTTGGGGGCCACATCTCCTGGTTAGGAGCTGACAAAATCTCAACTGTAACTTTCCAGACTGCGGTGTACCAGGAAGGCAGCAATCACTGGAGCAGTTTGTCTCTGAAGCAGAAAAAAAAAATCTGGGGCTCTGGAGGGAAGAGGGACGTTCCAGCTGAGAAGAGAGCTTTAGGGGAGCGCTTCCACCCTCTGCTGCAGAGACAGCCTTCCTTGGAGACACCAGTCCCTGGGAAACCAGAGCCAGGCTGGAAAGGAGAGCTAAACCCAGGTCAGCAGTGCTTACGCTGCAGCTGCTGAAAGATGCCTCTGCATCCAGCTCTCAAGCCCAGAATTAAGGGTGCTTTGGCAGAAATGTGACTTCTTCTAAGCCAGCGAAGCTCAGTCTGCTCCTGTGTTTCTGCAAAGAATGGTGCATGGCTGGAACACAGCCACTGAGCAGCAAGATAAAGCAAACTAGAAACCCAAAGACCAAGCATCTGCTTTCAGCTCCCCCACTGATTATGGTGTGGCTGTGGGCAGATCACTCCCCCTCAGTTCCATAGTTGGTCAGGCAGTCACTGTAGTCACCTGCCAGGTTACTCAGAGCCTCTCAGAATTTACCGTGCTAAGTGCTAGGCCTGAGGAGGTGAGTGAGGTCGGCTCCTTTCAGGGAGCTGCAGCCTAGTAGGTGAACAGCCACTCATCACACCAATATGTGTAAAATCACACCTGTGCTAAGCACTATAAAGGAAAGGCGCATTACACTAGGAGAGCAGGTGACAAGGTAAACCCACTGACTGAAGAGAAAGAGGAAGAGTAAGAAGGGGTTACCAGTCCATAGGGGGACAAGGAGAGTGCCCCAGGCTTGCAGGACCACATGCATGAAGGGCAGGGAGGAAGCTACCTCCTCTGCAGTCCTCAGCAGAGCACACCTACTGGCTGCAGAGCGCAGCAGGGACCACACACCAGTCTGAGGTTTCTGCCTGTCTTGAGCTTCCTCCACCCAAGGTTCTGGGTCATCTTCACCTTAGCCCTGAGGCTAATGTTCGTTGATTTACTCTGAGGGCTGAGTACCACAGATTTTTCCAGAAAGCAGAGCAATTCAAATAATGCATGAAGTTCTGCCTATTTCTAGTTACATTTTCTGCATATTTGAATCAGATCTCTCTTTGCTTGACTGGAGGCTGCTTCTTGGCAGTAAGTAGTAAGGATGGCTATGGGTGGGTCCAGAGTTGTACTTGCTTCTTATCAATGTAAGCTGTGAGTACAAGAGTTCAGGGCCCTGAACAAAGCTGGGGTCCAAGGGTGTCTCCCGCACCTTCCCAAGGCTGACCCTCTGGGGTCTGAGGTAATGGTGAGGCCTGAAGCCCAAGCCCATGATTTCGGCATCACTCTAAAGGCCAGACAGGGCATTCCTTTCCAGCACTTGAAGAGGTAGCTACTTGATTCTCTGTATTTTTAGATTTCATGCAAAGGACTGTCAAGCTCTCAGCGGAAGAGGACAGCACTGTCCTGCCAAGCTATTTTAGGGAGCTTCAGTAGCATTTCCTCTTCAGGTCATCAGCTGTCAGACAGCTGGGTTTGCCTTCTGGTCACCCCTGCTAATTAAAGTCCAGGAGAGCCAAGGGACTCAGCCCCAGAAAAAGGAGAAGACACTGAGAAGCTGGGGAAATGTGTCAAAACACGGGAGCCTCTGCCTGGGCCGCACTGTCAAACCAAGACCCCACACCCACACCCTGGAGGGACAGTCCCTTCTGGCACCCTCTCCTCTGAACTTTTGTCGCCACATGGTGGCCCATGTTAGAAATGCAGCCAATGCACATTCACTTTATATTCATTTAGAATAAGATTTCCAGCTGTGATGATATGGGCATTATACAAAAAGTTTTAAAAAGTAAGTCTCAGTTAACAACAGCTGAGTCAGTCAAAGTCCAACAGGTTCCTTTCTGCAGAGCTTCAGAGATTTTATGCACTCTGACCCCATGTTTCCCCAGCTGCTCTGATATTTCCTCTGGAGCCCTGTGGGAGCCTTTTCTCTGAAATACCTACTGCCCTTGTTCAGCATAGCACCCATTAGGACATGGGGCCTACAACACAGAGCCAGGTGTCACAGGAGGCTTTGCAGTCTAAGAGGTCATCTTCTCCCCAAAACTGTGAAAAGGAGAAAATAAAGCAATGCTGACTCTTGAATCAAATGGGAATAAAAATGCACGGCACAGAGCCTAATGGGGTTTCTATGGGTTTTGTAAGATGAACCAAAGAAGATTAATCGTGATGGTTCAAAAGTACAGCCACAAATCTTCTAGTGTTATTGTTTATATCACATTAGAAATAACCTTATTTTCTCTACCATTTGATAGCATAGATGAGAAGCACGGAGTTTAAAATTTCTAAATAAAACATGGCTTTTAGAAGAAAGACTTGAGGAACTCATGTACAGTATTTCTTTTTTTTTCTACTTAAATTCTTTTATTGGTACATTTTAGGTATACAACACATTTGCATTTCTCATTGGGAACTTGTACCTTTACATGATGCATCTTGCTTCTCTTTTTTTCCCCATTCCTAGCCCACCTTCCCTATTTACAACAGTATTTCTTAACTAACTTTCTGTTATGAATTAATATGTACTAAAAAGAATAATGCCCATCCTATTTGAATGTCACTATTATTAAATTTTTCTGTGAATTACCTATTTACCGGAAATAGCAGGGTCAGTTACAGTTTTGAGGGACAATGCTTGGCTTGCCTGGAAATAAAGAGAAAACTTCAATTGACAGAACAATTGACAGAATGTGTATGTATGGCCTGCCAACTGTTGTAAGTAAAATTTTATTAGAACACAGCAGTGCTCATTTGTTTATATATTGCCTGTATCTGTTTTCACTCTACGATAGGGGGAATGAGTCACTGCACCAGAGGAATTATGGTACCCAAGCCCTAAAGTTCTAGTTGTATCCCCTTTTCCAGAGAGGTTTGCTCACCTCTTCCATGGATTTGTAGGAAAGCTTAAAGGTTATATGACCAAACCCTTCATCATGTCAATGGAAACCTGAAACCAGACACTAGGGAAGTGCCCAGGCTTATTTATGGTTGGGAGTTCTGGCCTTTATATCCAAATAGTCCTCATCAGCAGGGAAGGTGAGGATAGGTTTGGTCTCAGTACCTGCGCCAGCTGATTGGAAGTACCATCTGGCAGACTGCTTGCAAAGGTCTCAGTGAGAAGAAATGCCATGACTAACAATTCTCTCAAGGGCCGGGTGGGTGACACCTGTTCAAGAGCCAGGTATGAGCTGTGCTCCTCATGTGTCATAATTCTGCTGCTGCCTCTCTCCTTATACACAGTGTGATCAAATACACAGTGAATGTTTAAATTTAAAAAATGTATTACAGTAAAAAACACATTGCCATTAATTCCCCTCAACACACACACACACACACACACACACACCATTTTGAACACATGTATCCCGTCACTCCTGCCATGTTCTGAAGCAGTATTGGAAGTCTTCTTTCATGAGTGTCTCTACTTGTGCTGTTTTGGCTGCCTGAATCATTTCAAAGCATTTACCTTTCATGGGTGTTTTGACTGTGGGGGAGAGCTAGAAGTCTCAAGGTGTCAGATCCAGTGAATAAGGTAGATGAAGGCACACAATAATGATTTTACAAGTCTGCCTTTCTGTTGGATGGCGCTCAGCAGCAGCAGCAGCATTTGCTGTATTTTTTTTTTTAAATCACACCTGGCAAAGACACTCGTGAAAGAGATCTTCCAGAACTCCTTCAGAAAGTGGCAAGAACAATGGAAGAAGTGTGTTCAAAGCTAGGGGGAGTATTTTGAGGGCGATTAATGGCAATGTGGTAAATATTTTTAAGTTTATGATTTTCTTATATGATGACCACGTCTGTTATACGTGCTCTATAAGCTCTATAAGCTCTATAAGCTCTATATTCATCAGGCCAAAGCAAAAGTGCTATGCTGGCCCTCATTAGGACCCTGCTGCAGAGCCACTCAGAAGTGATAGGTGATCCCTGCACAAGGTCATGCAAATGTCTGTCTTTATATCATATTCTGCTCAGAAGAGTTTAACTTGGTATTTCACTCCAACTGGATATGTCAGTTACAGGAGTCATCTTTTACCATAAATATATCCATGGGTCTCAAGGTAGGGGTATAAAGTAAAAAGTCACAAGTTTATTGGTGTTTGTTACCCAAACTGAAAGTCTCCATGTTTCCATGTTTGTGCTTTTGTGCAGCTGGACAACCCAGATGAGCAGGCAGCCCAGATCCGACGGGAGCTGGATGGACGTCTCCAAATGGCAGACCAAATAGCCAGGGTAAGGAAGTGCTGGGAGATGTTTGCTGGGGACCAGACCACAGTCCAACCCAGAAAACAACTGATTATTAGAGCCTTTGAGAGTCAGAGTGGAGAAGCAGGGAGAAGGAAGGTGAGGGCATCTCCCTGATTGAGCCTCAGCCCTCCTTGCTCAAGCTGTCCCATAGGTACCACCTGCATTTACTTCCCAAGCTCCGGCAAATATCCAAACACAGGCCTCTTCCCTGGTCCTGAGATCCAGGCTCATATTTCCTACCATCTACTGAACATTTGCATTTAGACAGTTCCCTGACTTTTCAAGTTGAATGTGTTCAAAATCTGGCTTCTTATCATCTGCCGCCCACCTACACTTACTACCTACACCCCTATGTTTACTGCTACTCACGTGTCTGTATCCAGTTACTGTGGATGGAGCCTCCTGGACATTGTCAGCTTCTGCTTCTTCCTCCCAGCACTCCAGCTCTATTGAGTCTGCCTTTTTCCTGTAGATGGGAGATCTCTTAGCTGCTTTCCTGCCCTGCTTGTACTCTGACCCAGCCCCAGCTTCCTTACCTGGAGTTGAGTGGCTCCCACTTGGTATCCCTGATCCCATCCTATTCATCACTGTCCATCCTGCACCCAAATGCCTTTCTACAGCCCACAGAAGAACATCTGAAAAGAGAGACTCGGAATCCTTTAATGCATTGCTCCATGCCCCAGAACACAGTCTGACCTCTTTAGATTTATGTTCAAGGCTCCTAATCAACAGACTACACCCTCCCTTATTACTCTCCTCTCACAGCTTTCCCGCCAGATCTCCCTGATCCAGCTGCAGAGAATGTCTCCCTCTGAAGACACCGGCCCTTTCCAGGGTTGGTGTCTTCTCCCCTCCTCTAAGCAAGCTCACTTACTCAGCTTTAAGTACCTGACTTAGCAAACCTTCTCCAAGGGCCTAGAGGTTTGTCCTCCCCACCTCGGTGCTCACACTGTACTGTCTATAGGCCTTCATTATAGCAGACTTTATTACTGAGTGGAGATCATTGGTTTACCATTGTGAGTCTCCCAGAGGTTTGGATTCTTTCTTATTGTTGATGATTAAAACCAAGTGTATCTACTATTTTCTGTCACTGCCATTTATGTTATTATTACTGCTACCAATACTGTAGTATTCAAAATCAGTGACCTGATTTTGTGTTGGGCACGATGAATGCTTTATATGTGCCATCTATGTCAATTCTCAAAACAGCACCCCCAAAGACATTTCTGTTATCATTCTGGTTTTAGAGATGGGGAAGTGCCAGATCAGTATGACAGGCACTAAGAGGCAGACTGGACCCTCAGTTCAGGTCTGTCTGAATGTCAGAGCCAGCACTAGTTCAGGCTCTCTGGACACCGAGATGCACTTGTGTATGCAGAGTCTAAAAGGACCCCAGAAACTTAGTCACCAAAATAAATAATACTTTAATGAAATATTTTATATCATAATTAGTGCCCAACTCCAGGATAAATAAAATATCAAAAATTTAAATACCTACCAGCTCCTCAGGATTCCTCCTATAGCCACAGTCCATATATGCATGCGAGGGCAGAGGCTGTCAGAAATGACAAGAAGGCTGGGCAGGAGAGAGCTTGGCAGCAACATGTAGAGGAGTCCCCAGATTTGGACATATGGAAGGTTTTCCTAATGTGTACTCAACCAAAGAGAGATTCCAGGAGGAAGGGAAATCCCTCTGTTTCTGCTGAGGCATTTTTTCTGAAATGTTTTGCATCTTATTTTTGGATACCTTTAAAGTTTATAGTCAAGTCAGTCTAGTGGCTAAAAATAGTACACAGTTGTAGGAACCACCCTATGAGTTTATCCCAAACCAGGGATGAAAGACAAAAGACACAAAAATAATTTGGAAGAGAAGACCAGGGGACTCTTGCCTCTAGTGGACAAAAGAGCCCCAAACTAGTGGTATTCCTCACTTTAATTAGTCTCACACAAAGAAGCAAGCAAGGATGTGATCCAGGGGTCAGGGAATGTTCATCAGTTCTCATATTTAGAGACTGCACCTGAACTTGTCTTTTCTCTACTCAGACTTTCTCAGCTACAGTTGATTCTCTCCTTGAAACTGGCTGGCACTGGCATGTTAGCACACAGCCTGAGGAGGGTGATGGCTTGCAATCTCTTCCCCCGTGTCTCAAGGAGAGTTCAACCCAAGCCTCAGCCTTTACACCTGGTTTCCCATAAAACAGTTATAGATTTGCCTAAAGGTAGAGTAGAAGGTTCTTAGTTTTAAAATCCTGTTTAACATGGGAGTAAACATCAGTAAGCCTTTAGAATTTAATTCCTCTGTAAATGCAGCATTTTCTATTAGTGGATTGTCTAGAAAATGTGGGTCATTTGGTTCATTCTCTTGTATTTTAAGCAACTATTCCATCCCCAACTAATAAGTATGCATCCCCAGTAAATAAAATTAAACACAGTTCAAAAACAAATTCATGACAGGCTTATTTTAATTGTTTTATTTACTTTGAGGCTTAACATGATAACTTATGAAACTAATATTAGCTAGTCTTCATTTTTAGAAGATCATCAATGAATACTTGGTATACAGTGAGCCAAAATGTTCACTTCTGAAAAGATCCAAGATCTCTCTCCCCTCACCTTTACGCTAAGTATTCTAGTGCTAAGTGGATGTTATTGATAACTTAGAATTTGGAATAATGAAATAAACAACTGAAATGAATCTTTGTTTTTGTTTAGCATATGGCAAATACTTTCAAAATGCATGCTGGGTCCCCAAACATTTGAGGTATGGGGAATTTCTGTGTGGTAGTCTTCCTGCTTTTATCTTCTACTTAAAAAAAAAAAAAATTTCTGGTACTGAGGCTTGAATCAAGGGCCTTTCCACTGAACTACATCCCTACCCCTTTTTTAATTTTTAGTTTGAAATAGAGTCTAAGTCCATAAATTATCCAGTTTGGAGTTGATTTGTGATCCTCCTGCTTCAGCCTCCCAGGTGTGTGCCACCACCGCCAGCATTCCTCTAAGAAATTGACTCTCTTCTGCAATGTTCTTCCATGCCGTTGGCCCTTTGCCACAGCAGGTTGTTCTTGGAGTTAGTTCTTCACCCATGGAGAACCTATCCCAGTTCCCTATCACAACTGCCTGGTGTGAGTGGATGGCTTATAAGTGGATGGTTGCTGCAGGGTTAATTGAGGAATGCCTTCTCAGGGTGCCTGGACTGCGGCCTGACAGACTGCACTCCAGGACCAGAGGGGTGTCTGCTGCTGTGCTGGGCATGAAGCTGTCACAGAGGAGAAACAGAGACAGGGAGTCCACCAGGGTGCCAAGGAGCCCTTGGGGTGTTTGCACCCCTCTTCCCAGTTATTCTTCAGTTTTAGCTGTGCAACTGCTTTGCCCACAATCTAGTTGGATTCTAAGAAAATAAATTCTCTCTTCATCTAAACCAGTCAGGCTAATACTGAGGAAGACTGAAGAATATTTCATCTACTAAAAACTAACTAAAATACCAAGATCTCATATACTGGCTGGCTGATAGAGAGATACTGATTCAAGGCACCGCTGCTTCTCTTCTGTTAGCCTGCCCTGATTTCTCTTTCCAGCATCACAGTGAATCTTAGTGAGGATGTGCAGTTCAGTCCATATGGCTGAGTGTCAGCTCCCATACATACCAGACCAAAAGTTCCTGGATGTAGATGTCGCCCGTCATGTATAACACACTCTCTTCTCTGACTGAAAGATGGGTGAAGCACTTGAGGTTGCAAGTGAGAGGCACCAACTCAAGGTAGCTTATGGTAAAAAGAGAGGGTGATTTTAGGGATCAAGAAGCCCAATGGCAATGTGTAGCCAAGTCCAGGAAAGGATAGGAACCAGGGGCCAGAAAGGGATCAGTATTTCCTGTCCATCGCCCCATTTGCCCTCCTCTCTTTCTCTGCAAACCAGCTTCCTTTGCTTCTCAGATGGGAAGCCTGGCTGCACCAGGGCTCTGAATGTTTCTGGTCTAAACAGATAGGGACCAGACAGCCCCTTTCTGAAATCTTTCTTCTTCTTTCCCTTCTCCTCTTTTTCACTACCTCTTGCAAGCTCATAATTCCAAGAACTGGACCTGTTTTGGTTCAAGGGCCAATTCTGGTGCAAGCAACCAATGTACTGTGGAGAAAAGGTGAAGGTCTCATTGGGCACATGGATCCTGGAGGTGGGTCCAAGTGGTACCTAAGGAGTAGGGCTGTAGGTGGGGCACCATTACAAATTTAGGGATACCCCAGATGTACCTGACACTATTAACATTCATTATGTAAGTGACCACCCCATTCTATCCATGTTGATTGGGAAATTCTGGAGTAGCCATTGCTATGGAGGACTCAGCAGTTATCATTCTTCACTATGTCCAGACTTTCTTCGAAGCAGTTTATATTTGATAATCTATCTAACCCTCAAACAGCCTTATGAGAAAGATGCTAGCATCACAACCATTCTTAGATGAGGAAGCTATAGCAGAGACAATGGAGAACTAGGCCAAGGTCACTCAGTGATCAGAACCTGCATCTTTAACTAAAATGCATCATCCCAATCTGAGAATCCAGTCTGCCCTTTGATCAGGTCCCCCATCCTGACCTCTTTCTCTGCTGGTCAGCCCTTTATTAAACATGCCAGGCACTGGCTGTGCAGTTTCACGTCAGCACTCATTTAGACCTGTGATGGACAATCCTTGGAGTCACAAAATTGTCCCCACTAGGCAAATTGAAGTCAATTGAAATGTGACCCCCTTCCTCTTCACTGTCTGCATTTTACCCCATGCCACTCACATTAACTGGGAAATGCTGGAGTTGCCATTGCTGTGGAGGACTCAGCTGTCACCAGCCCTCTGCTGAGTTGAAGTGATGTGCTCAGTTTCATTCAGTTACAAAGAAGAAAGCTGATTCTCCAGTTGCAAGTTTCAGGCTATTGGTTTTGAGTAATCAGATGAGAGACAAGAAATTACTCTAGGACAAGGCTGCTTGCCAGCCCTCTCTCTCTGATGATTAACTCTCCAGGAAAGAGCTTTCCTTTTTCCACTAAAATCTGCTATCTATTCCCTTTAGTTTATTTAGAAGCCCAAATAAGGTAGCAGTGTTAAGTGAAACTGACTACCGGAAATCAAAATGCTCTTAACTTTGACTTTTTTGGAATCTGGACAAGGGATTATAAAGACCCCTGGGTTTTTGCCAAGAGCATTCTTAGCATCATACATTTCTATTGAAAGGCACATGTCCTTCCTCCTAGGAGATAGGGAGGCAGGAGCAAGTCCACTATCCCTTATCCACAGCCCTGCACTACAACCTGTCTATTCAACCACAACAGCCTGCAAACCTACGAGTTGTCAACAAGAGACAGCTCAGGAGAACATCAGACAGAGATGATCTCACTGTGAACATCTGTCACAGTGCCTTAAAGTTCCAGGAAGAAATCTAACTGCGTTTTTAAAAAATATGGTAGAAAATACTTCTTGATCCCTGTTGAAACATTTTCCCAAATCCTCTCATGTTGACATTAAAGTGTCCCAAATTTCACCCAGGAATTAAGTCTAACTTATTTAAATTGTGTGATGAGAAGTTGACACTGCAGCTTAAATAGACAGATTGTGGCATTAGTGCTGCTGTGATATTTGCCAGTTCTTTTGGCCACATTTTGGGGTAAAATTCCAAAATTTTTGAGCTAATTACATAAAACAAATAATACATCCTTTATGGTATCCATGGCAGAAGTCCGAGTAGAACACCACTGATTTTTCAAGCTATCATTAAATGTGGAATTGCTACTTAGACCCCTATGCAGAGCAAAATTACCCTCTTATACCCTGGATTCACTGCAAACACCAATAGAAGTTATGTCTAATACTTCCCTCATGAAAAAATTCTGTTATACACGTCAGCACAAATCAGATGGGAATGGAATCCTCTCCCACCAGCAAATGATACTAATCCCCAGCTTATAAACTACTGTTGTGACGTGGCATCCACTCTGTCTCATGGAAGAGCACAAGTGTCCAAACACATAAGGAGGAAGTTAGTTCAATTTGTTGTCTGAAAAAAAGGCATTTATAGAGCATCTCCCTCACTTTGGGCTTTGTAAAACAGCTAATAACCCAGGGAAATCTGAGTTCAGGGAAAAAGGTAAATTCTGGGGAGTTCCCCTGAAGCTCATTCAAGTGGAGGAGAGTCCATCTAATTCACAAAAGCAGAAGTAAAAGTGATCAGGTAAAGAAGCTAATCCAGGAAATTCCTTGAATCCCAAATGCCTTCTCACTTCTGTGATGCTGACTTTGACAAATTGCTACCAAGGTTTCCTTCCTCTCATGTGATATGTCCATCCTTTCCTCAGCCCTCTGTACAAGTTACCCTATGCTGTCCATGTTGACTGGAAAAGAAATAATTGTCACCACCCCTCTGCTGAGCAGGAGCTACAGATGAGGTGATGTACACAGGGTGCCCCATGCTGAGAGGCCCCAAAGTATCATTTCAGCTCCATTGCACCTGGAGCCAGAGAGGTCTGCCCTATTGTATTGTAGCTGATGTGGGCTCTGGAGCCAGCCTCCTGGGTTTCAGATCCATCTCTTCTTGTTATTGCTTCTCTTCTGCCTCATTTTCCTCCAGAAATGAGGGTAAGCAGCAGTACTTTCCCCAGTGCTTTGTTGGAAAAATTAAAAGAGGTAAAGCATGTGAGGTACTTAGACTAGTGCCTAGTATACTGTTGGCACTTGGTAAGAAGTGTCAATTACCATCATTATCTTTACTGTAGTCACCATCATTATAATGGTAGTGTGTTCTGGTGGTGGTCGTGGTGGTGGTGTGTGTGTTTGTAAAGAATCAGTGGTCAGCAGTATTCACATTTGGTTTATCTTTTACACTTCACAATAATGTGATTTGTTTTCTCCATTTCAAACGTGGAAACTGAAATCCAGATTAGTGGCAATACCTGTCTCTCATCATAAACCTAATAAATACAAACCTAAGAACCAGAGTTGAGTAAGCTTCACTAACATGGACTGGATGAACTTCCTTGGTGCTCTTTGTATGCCTGTGTGACTTCATGTATGACATGAAGTCTAACTGGTGGCTTTCTGGCATGCCTCCCCCATACTATCTAGCTAACCCCTTCCTCTGCAGTGATAATCAGAGCACCTGACACATGATAGGACCCCAGGAAGTGTTGGAGGTATTTGTATGAAATAGTTGCAGCTCTGTCACTAAGCACCTGTGTATAGAAAGTGTCCTTCTATTGTATTTCTTTTTTTTTTTTTTTTTAATGCCAGGGTCTCACTATGCTGCCCAGCCTCTCCTCAAACTTTCAGTCCTTCTGTGTCGGGAGCAATGCTACATAATTTTAGGGAAAAATCATTTGGTTAATTTAGTTCTCCTGCCTACAGCCCAGCTATGGAATTCCGAGACATAATTCCATTTTGGCTTCCGGTCACAACTGAGACCTCAATGATCTGGTGATGGTGTGATTCTCCAGGACAAAAAACATCCTGGGAGCTGAAAACATCCTGGGAGGAACAAACATCTACTCAGTTTCTCCTTGTTCTTGGATTGTTACATCTTATTTACACAGGATGTACTAAACTCTCTACAAGTCGTTTGTTACATTTGTTTCTCTTGATGTACTCGTCTTTGCCGCCCAGAACACTGATCAGACCCACAGCTCAGCTTCTTCTCAGTCTCCTTTTTCTACCTTTCCTGTAATTCACCTTGTGCTGCCGTGGCTCACAGGAGACTAGAACTTACTACAGAGGTTCTAGTAATGTCCCCTTTCCCTGTTCCCTACACTCCTGTTTCAGCCTCTTGAATAGCTGGGATTCCAGGCATGTGCCAGTGCATCCAGCTATGCATCCTTCCTCCTGAGTGCCTGACAGTGTATGTCAGTGAGGGTGGTTTTCTCAGTCTTTGTTTATATGCTGTTCATCTTTTATGGCTAAAGCCCTAACACAGAAAAGCCAGTTACTAAAGAAACTGTTAAACTTTCAAATGCTATTTTTTAAGAGCTTCTACAAATCCCTCAGTGTGGCTGAACATAAATAACGCTGGTGGGGACTGTCCTTAGGAGGTTATCCCCAATGGGGAATTTTATCAGCCCAAAGCAAAAATAAATGGCCAGTGGAGATTTTCTTTGGAGGACTCTGTCCACACATATGCCATGTCTTTTATAAAGCAATATGAATAAATAATTCTTTGATAGTGCTAATTTATATGTCTAGAAAGGTAGCAACAGAGACAGAAGATTATATTTTTCTTCTTTTGGTACAACTGTCGCTTTGAAATGTGTTTATAATGTGTCTGATGCTGAAATGTCCACTCAAGAACCTTAGCCTAGGTTGACAGAATGTTATTTCTTTTCAAGGTTTAAATGCTCAGTGCAAAAAAAAAAAAAAAAAAAGGGCCTTGTTTTCCTTGCAGACTCAACTCTATGAACTTTGTTTTATGATGTCATTAGGAACTATCCAAGCTCTGGAAATAGTGATTGTTCTTTGGATTTTTCCAGTATTCTGCTGCATGGAGTTTGGTGGGAGCTAACTGCACCAGAATGGTAACCTCTTGAGTTTTCTTCCAAAATATCAAGACTGTACAGTTAAAAGACCTCAAGTGAGTCCCAAGGAAGGGTGTGATTAAAGGGACTGCATTTGATAGTCTTTCAAAGCTGATTAGCAGGGGAAAAAAAAATCACAAACACTAATTATCCCTTTCTTCACCCTGGCAACTAACTGTAAAACCAGCAACTGGCAGGAAAAATCAGAGATACTACTTTCCCAGTCCCTCAAAATGTCCTGTGATCCCCTCAGATTTGGGTTCACCATAAAAATGAAAGAGATCAATATACTTTACCTCAAGCTCTTGGCATATAACCCTTGCTACTTGGTGGCCTTTAACATGTTCTAGGGACCACTCTCCAATCTTGAATTAAGCTCCCCTATTCCACCTCTCTCTCCCCAGAAAGGCCATATTCCAGGGGAAAGGGGAATATGTTTTATGGACTATGTAAGACTTTCTCAGATTCATTCTTACCTGTAGTAACTTCCATGGGAAGGAGAAATACCAGTGGCCCTGTCTCAGCCAACTCAAGTTGCCAAGTTCTTCTCTATCCATCAGACCCTCAGCCCACGTGTCACCTTTTCTGAGACACCACCCCAATTCTTTCAGGAAGAATTCATACCAAATATACCTCCATTACAGAATCTACACTGAATTCCCTCACAGGTTTTTCTCCCCACCAGCTGTTAGCTCAAAGGAGACAGTTTATATCCTCTATCCAGGATCCCTCTGCTGAAACACTGTGCCATGTTTGTGGTGATAAATGATTTATAAGTGATGGTAGCCCAGCTGGTGAGTCATCCTCACACTTTCATGGCCTTCTGCATAAAGTCCCCTCGTGGAATTTAAGAATGAGAACAATCAAGCCACTCTGGAGAAAAGACTTTTGGGATTCTCTTACATTGAATCATCACTGGCTACCTTCAAGGCCATAAATGTATCACTGAATTTCAGAAACGTCTGACCTACATGTTCTCTGACATTGACCCACAGTGTGTATAGAAAACACCATGCAACATGCTGAGCCCAGCTTTAGTGAAGAAAATAACTCTACTCAGAGGTTCCAGAAGAACTGGTACTCTGAGCTGTTGAATAGGTTTTAGACCCCCATCCTCATGTAGATGAGAAGCAGTCCTTCCAGAACTTAATTTATCATCTCTTCTCCCCATAGCTAAGCTTTAGCTGCATTGATTTAATATGGACATTTTGATGAGCCATTGGTTCACTGACTCATTTTGTATGCATAGAATGTTTATTATGTGCCAGACATCATGCTAGACACCCAGAATTCAGCAGGGGTATCAAAACAAGGTATGGTCCTGATTCATAGCCCAACAAGAAAAGTGGACATTAAATAAATACATTTCACAATTGATTCAAAAGTATGTTAAGTGTCTTGGTCTGCTCAGGCTACTGTGACAGACTGCCTTAAATGACTGATAAACAATAGAATTTTCTTCTCACAGTCCTGAAGGTAAGAAAACCAAAATCAAGGCAGCAGTAGACTGTGTGTCTGATGAGGGCCCACTTCTCAATATATAGACAGCTGTCTGTTCACATGGCCTCTCATGGTGGAAAGAATCAATAAACTCTCTGGCATCTCCTTTAAGGGCACCAATCCCATTCATTAGGGCTGTGTCCTTATGACCTGACCACCTCTCCAAGACTTCATCTCCAAATAGCATCACACTGGGGATCAGGCTTGGGAGGAACCGTAACATTCAGAACACTTATTGCAGCATTCAGTCCACTGCGTTAAGTGTTACCAAGAAGGGGAGTTAGGTGTCATAAACAAGAACAATAATGGGGGAGGGGTGGGCAAGTAAAGTGTTGAAGCTGAGACAGAAAGATGATAAAGAAGAGGAGAGTGGTGCGGGGAGAAAGGGAACTTACCCTTAGGACAGTTTCCGCCTAAACAGAAGCCTGACATCAGAAGCACAAAGTCATCCCAAGGAACTATGTTGAAGGACCAGCATGTGCTTTTGGGGGAAGACTGTGTGGCACTGAGACAGAAACAGCCTTTTAGCCAACCAGTGGTTAGGGGGTGATTTAAAGAAAAACAAGAAGTTCCCAAGGAACTGACATACAAGAGGAATAACTAGGCTTTGTGGGATTAGAAAACCAGGCCAAATCCAAGCTCCTTTCCATGACTTGAGACAGCTTCTTCTCTGTTTTCTCTCCCTCCTTTTCTTCTTCCTTCCTTTCCTCTGTCACTCCCTTTCTCCTTCCTCCTTCTTTATATTTTACTTCTTTCTCTTCTTTGTCAAGTCTCTCTTTTTTTTTTTTTTTTTTTTTTTTTTGGTACCGGGGGATCAAATTTGGGTCCTTGAGCTTGCGCAACAGGTGGCAAAACCACTGAGCTAAATCTGTCAAGTCTCTTATACAGCTTTGAACTGATCCAGTGTGGCAGCCAACCCCACTCTACCTACCAATTTCAATCTTAGTGTTTCTTAGAGCAGTTCAATTACTGAAGAGAGTGATCTGATTGATTATTGGCCATTTAATAGAATTAGTTGGTTGCCTCTGAGTCAGGTGCCTATGTACTAGACATGTGCTAGATATCTTTGCCACACAAAATTGGCAAATCAACTCACATTCCATATGACCTACATAGAGTTCTGCACCAGCAATAAGTATGGCAAATATAAGCAAATCAGCACAGCATATTACTGGCCATAGAAATTGGCTCTGAATATGTATATAAATCAGACTTTGGGTAGGAATCCTAGGACCAACAACTCTCCGTCTTTCATGGACATCACAAGGGGAAATTGTCATTTTTCCTGTAGATAATGGGGCATGATATTGTGAGATCCAGATCTCAAGCAACATTTTTGTGACATTAATAGCATGGATTGAATCCAGAAGAACCAAAACCAAGATTTTGAAGAAAAACTCATTGGGGGTGACATCATTTAGCTGTAATTCCAGCTTTGCTTGAAGCTGAGTCTGCCCCAAGACATTTCCATGCTGATCAATTTCTTTATGTTGTTTAGGCCAGTTTGAGTTGGATTTTTAAACAGATTTGGCTTCCTCCTCACTCCACTGATTATGGAGTGGGGCTTGGGAGGACAGTTTCCTGCTCCAAGTAGGAAGTAGCTCTGTGATAAGGTGATCAATCCGCAGGATGTTCCTGGCACCATGACAGCTTAGAGGTATAGCAAACAAACAGCGTGGCTCGAGTATGTGGCCTCCACAGCTGAATTCATAAGTAGGGGAGCTAAAAAGGAGAGGTCAGATCTCATAATAAATTGTTCTGTCTTCTTTTCTAAAGAGTTTTAATTTTCATCACTTCATTGATTTTTTTTCTATTTTTCTTGAAAACAGAAAGTATTCTTCTTAGAAATAGCCACAGGCTATGTTTGAAACATCTCAAATGAGCTCCTTTTGAATTATTCATGTGAGAAAATCTCAGTAGATATCCAAAAATAGGGTGTCTTTCTGTTTCCATAACTTAAAAACAACTTGGCTGCATTTGGCTAAAAAGAAAAACTCTTTAAGTTGAATCCAGATTTGAAAACTATCACTTCATTTTTTCCTTTGCACAAGTCAAATTTGCTGGAGAAAACTAGGAGCGAAAATAGAACTATGGCAAAACGTTTGCCTCTTTCCTAGTATAGGTTTATGTATTTGTGTCCTACTCCTTAGAGACTGTAAATAACTAGAAGTCAGGGACATTTTTAGATAAATAACTAGCTTGAACATTTTTCTGGTACAATTTGATAATATCTGGGAAAATCTCATTAGTGGAAAATGTGATCTTAACTCTGAGTCATGATATAAAGACTTACTATGTAAATCAGCTCTCTATTTAGTCCTCTGCTTACTCCTCTGCTTTCCAAGGAACGAAAATTTCCGAAGTTTGTATCCAAAGAAATGGAAAACATGTACATTGAGGAACTGAAGTCCTCCGTCAACTTGCTCATGGCCAACTTGGAGAGCATGCCTGTGTCCAAAGGCGGCGAGTTCAAGCTCCAGAAGCTGAAACGCAGCCACAACGCTTCCATCATCGACATGGGTGAGGAGAGTGAGAACCAACTCTCCAAGTCAGATGTCGTGCTGTCTTTCTCCTTGGAGGTAAAAAGCCCTAAACCCTTGAAAGTTTCCTGGCACAGCAAGCAGGACAGGAGTGACTAGATGCATGGCAATCAGCCTGTTCCCCCTCTTCACTGCCCTCAAGCAGTTCCTAAAATAACAGCTTGCTTCGCATAGGTCAGCTAATCAGCCAGTGATTTCCCCCTCTCCAGGAGCCCAGATTTTTCCTAAGGAATGCAATCTTAAGAACCACCTACTGAATATAATCTTGGATTGCTTTCCCTGTCTTAAAGCGCAGTGCTCAAGGATTTGTAAAGACCTCATGCAATTTAGAAAGCTTCTAATTTTGGCAAACTATGTTACAGTTAGAAGAGGGGCAATCTAGCATCATTTTGCGGTACAGTGTAAATTTTCTTTCCCATCATCTTTCCTGTTGGCTACACTGTAGAGTCCCTCATAGTAGCTCCTTTTTAAATGTATCTCTGCACCCACAGTAAGAACACATTCAGGCCAGGACTGGAGCAGAATGTTCAACATGGCCATTTCTGTATAATTTCCTTTCATACATTTGCTTTTCATGTATGAATGTTAAGAAAGGTTTCCAATCTACATCCAAATTACTTGGGAATCAGGTTCAGTAAGAAGATTTCTGGGTACCACCCAGACTGGATGAACCAGAGTCTTCAGGTGATGAGAACAGAAGATGGTGTGAACACTTTGGAAATTAAGTTAGCACCTTCTCAAAGAATTAAATATAAAAATGCCATGTGATTCAGCAATTCCACTGTTAGATATCTAGTCAATAGAAAACACACATCCCTACAAAGCCATGGTTGCAAATATTTATAGCAGCATTATTCATAATACCTAAAAACAGTAACAGCCTAAATGCCCATCAGTTGGTGAATGGGTAGACACGATGTGACATATCTGTAGAGTAGAATGTGATTCCGCAAGTAAAAGGGGACAACTGTGGATGTATGCTGTAGCATGGTTGAGCCTCAAAAGTATTGTCTTAGCACAAGAAGGCGGACACAAGATATGGAATATCCTGAAGGCAAACTACAGAAACAGAAAGTAGATTAGTGCTGCCTGGTAGAGAAACATAAAGAGTCCTACCGGGGAAGATAAAAATTCCTAAAAAAAAGAAAAGAAATTCCTAAAACTAGTTTATGATCATGGTCACAGAACTTGATACATTTATTAAAAATCATTGAATTATAGACCTAAAGTGATTTAACTGTGAGGTATCTCTCAAAAAAGTTGTCAGAAAACAAAAGAAATTCTACTCAGGGTGAAGCCCTGGCCTGGGTCCTGTAACAGACTACCTGTGTACTTCTTATATACTCCAGAGACTGAGGACCATTTAAAATTACCAAAGTCCAAAACACCATAAGAATTTTTAAAGCTTTTTAAAAACTGATACATACTTATAGAGTATCAAATGAGGTTTCAGTATGTACATGCAGCACGTTGTGTGGTGTTCAAACCACAGTTAACCTGTTTCCTCAAACATTTATTATTCATAGTGAAAACAGTCACAATCCTTTATTTTTTAGGGTTTTTTTCATGAAGTTTATTGGTACATTTTAGGTATACAATGTGATGACATTCATCATTGGGAATTTGTACCTTTATGTGATAAATCTTGGTTCTTATTTTTTCCACCCTTCCCTATTTGCAAAGACTTTGTTTCCATTTTTTCCTTTTCTCATATTTTTTCCTTTCCCTTCTTTCCTTTCCCCTACTCTTCCCACTTCCTCTTCCCCTTTCAAAATGTATAATAGATAATGTGAAATGAGAAAAAAGGGTCATAATCCTTTCTTTTAGCTTTCTTTTAAATATACAATGAAATCCCACAAATACTTTACGATGACCCTAGGTTTGGAGAGACCAAGAGAATAGATCAAACTTCTGTACATTTAATTAGACTGTGTAAAGACTAAATTAATTTTCTAGACCATCATTAAGGATTGTTGTGAATTAACTGCAGGTAATGTGTTTATCTGTACTCAGTTCAGATGAGAATACTTACATTACACACTGTTTCAACGTGTATTTTGCAGTAGGAAGAGGCGGTATTCAATTAAATATAGAACACTTGGTGTGTGAAAAATCATCAGTGTAATTTCACAGAAACTTTCTTCTTAAAAAAAATACTGCCACTGAGGTATTGAATGCTTTTTCTTAGGTGTCTTTGAATTTGATTATTGCCAATTAAAGGTGGCAATTTATTCTCTACTGCCTCTTGTCTTCCTACAGGAAGAAGAAAAAGGTGGTTTGTTGACTTTTATAAAGCTGTTAAGTCTGTAATTTTCAAATTCTTTATCAGTATTCAGTATCATACAGTTGATTATTTGAAATATAGAAGTAGGCAAGACCTCAACCATATTCCCATCGGTACATTATTTGCATGGTCTTGACTTGTAATTACAAGTTCAGAGTAAGATATCCTAGAGCTTCCAAATACTTTTTAATTGGAACTCTAAATTGCACATCATACTAAAACTGCCAGAAAAAAACATTGCACTTCTATTTTTGAATGTGCTCTCAGGGCATAGTGAGGAGTGGCAAGGGGTGGAACTGAGAGCACTTGCCATCAGGGCAGACTAGGATTTGAATTCGCAAATTGGTACAAGTCATATTTTATGTCATCATAGAACTGCATGGCTAGAAGGGAGACCAAGAGCAAATGACCTTACAGCAAGGGAACAGAGGTCCCAGATGCCGGGTGGCATCACCTTGGCCATGGGAAATGTGCTGATGAGAATCAGCAGGTGTTTACAGGGTATCCCTGTGTGCCCAGTAACTCTGGATCCTCACAACATTTCTCAGAGGTATTTGCAGGTGTAGAAACAAAGCTGGAGAGAGGTTGATACACCCACAAAGGATTATACAGTTAGTGAAGTTGCCAAATCAGGTTTTGAGTTCAGCTCTTTGAATTGCCCCAAATTGTGCCTTTTCTGGGGTGCCTTTGATTTCTTTCCATGTGTATGGCTCCTCCCAGTATAAACTATTACAGTGTTGTACATCATCTCTTTGGGTCCTCCCAAAATAGCCACAAGATATATATCACTACTCCCTACACACACACACACACACACACACACACTTTACAGATGAGAAAACTGAGACTCTGAAGATCTGAAAGGAAAATTAAGTGACTTCAACAGTAAGTGATTTGCCCAGCATCATGAGTAGCCTCAAAGTATGGCTCCTGAGCCAGCAGCATGGGGCATCACTGGGGAAACTATTGAGAATGGAAAGTCTTGGGATCCACTCAATCTATGATCAGAAACTGGAGATGGAGCCCAGAAGTCTCTGGGTTAAGAAGTCCTTTTAGTAATTCTGATTCATATAAAGTTTGAGAAACTGTGGCCTACTGTGCACCGAGACTATGACTTGTACACCTGTTTCACTTCCTTGACTCAAGCCCATTAAGAAAGTATATGTTTTTCACATACCTCCATCACTGTCCTTTTGGCGCTGTTACAGTGTGAAGATTGCATCTTCATGCTAGACTGATCCCAACGTGACTAGTAAAAACCTGCTAGAAGCCATCAGATACCTGTTGTAATTCTTCGTGACGTCTCATCTGTTTATTTTCCACTAAGTGATGCTGTCCACTGGTATTGGGAATGACCTCCATTTTGTGTGGTTTTGTTTTCAGGTGGTGATCATGGAAGTCCAAGGCCTTAAATCCTTGGCTCCAAATCGCATTGTGTATTGCACAATGGAGGTGGAAGGAGGAGAGAAACTGCAAACAGACCAGGCTGAGGCTTCCAAACCAACGTAAGTGCTTTTTGTCCACAGAACATCTGGCAGGGGGTGTCTTGGACACCTTCAATACGAAAGCCTGGTTTCCCCAAAAGGCATTGGAAAACATAAACCAATGTGTTAATGAAGTTAACAAGATAACTTGACTAGATCTTGATTTGGCAGCCGTAACAAGGGTTCCATTTCCTTCAAAGCTGAGAACAGGACACAGAAGCAATAGTCTCTTTTCCAGAGGCAGGAGAACTTGATATAAATTTGTTTTATTATTCCAAATAATACTTTAGTGACAATAAGAGAAAATGTTTTTCAAAATCTTTCTGTATGTGCCACAGCACATATTAGCAAAGCAGTGTATTACATTGAAATGGGTATAGAACATTACTTCATTTGGTTAATATAGTTTCAAGGGTTCACTGTGTGTGTGCCAAAATAGTATGTGGCACAGTGAAGTCAGAAATATTTGCCGCCCTATCCTACAGAACTTTTAACTAAATTCATATCACAGTTTAGCGATCACATCAGAAAAATACTCTCAGAAACATATAATTATGAAAACAGTCAGAGCTCCATGTCTATGGGTTCCATAGCTTAGAACCAACCATGGATTCAAAGTTTTCAGGAAAAACCTGTGCCTTGCTCAACGTGTACTTTTTTCTTGTCATTATCTTCTATATAATGCAGTATACTATCTTCATAGCACTTACATTACACTGGGTTTTGTAAGTAACCCTAAGACAATTTCAAGTGTACAGGAGGACATGCATGGGCTATCTGCAAACACCACACCGTTTTATATAAAGGACTTGAGCACCTGCGGATTTTAGTGTCCATGAGAGAATGAGGGTGGAGGGGTTGTCCCAGAACAGTTTTCCCATGGGTACTAAGAGACGACTATGATTATAAAGACTGAGGAAGAATGCTTGGAGGGGGGCAAGCAGGAGACCTGAATCAGCTTGTGAGGACAGAGTCAGAATAGGCTTTCCTTTGATCTGATATAAAATTTGAGGAATAGGGTGTGGTGGAGAGAATAGTTTACACAAAGTGCCCATGATCAGCTGTGTCCCTAGGGGCAAGAAGGATTCAAAGGCTAGTGGGACTGGAGTTGGAGAACAAGGACTTCTCTAGGCTGCCATGGAGGCAGGCAGAGGCCAATCCAGAAAGCCGTGTCACGTCACAGAGGGGATCACACCGAAAGACACAGGTGGACAGGTGTTTAGAGAAGCTCCCTCTGATGCTAGGGAAGGGTCAGAGTTGATTCAGGATCCTGGGCGGTGGTCATCAAGAATAATGAAGGTTCATCTGTTTCAGTCAGTATACTCTGAAAGATCACTGCTGTCTTCCCTGCTTACCCACTGCCTCTGACCCTTCCTCTCCTATCCCTGTTAAGCCAGCCTAGACTAATGAGCATCTCTTTGTTGGTGTTAATTCATAAGAGAGACATCAAAAGGGTATCCACTCAGCACCTCTCCTCCCCTAGAGCATTAGGAGCTGTTTGGCAGAATATGAATAACTTACCAAGATGTTCAAACAAAATAGTTCAAAGGAAGCACTGAGTGTCTCCTGGACTAGAGGAGAGCTGAGGGCATTGTGTGCCTTCAAGTGGCTTCTTTACATCAGTAGGCAAAGCCTCAGAAGCTCAAGAGCTGGGTAAAATTCATGAGTGTATGCAGGAGAAAGTGGAAACCAGTGCAGTGCAACTTGTCACGCACCCCCTCCCTCCCTTTTCAAACTCAGCTCCATGCTGACAATTAATGCAGTTCCTTGTTTTACTGCCATGGATGAAATTCCAATTTTTCCTCAAATGGTCTGATCATTATCAATGTTGTTATGTTAAGCTGCACTATTTATATGTGCTTTTCACAAATGTGTGACACGTGGGGGGAAGAAAAACCTACTTAGTGTTTCTGCCAGCCTTTTACAAGACAGGGTCCAGGATGGTATCATAAGGTAGAGAAGGAAGGAGAAAGCTCTAGTTATCCTAACAGATTTTTCTTTCATGTGGGATATTTGAACTCAAAAGGTAATTTATATCATCTTCTTAGGTGTAACAGCTTCAGTCACCAGTACAAATGATGAGTTGCATTTTCCTGTGTTCATGAATGTTTAAGACAGAGTTTCATGTTACAAATAAATGCAGAATGATTGGTGTACCTGCTTGAAATAGTCATATTTCATATACATATGTACTCACGCCCATACATGTGCACTATGATGTCCATACATCTCACATTGAAACATTTTGCTATTCTAGCCAGAAATATACTTTTTGATTGCTTTTCCATCAGTGTGTGAGTATTACTAAAAGCCACAGGGAGGTTGTTGATCTATTAAGAATGCAAGTTTCATCAGAATCAAGTGACATCTGTTGGTAACAGCTATCTAGAATGATCTATTCAGAAGGCTTCTGAGGTCGAATCTGTATCCAGAGGAATGCAGTGGCATGATCAACTTGTAATGTCTGGGAGGGGAAAGGGTCCAAGGGCCCTGTATCTGCCATATCTACAGAGCCGAAGATAGAAACCCAGAATCTAAAGTCTAATGACACTTGTTTCTTCCTGTCTCTTTATCCTTTCCATGTAGATTTTCCTTATAAACCTTTTCTCATCTTCCTTCCACATGCACAATGCTTTTCCTAGTACTCCTCCCGGTACACTTTTCTCAGGTCTTTGCACTTGCGTAGCAGGCAGCGAAACCACTGAGCTAAATCCCTGGCCCTCCCTAGTTTTGACTTACTCGGAATCCTCTCCATCATTTCTTTTGTTTGAAGGTTTTATTTCTTCTCCTTTTTGTCCTCCTCCTACTTTCCTTCCATTACTAATCTGTAGCCGTCATCTCTGTGACTTGATTTTGATTATCCTGGAAAGTATGCTTTTCGGGGTTATCTTTCATTTGTCCTCGTCATCATCTGACAAGTTTCACCCTTTTCCTGCCCTACTCATCTTTTGGATCTTGTTTGTGAATATTCTTACAGCCAGCTGATGCCTAGGTTTTATTTTTATGTTCTAAAACCAAAACTCCATCTATTTGTTTTGTTTATTACTCATAAAATCTACTGTTGCTGCTACTATTACTCAGTCACTGCCACCATAATATCCTGCCTACCATGGATCTTCAAGGAATTTGGCATTGTCACAAATCCAAGAGTACATTATATAACCCAGTTTGTCCAAGAGTATGTTCTTTGGAATTCTAGTGTATAGAACGATGGTGATGAGCCTATGACATGTGTGCCACAGCAGGCTGTTTGCTATCAGTTGAAAGGTCTAAAATGTTCACTGGTATAGAATATGAAGTATGATAAAACTTATGATGGATGTTTAAATTAAGACAACCACCATTAATCTCCCTTAGAGTACTTCCTTTCACTTTGAACACACTTATCCCATCATTCCTGCCACTTTCTGAAACAGTTCTGGAAGTCCTCTTCCATGAGTGTCTTTAGTTGTGCAATCATAGCTGCCTCAATGTCCTGAATCAGTTTAAAACATTACCTTTTGTGGTCTTTTTACTTTGGGGAAGTAAAAAGAGCCAGAAGTCACACAGTGGCAGAACTGTGAATAAGGTAGATGAAGACACACCATAGTGTTTTTATTTGACAGAAATTGTTATAAACATTTTGAATTTATTTAGGAGATTGAAGTAGTTGTGAAAAGACACTCACAAAAGCAGACTCCCAAAACTGCTTCAGAAAATAGCAATAACAATATGATGGGTGTGTTCAAAGCAAGAGGGAGTATTTTGAGAAGGATTAATGGCAATATGTCTTTTGCTATAATAAATTCCTTTAAGCAATGATTGTATTTTTAAAATCATACCTCATACTCAAAACAGCTAGAGAGTAGTACTATGTCAAGTAAGTTTAGGAAATGCAAGACATTATATCTCTCTCTTTGAATTATTCACAGAGTATACTGCATTTTAAAAGCTTTGAGACTTCTGGGCTCGGGATTTAGCTCAGTGGTGCCATGCCTGCCTCACAAGCGCAAGGTCCTGAGTCTGATCCCTGGTACTGCAAAATAAATCTGTTTAACTTTGTTTAAAATTAAACAATTTCTCCTGACTCATTTTAGCTGATGCCTACTAACATCCTTTGGAAAATCCTGGTCTCCATTATCCAACCCTAAAAATGGAGAATTCCTTCACCTGCATTTATCAAGAACATCCCTTCCTTTACAACCAGGGCCTTGCCCACCATGGTCACATTGGATCAGGTGCAAAACATGTGTGATAGGTGAGGTGTGTGATAGGTAAAGGGTGTGTTTCCCCCTTCATTCTGTCAATCTCTTTGCTGCACATGGCTTATTTCCAAACAAACTATATATATCCTCTCAGCTTTGTGTTCTGCTTCTCCTGGGTTTTTAACATGAACAGCCAAGAGAACATATGATCAAAGTTTCTGTAAGCTATACTTATTAAAAATTATTGCCTCCATTTGCTCCCTGTTGTTTCGTCTGCTTCTGGAAACCATGGGGGTGCTGAGGTAGAAGACACTGAAAGCTTGTTAGTAGGTGAGCACTTCTCTGTGAAGTATGGAATGGGGACGGGAAATTCTTTGTAGCTTCAGGAATCCAGGTATATTTTCCCACCTTCTTTGAGAGAGAGCAGTTGACCATTCTTGCCTTGAGTAATTATTTATCAAATGAAGCACTCCCACCTCTGCTGATAGCAGAGATTATGTTAGATATCACCACATGGCACTAAGTAACACCAAGTCAGGTGAAAAGTTTCTCCTTTTCCACATATTTTTCAGGTCTCCTGCTCAAATTAAGGAAAACATTTTAATTTGGTGTTAGAAGGTGTTTAACACCTCCTCAGACCCCAGCAAAGCCTACTTTTTCCAATTTATTTTTTTGTTGGTACAGGTACATAACACATCTTAATTCTTTTTTTCATCCCCTTTTCCTCCCCTCCCTCCCCTCTCCCTCTATCTCTTGGTCCCCTTTGCAAAAGATCTATCCATATTTCCTATTATATTTTATTTTTTTCTCTTTATTTATATTTTGTGTTGCTCATATAAAAGAAGTCATGTGATATTTAAGCTTATGTGTTTGATTTATTTCACTTAACAGTATGGTTTCAAGATGCATCCATTTTCCTACAGATGACTTAAATTTATCTTTCTTTGTGGCAGAGTAACCCCCATTGTGTATAAATCCTACATTTTCTTTATCCATTTGTCTGTTGATTGATATATAGGCTGCTTCCAACATTTAGCCTTTAAGAGTTGTGTTGCTATAACCATGGGTCTCCATGTATCACTGTAATATGACGTCTTTAACTCTTTGGGGGAGTTATACCTAGAAGAGGATAGCTGGGTCAAATGGAATTTCTAGTTTTAGTTTTTTGAGGACTCCACACTGATTTTCATAGTGGTTGTATTGGTTTAAATTCCCACCAACAATGTAGAAGTGTTTCTTTTTTCCTGAAGCCTCACCAGCATTTGTTACTTGATTTCTTGATGATAGGGATTCTTTCTGGAGTAAGATGCAATCTCAGTTGTTTTAATTTGCATTTCTCCAGTGACCAAAGATGTTGCACATTTTTTCATGTATTTCTTCTCTGAGAAATGTCTACTCATTTAAATTGCTTATTTTGTATTAAGGTCTTTCATTTTGAGAGGTTTAATGTTTTTTTAATTCTTTATATATTCTAGATGTTAGTTCTCTGTCCAAAGTGTAGGTAGCAAATTTTTCTCCATTCTAGGTTGTCTCTCTACTCTGTTGGTTATTTCTTTTGATGTGTGGAAGGTTTTTAATTTGATATAATCCCATTTGTTCATTCTTGATATTATTTCTTGTGCAATCGGGGTTCTATTCAAAAGTCCTTGCTTACATCTGTTACTTCAGGGCCAGGGATTTAGCTCAGTGGTTCTGGTGCCTGCCTTGCAAGTGCAAGGTCCCGAGTTCGATCCCCAGTACCAAAAAAATAAAAACAAACAAAAAATATCTGTTACTTCAAGAGTGTTACCTATTTTGTCTTCTATCAGGTTGTTTCTATTTTAATATGTAGATATTGGATCCATTTTAATTTCAGTTTAGTACATGGTGAGAGATGTGGGTCTGGCGTTAATCTTCTGCAAATGGATAGCCAGATTTCCTGGTACAATTTACTAAACAGGCTCTTTCTTCCACCATATGTTTTTGGCCCCTTTGTCAAAGATCAGATGGCTAAATGTGCAATGTAAGTTGAAATCTGGAAATGTGTTCCCTCCTGCTTTGCTCTTATTACCCAGGATTGCTTTTGCTATTTGGGTCTCTTCTGGTTCCATATGAATTTTAGGATTGTTTTCTCTATTTCTGTGAGCATTGCTATTGGTATTTTAATTGGGATTGCATTAAATCTGTGTATCAGTTTTGGAAGCATGGTTATTTAGACAGTATTGGTTCTGTCTATCCAGAAATGCGCGGGGGGGTTAGCTTTCCATTTTCTGACGTCCTCTGTGATATGTTTTTTTCCAGAATACTGTAGATTTTATCGTAGAGGTCTTTTACTCCCTTTATTAGGTTAATTTCTAAGTATTCATTTTTCTTGATGCTATTGTAGAACGTTTTATTTTCCTAATTTCTTTCCTGGAGTGTTCATTATTGGTGTAAGGGAACACTATTGATTTCTTTGTATTGACCCTGTATCTTGCTATGCAACTAAATTTGGTTATTAATTCTAGGAGTCTTTTGATGACATTTTTTGGGTCTTCTATGTGAAGGATCATGTCATCTGCAAATATTAATTTGACTTCTTCCTTTCCTATTTATATCCCTTTCATTTCTTTCTCTTGCCTGACTGCTCTAGCTAATGTTTTGAGTACTGTGTTGAACAGGAGTGATGATAGTGGACATTCTTGTCTTGTTCCTGATTTTAGAGTGAAAGCTTTCAGCCTTTTCCCACTTAATATGATGTTGGCAGTAGGTTTGTCATAAATAACTTTTTTCATTAAGATAAGGTACTTCTGTACCTATTTTCTTCAGAGTTTTTATCATGAATGGATATTGGATTTTGCCATGGAGTTTTTCTGCATCAATTGAGGTGATTATGTGATTTTTCCTTGCTTCTGTTTATGCGGTGTATTACATTTACAGATTTGCATATGTGAACCATCCCTACATCCCTGGGATGATTCATTCTTGGTCATGATGTCTAATCTTTTTGATGATTGGTTGATTTCTGTTTGCCAATATCTTGAGGATTTTTGCATCTATATTCATTAAAAAGATTAGCCTATAATTCTCTTTTTTGGCTGGATCCTTTACTGATTTTAGAATTAGGGTAATCCTAGCTTCCAAGAGTGACTTTAGGAGTGCTCCTTCCATTTCCCTGCATTAAAGAGTTAGAGGAGTATTGGCATTAGATCTAATCTGAAGTTCTTGTAGAATTTGGCAGTGAATCTGTCATGATCTGGGCTTTTCTTAGTAGTTTTTATTATCATTTCAGTTTCACTGCATCCTGTTGGATTATTCAGGGCTCTTATATCTTTTTAGTTCAGCTTTGTTAATTCATATGGATCTAGAAACTTATCCGTTTCTTCTGAATTCTCCAATTTTTGGAGTATAGGTTCTCAAAATAATTACTAATAATCTGGATTTTGGTGGTATCCATTGTGATTTTGCCTTTTCATTTCTAATTGTATGAATTTGAGTCTTTTCTTTTTTTGATAAGATTGGTTAAGAGTTTGTCTATTTTTTTTAATTCTTTCAAAGAACCAGCTCTTTGATTCATTGATTCTTTATTTTTTTATTCTCAATTTCATTAATTTTTGTTCTGATCTTTATAATTTTCTTCCTTGCACTGGGTTTGGATTTGGATTGTTCTTATTTTTTAGGACCTTGAGGTGCATCATTAGGTGCATATTTACTTGGGCTTGCTCTGTTTTTCTGATGTGGACATTCACAGCTATAAACTTCTTTGTTAGGACTCCTTTGTATCCCACAAGTTCTGGTATGTTGTACTGGCATTGTAAACAGTATTCCCATAAATTGTATCACATACATTCTGGAATGTGTACTGGGGCTATTATTTGATTCTAGAAACTAATTTCTTCCTCTATATCTTATGCATCCCCTTGATTGTTGAGGAGAGTATTGTTTAATTTCCATCTTTTTGCATAATTTTTATGGTTTCTTTTGCCATTGATTTCTAATTTTAACACAATAACCTGATTTTATATATATATATATATATATATGGGATAATTTATATTCTTTTGCATTTATTGTAGCATGCTTTATAGACTAGCATGTTGTCTATTTTGGAGAAAGTCCCATGTGCTGCCAAGAAGAATGTGTATTGTATGGTTGGGTAGGATGCTCTGTAGATATGTATTAAGTCTATTTTTTGAAGGTTTGGTTAAACTCTGATATTTCTTTGTTGATTTTTTTTGGTTTAGTTGTTCTGTTTGTGACAGTGGGGTATTGAGGTCCCCCATTGTAACTGTGTCAGTGTTTATCTGATCTTTTATATCTAGTAATGTATGTTTTATGAAGTTGGATCCACCAGTATTCACTGCATATAGGTTTATAATTGTTATCTCTTCCTGTTGAATTGTTCCCTTAGTCAATTTGTAGTGACCTTCTTTACCTGTTCTGATCAGTTTTGGCTTGAAGCTTACTTTGTCTGAAAACAGGACAGCTATTCTTGCTTGTTTTCAGGTTCCTATTGCATGAATATTGTTTTCCTTTCTTTGATTTTTACTCTATGAATTTCTTTTTGTTTTAAATGTGATTCTTACATACAGCATATCACTGGGTTTTATTTCTTGAACCATTGTGCCAATCTGATTGGAGAACTGAGACCATTCACATTGAGAGTTATTATGGAAATGTATTGACTTAGTCCTGTTATTGCATGGTTTTCCTGTTGCTGATTCTCCACCTCTTTCTTTTTTTCCTTTTCTTGTCCTTAATTGCTCACCCCACATGGTATATTCATTCTATCAGAGTTTTTGGCATTGTTGGCTTCATTGTCTCCCCTAGGATATCCTTGAGAATTTTTTGTAGTGCTGCTTTGTTGGTTACGAATTTCTTAAGGTACTCTTTTTTTGTGGAAATACCTTATTTCCCCATCAATTTTGAAAGATAGTTTTGCAAGATATATAAGTCGGGGTTGGAAGTATTTTTCCTTTTGGTCTTAAAATACTTCACTTCAGCCTCTCCTGGCCTTTAAGGTTTGTGTTGAGAAGTCTGCTGTAGTTCCCATGGGTTTACCTTTATAAGTAATTCATTGCTTTTCTATAACGGTTTTTATGATTCTTTCCCTATGTTGGACTTGTGGGATTTTTACTATAATGTCCCATGGAGAAGTTCTTTTTTGATTGTGACTACTTGGGATTTTGTATGCCTCACTTATCTGTATAATTCTTTCCCTGTATTTGGAAAGTTTTCCACTATTATTTCTGCAAACAGGTTTTTATGCCATTTGCGGAGTCTACTGATTTTTCACTCATTCTTATTAATCTTAGATTAGCCTCTTTAGCATCACCTAGCAGCTGTTTGATCCATTTTTCATGTTCCCTTGTTGGTTTTAAGGTATCTCTGAATAATTTATTTCCGACAGTAGCCTTGTCTTCTACTCCTGACACTTTGCCTTCACACAGTTCTGATCCCCACACTTCCAACAGAATTTTTAATCTCCTGGGTTTCTGTTTGGTACCTTTTCATGGACTCTGTTTGCTAAACTGGTCATTTATGTTTTGTATTATATTGTTTAGCTCGGCTAACTTTTTAATTAGAATTCTCTGTAAACTCACTGATATTAAGTTGATTATGTTTAGTTATATCTTCTTTGAGCTCACTGGGCACCTTATTGATATGTTTTTCTCTCTTCTTTTGATTTCAAATAATTCAGCTGTGTGACTTTTGATTTCCTACTCCTCGGTGTCCCATGGATCAGCTTTGGGGAAGGTGGGAATTTTTGGAGGCACTTTATTCTCTTGTCTTCTGATGTTTCTATTGTTTTTTGTTGTTTTGTTTGGTGCTGAAGTTTGTGGGCACTTGTAAAGACTTTGTTGCTAGTATGGTGATCTCTTTAGTCAGTGTCTGCTTTTCAGTGATGCATTCTGGGCATGGGTAACTATAGGCCTTTGCCTCTGTCCCAAGATCAAACCACCTTCATTAATTTGGGAGGGGAGGATACAGAGTAATTGGCCCAGCACCCAGTTCTCCAGGAAATGGACCACAGTATTAGTGACACAAAGTTATCTGGATGTTGGCATACACATAAACCAACTATGCCACTGTAGCAATAGCAACTAAATCAGTAAGAATAATAGCACCAAAGACAAACTGGGTATTGACATACCATGAGAACCAATAATGTATCACCCTTAACTATAGAAAAGAGATCTATAATCATAGTATAAATAATTAAAAATGAAGTATAGACACATAGTAAATATCTACTAAATGTATGCTTTACTTCCACTAACAATAGAAAAGAATTCAACAGTAATAGCAGAGAGTTAACTACCTAAAGATTAATAAAGCAAGGTGTGGGGAATGGGAGAATGAAAGAAGAAAAATGTGAAAAATTAATCAGTGGAAGGGAAGAAGGAGAGAAAAGTTAAAGGATCCTATTAAAGAGTAAAGGAAATTAATAGAATTAGATAAAGGTAACAGAAATGAACAAACAAGAAAAAGAAGGGAAAGAGAGAGGAAAAGAAAAGAATAAAGAAAAACATTAAAAGGAAAAAGCAAAAAGAAATCCCAAAATCCCCCCAAAGCAGTGAAGAATAAAAAGGGAAAAAAATAAAAATAAATTTTTTCTCTGAATTTTTGAATGAGTGGATTTTTTTTTCTAGGCTCTGCAATTTTGGAATCCAGCAAGTCACAATTTTCTCCATCTAGCTTTACAGCCTTTGCTTTTGTGAGGTGACACCTATTCCAGAGGCCCTTTGTCTTTGTCTTTGTCTGTGGCAAGCATTCGAGCTCATATTGGTAGATGAGGAAAGCAATCAGATCCCTTTGATCTGTGCTGGATGTAGGCAATAGGGCAAGGGTTCAAGCTTGAACTTAATGCCAGCACTTTTAAATCCAGCTGCTTCTGAAAGCCACACATGCTGGGCCTGGCTTCTCACCATGGAGGCCCTCATCTTCCTCCTAACCTGAGCTAAACTTCTCAGGAGGTCTATGTCTTGCCCACACCCCCTCTGTGACTGTCTCCAGTGGCTGTCTCTCATGCAGTCACTGTGGGAGGCTTACACTGGGAACCCTGAAGTGAAATTGTTTTTTAATTGTTCTGAGGGTCAGTCTTAAATAATTAACCCCTTCCAGAAATGGTGCCTGATTAAACACTCTCTGCCAATATGGCAGGTGCTTCCCTGGATTCCTACTGAAACTATAACCTGCCAGAATAAAATCCCACACTGCTTTTGCAATTTACAATAGCCATAGACTTTTCTCAGGGCCAGCAATGCTGGTCCTGTTCATTGTTTCTCCCTGGAGCTCCCAACCCTGAGGGCTTACCTTGCATCTGCAGAGACAAGTTCCCCTCCATGAGAGAACCAGGGCAAGCTTCCAGACTACTCCATTCTTTTCTCTACATTGTAGTCTGTTTCTTCCACTTCTTTGTAGCTTCTGATTTTCCTGTTCCCCCTGATTCCCAGAGATCTACCTGAACAACTTTTCTGTGTCACCAACACCTATACCAGGACAACTCTTTGACGTTTCTGAAGATTACACAGAAATTTAGTGGTATAACTGACTTTCAGATCCCATGGATTGCTTTCTCCAAAATCTATTCTGTCCCTATAAGCTCTGGAGTCTGGGAAGCCCAAACTAAAGGCTCTAGTATCTGGTGGATCTTTTGCTGTGTCCTCATATGGCAAAGGGGCAAGAGAAACCTCCCCAAGTATCATCTACATAGGATCTATATAACATCACTTAGCTCTAAATGTGGTTACCTTAGGTTCATGCCCAGTGATGCTACTTTGTCTTTTTGCAGCAGTGACATAAGTTTTCATTTTTAAAGAAATATTTTGCCACTTTAAAAGTGAATTAATTTAAATGAAATATATTAAGTAAATAATAGCACAGGTGGTACCTAGACATCGTAGAAAGTAATCTTGAAAATTCTTAAGTTGAAGTGTAGAAATGGCAGATTGGGAAGATGGTATGCAAATCACCTAAATTTGGAAAAAAATAAATGATGTAAAGAAACTTGACATATTCTTTGACTGGATATACTCTCCAAAATTACTGCCTGCCTTGTTAGTTATTGGTACCTTCTAAAAAAGAATGCTTTGAGGATTAAATACCAGAACATGTAAATAATTTTGCTGAAAAGAAAAGTTTGAATTAACAACCCAGTGCTAACTTATCTGAAATTACATTCTTCTGAATTAAAACAAAAGATGGCATTTGGCATTCAATTACTTAACAGGTTCATTACTTCCTGCCAAGCCACAGGCTTCATGACATATGGATTTCATTATTGCCAGAGATTAGAAATCACAATCCCACTGTTTTTCTGCCATTTCCCAAGGGAAAGAGAAAATAAAATGTCCTAACTGGGAAATCTTGCCATAGCCATGGTTTTATTTCAACAGCACCTCCTCTGATGGGACCACATTAAAACAAAAGACAAAAATAAAATACGGTGACTTTCTCTAATGTTTTTCTTCTGTGAAATATATTATTTGTCCTAATGGCACAATGCAGAATGGGCCAGACTTATTATGCCCAAATTATTCATAGAAATGAGTTCCATTAAATTGCTCACACATTAAGTCTGTTACAAAGTGAGAAAAGGAAGTTGCTCCCTCCCTTTGCTTGCCTCATGTATTGTCTTCATAATGGCACTACCTTCCTTGATTTAATCAAAGATGTTTTCTGTGTGCATGGAATGGTTTAAATGAAGCAGAGTATTTTCCCTGAGTGACTCCTTTGAAGTGTAGGCATAAATGAATGTTATAAAAGGATAGGCATTTGTATTCCTTCGGCAAACTCCTTTTGCATCCAATTAGTACTGGGGCTACAGCCGGAAGTAACATATATCAAACTTTGGCCTTGTGTCATGAACATCCTAATAAAGGACATAGACAATAAACAAATGAATAAATAGATAAATATATAAGATAGTATCTGTTTGCAGTTTATGCTGTGAAAGAAATAAACAGGCTGCTGTTCTAGAAAGTAACAGGGATGTATCCTGCTTTAGTGGGCAAGAAAGCCCTCTAGAGTATGCCATGATTCACCTGGTACCTAAGGATAAGAAAGAACAAGCCATTTGAAGAGCAAGAAAAAAAACATTCTGCTCAGAGACAACAGAAAGTAAAAAAGCTTTGAAGAATCCTTTGGGAAGAAGCTTGGTGACCAGAATAGAGAACAATATGACTAGAGATTAGTCAGCAAGGGGAGCACTTACAGGAAGAGCCCACAGAACAACTCAGGGCCTTATGGGTTACCAGAAGGGAGTGAGCTTCATTCCAAAACCCTGGAGATGCCATTGGAAGATTTTAAGCCAGTGTTGGATGTTTGAAACCTGAAGCATCTTTATGGACCAGAGTAAACTTGGAACCGTAGATATATTGGTCAACACATATATATTGAGCATATACTCTTTAGAAGACATTAGTGTTAAAGTGGGAAATAATACAGATATTCCTTTGAAGATGTAGAGCCATGGAAAAAAGCTGATTGGAAAAAATCCACGTGCTGGGGAACAGAGTGATAAGATTGTTCAGGAGCTGCTACAGCCTTTTAGAATCAGTGCATGTGAAATGGTAGGAGACCTCTTGAGACTCAGCTCATTTCTGTCTGCCTATTTAAACATTGTATGCTTAAGTTCACAATCCAGAAGACATTTATATAGGAGATATTTGTAATTGAAACCTTGGTACAATTTCTCTTGTTTTTCCTTCCTGAAAGAACTCTTAGTTTCTTTCAGAGTTAATTAAATCAAAAAAGGTAAAAGCCAACACTGACCTAGAAATTCAGTTCTGCTAGGCTCCCAGAAGATATGTGGATTGTAAGGAAATAAAATTATAATCACAGTTTGGGATGCTCAGAGACTCCCCTGCCTCCCAAACCAGAAAATCTGGTCCAGCAGCCCCAAAGACTTAAGACCAGTTTGTGTGTTTGTGAGTGGGAAGGAGAAAGGCAACTGGCTGATAAAACAACAGGCAATAAGGTAGGAAAGGAATTGGGGTGCTAAGGAGCAAGCTATGGAGACAAAGCTCCAAGCTTTCTTCCTGATTCCATCATAACTCTGCCAACTTGTCTTAAGTCACCAGGCCGGTTTCTTCAAGTGGTATCCCATATGAGCAACCTCAGCCATTCCAGAACTCTCTGGAAGAAGACCCATAATGACAGAATTGAAGGCGAATTTTCAGAAATGTAGCTAACTCCGGGCAGGTGGATTTTCTAGAATTGGTGGGAGCTCCAGAATGGGATGATCAGGTAGGTAGCAAATAAGACTGCACTTCTATAACCCAGTCCTTGAGAACTAACTCTGTGCTGGCTCCTTTCTGAATGCCTAACTTGAAAAGCTCATTTGCCACTTACTCTGAGACTGGAGAGATCTAAAACTGGCACGGTGGAAATCCCATTCCATACATCTCACCATTTGTGGAAAACCTCTGCATTTGTCATTTAGTGATCAGCAAGAACATCAAAAGGAATATCATGCAGTTATTTACCTGTAATGATGAGATGCAATCTAGAAACTCCAAATCCTCACTAGTAAAAAAAAAAAAACGAGACACTTGGTTTAAGATTCATCAGTCTTAGGAAGCTCCCCGCCTCCATCCCAGGCTCCTAGGGCAGAGAAGCTCAGCAGGTTCCAGCACCCGGAAGGAAGCTCCCCACCTCCATCCCAGGCTCCTAGGGCAGTGAAGCTTAGCCGGTCCCAGCAACCAGAAGGAAGCTCCCTCGCTGCCATCCCAAGCTCCTAGGGCACAGAAGGTGAGCTACATGGGTGCCAGAAACACCTCCCCCCCGCCCCGCCGCCCGAGGAAATGAGAAGACACATAAACAAGCCTCAAAAACAGACTTCCAGATCACCTACAGCAACCCGAAAGGGAAATGAGATGGAACACTCTGATACTCGACCACCTGGACTCTCTGAACTGGCAACAAAAGAGGATCTGGGAAAAATGATATCAGAAATAATTACTCAGATAACAGCAAAGATTTTGCTCATGGTGCAAGACATGATTAATAAATCTAGAGAGGACACAGATAAAAAATAGAGGATCTGAGGAACATGATGGAATCCCAACATAGGAAACAAATGAAATCCATAAAACAGATACAAACAGATTTCCAAGAGATTAAAAACTCCATCGAAAGTCTGCACAGCAGAATAAACCAATGTGAGGATAGAATTTCACATATAGAAGATAAGATTGCAATTAGTGAGGAAGAAAAGAAAAATTGCTTTTAAATTGTAAGGGAACATGAGAAATCAGTCCAGCAGCTGCTAGACGATGCAAAGAAGAGTAACGTAAGACTGATTGGAGTCAATGAAGAAAGAGGAGAGAGTGCAGATGACAGAAAATAACCTTTCACAGAAGCGATGGCAGAGAACTTCCCAAGGAGGGAGAAAGAACTTGACATACAGATAAGTGAGGCATATAGGACTCCAGCTAGCCTTAATCAAAAAAATTCTACACATAGGCATGTAATAGTTAGGATTCCAGAAATCCAACAGAAGAATAAAATTCTACAAGCAGTGAGAGAAAAGAAACAAATCACATACAAAGGAAAGCCCATCAGAATCACAGCAGACTTCTCAATGCAAACCCTCAAGGCAAGAAGAGCTTGGAGTGATGTATTTCAAGCCCTAAAGGAAAACAGCCTCCAACCCAGATTGATGTACCCTGCAAAACTATCTTTCAAAATTGATGGAGAAATAAGATGCTTTCATGATAAAGAGCACCTCAGTAACTTCATGAATACCAAACCGGCACTCCAAAAAATTTTAGACAATACCCTAGGAAAAGACAATGAGGATCACAACCCCAGGAAACCCAGCAGAATGAATCCATTGTGCGTGACAAATTAAACGCAAAGGGGGAGAATCCAACAAAAAGAAAAAGTCATGACAAGGCTTTTAAAACTTTTGACTTCATCTCCCTAATGAGTGTATAATTCAATCTTATTATCGTACTGATTAGTATTTTTCTGATTCTAGAATTGCACACCACTCCTTGTGCTATACTGGCTATTTATCATCTTCTTATGTCTACATTTTAATTGGGTTGTCTATGAATGAGCTCTAAGAATTCTTTGTATATTCTGCTCATAGGTTATATGCATTGTAAATATGGTCTGTTTAAGGACTACTTTTCATTTTAATGATGTCATTTAAAGTTCTAAATTTTGATGGAATCTCATCAATTTTTTTTCTTTTATACATCATGGTTTTTGTATCCTAGGTAGTTCTTGCCTACCCTGAATTCATAAATATTTTCCCTTATAATTTCTTCTTAAAGTTTTATACTTTTAGGCTTTCTTATTTAGGTTTATAGATCCCTTCAAGTTATTTTCATGTATGGAAAAAAAGGGTTGAGTTTAATTTTTTATATACGGATACCAGGTGTTCTAGTGCCGTTTGCTGAAGACACTATCTCTTCCTCGGCTCTTGAATCGAGTTTAGATTCTATAAAATGCTAATGTTAAATAATCTCTCAAAACTCAGTGGACCATATATGTGTGGTTCTATTTCTAGCTTCTCTGTTTTATTCCAGTGATCTATATGTCTTTCCTTACACCAACACTGCCTTGATTACTATAGCTTTAGAAGAAGTCTTAAAATTGGGTGCTAAATGTCTTCCAACACTGTTTTTGTTTTTGGCTTTTCTGGGTCCTTTGTACTCCTACATAACTTTTAAATTTCAATATCCAGTTCTTCATTTATAGCAAGTATACACAGACCTGAATTTTTATATATACCTTGTGTTTTCTAATCCTGCTAAATTCAAGTACAAGTTCTAGGGGCTCCTAGAGATTTCTTAGTATTTTCTCTGTAGATGATCATTTCATCTACCTATAAAGATTTTGCTTCTGCCGTGCCAATCCTATCCTAGTTGTGTCATTTTATTGCCAGACTATTTTGGTTTAGACCTATGTTTCAAAGTCTAATGGACAGATGAAGAGTAGGCATGTATGCCCTTGTTCCTCACTTTAGGGAGAAACCATTGTATCATCTCCATTTATAGAAGGAGTTTTTGTTGGAAGTATGGAGTACATGTCTTTGATCTCTTGATAAGGTTCTGTTCTACTTCTAGTCTCCTGATAGCTTTTACCATGAACAGCTGTAGAATTTAGTCCCAATACTCTTTCTCCAACTAGTGACAGGATCATATGGCTTTCTCCTTTCCTATGTTAAAATGATAACTTTTGGGGGTGGATCTTCCAATGCTGAACCAACACTGCCATCCCTATAACAAAACCACTTTCTGCATACTGCCAGATCTGACTTCTGAGAGTTTGTTTAGTTAAACAAATTTCTATCTATGTTCATACTTTTTTCTTCTATTATCTTTATCTAGTTTTAGGATTAGCACAATGTTGATTTCCTAAAATGAGGGGAGAAGTGTTCCTTTTTTCCGCTTTAATTGTTTGATATAATTTATCAGTTAAAATGTTTATGAGCCAGCTGTTGTCATATAGGTAGGTTTTCAAGCCAGGAATATACTTTCTTTAATAGGTGCTATTCAAATTTTATATTTCCTCCAGAGTTAGTTTCATTAATTTGTCTTCTAAGTTACTTCTTAGAAGTTATCAAATTTATTTCAAAAAAGATTTTTGTAATATGCTCTCTATATCCTTTTAAATTCTGTAAAATCTGTGGTAATGTCTCCTAGATCTTAATATTGTAATTTAAAAAAATGTATAACTGATATTGTGTAACAGGAAGAAAAGGTCTAAAAGAGCAGAGGAATTGCGAGGGGTAGGGGAAGGGAAAAAAGGGAAAGGAAAAAATATGAGAAGAGGAAAAAAATGGAAACAAGGTCTTTGCAAATAGGGAAGGGTGGACAGGGTGAAGGGAGGGCAAGGGAAGGGGAAAAAAAAAAGAACCAAGAGACTCATGTAATGGTACAAGATCCCAATGATGAATGTAACTGTATTATATACCTAAAATGTACCAATGAAGTTAATGGGGGGAAAAAATTACTTGATGTTTATTTTTTAAATTATACAGTGATATAGAATTTAACAGATGTTTTTGTACACATTACTTACTCCAACTACCTAAGCTATTAAGTAGTCTATGAAGCTGAGAGGCTAACATGAATTTTTTTTTACATCCTAATCTGAGCACTGAAGACCACTTAAGCATGCTTTTATGCCCCTCCTTCCTCACTGGACTGTATCACTACTAATGCTTTAGAAGTCGAAGGGAAGAAACAGGGTGCTAGGGTCCCTCTTTCCCCAAAAGGCTATTATTTGGGCTTTCAACATACTTAGCCTCTGTCGCATGAAATTTGAACTGAGAAACCTCAGGGTAAGCAATGTGCTCAGAAACCAGTTGATCCATCCTTGCCCTAAGAGAACTTTTGCAGATAATAATGTCTAAAATATGTAGGTGAAGTAGTGTTTCTGCTTCTCTGTTCAGATTCACAAATTATGAGGAAACAAACTAGGCAGGTGTTCTGCAGTACGGCTTGCTCCCTCAGGCATAACCAAGTCAAAGAGCAACGCGCCTGACACATGCAGGGGTGAGGCATGAGACAGGATGCATGTCTACACCAGAGAGCGCCCTGGCAGCGGTCAGTGTGAGGGCCCCCACACAGACAGCACATGGTGCACACCAAGTGCAGTGCCCTGGACAAGTCAGCAGTCACACACCACTAACTTTTGGAGTCAAAGCAAGCAGGTAAAGGTGTAAGAGAATTAGAGAGATGTTGGTACAGGGTTAAGTCTGAATCTTTTGTATTTAAAAAGGTTTTTTAAAAAATGCATGTACACCAGACAGTAACTAATGACTAGCGTTATGCTTTGTGTTAATGACGACTTACCAAGTATGGTGATAAATTAATAACTTCCTCCTCTGCACCTGAGGAAATGGCCCTACAATTGCTCAACCCTTAAACCCAGATTCTCTCTTCACCGTCTCTCTGGCCCTCTCTTTCCCCTCCCCCATACTATGTCAACCATAAGCCTTTTTTTTTTTTTGGTACCGGATATCGAACTCAGGACCTTGCACTTGGGAGGCAGGCGCCGGAACCACTGAGCTAAATCCCTGGCCCCATAAGCCTTTTCTTATCAGTCCCCAAATCACATCTGCTTTTTGTCACTGCCATCCAGACTATCACTGTCACCTCCTACTTGAATGACTGCAACAGGACTCAAGGTCTTCTTTCTCCAACAACAACCAACAACAGAACATATGTAGCATGCATGAATTTTTTTCTCTACTGGTGATTTTTAAAACAAGTCTTACTGAGGTATAATTTATGTAACATATAACATAAAACTCATCTGTTTAAGTACACAATTTACTGATTTTTTGTGTAAACTTACAGCATTGTGTAACCTTTGCTATACTTTAATTTTAGAATATAGCCATCACCCCAAAAAGGTCATCTGTTCCTGTTTTCTGCTAATCATATTCCCACTTGCCCTCCCAGGCAACTACTCATGTTTTGTCTCTATAGATCTGCATTTTCTTGACATTTCTTAAAAATAGAAACATATAATATGTCTTTTGCACCTGGCTTCTCGGTGTAATTTTTTGAAGCTTATCAGTGAGTGCTATATCATGTATCAGCACTGTTAATTCTCTCTAACACTAAACAGTATACCCATATATATAATTTCTGAGGAGTAACAGTTCAGCAAACACACAGGAAGCCATCACTCAACTCTGAACTAGAACACCATTTATTTATTTATTTTTAAATTTTTTGGTACCAGGGATCAAACTTGGGACCTTGTGTTTGCGAGGGAGGTGGTGGAACCACTGAGCTAAATCCCCAGCCCTAGAACACCACTTAGTACTCTACTTCTCCCTACTTTGAACTAGAACACTGTTTAGTATGCTGCCCTCCATACAGTCTGAAGGCTTCCCGTTGCCAGTAAGACAGAAACCAAAGTCCTTGCACTCCCTGCATGGCTCTCTGTGAAGCAGCTTTGCCTCTTTCTCACAGTACCTTCTCCTGTGCCCACAGTCTCCACACAACCTCATTATTGTTCCTGTCCCTGAGTATCACAAGTCCATTCCCACCTTGGGGGCATTCAACTTGCTTTTCCTCTTCCTTGACTGTCCTTCCTCTGCATCTTTAGGTGTCTGAAGGCTGGGCACTGAGGTCTCAGCTGGGAGGTGCTTCCTGACCTGCCAGTCTGAAAGAATGCCCCACCCTGATTGTTATATCTTTGTAGGACTCATTCCTGTCTTAAAATGTCTTGCTGGTTTATGCATTTGTTTTACATACCCACCTAGGAGAACTCGAGGCTGCTGAGAGCAGGGAGTGGTTCACTGTTCAGTGTTGCACCATTGACCTCACAGCAGTGTTGCATAGAAGTTTCTATGTAATCAGTTATTGAGTTAATGAAGAAAAAGGACTATAGATTACTGTTTTGTAAAGAGCCACATATTTCAGTTGAATTGATAATATTTTTAGATAAGTGCTTTTCCATTTTCTTTTTAAAATAAATATTCGCATAAAGAAAATGTCATCACTTGTCCCTTAATTGTTTACTCTGATGCAGAGAAAGTGTGTACCTGTGGTCAGAACTGTGGGTTCAGAAAGAAAAACCAGCGCAAATAACATGTTATACTGCTGGTTTGGAGGCTTATGTGATTTACTCCACTTTTCAACAAATTGTTTGATGTACGTTGCAAGAAGCTTGTGGTTTAAGTCACCCTGGCAACTTGGGCTTAGAAATAAGTCCTCTTAACTGCCCATTAGAGTGCCATCAAGGTTATTTCTCAAGGGCACAAGTATTTTCTGCTTCAAATATGGGTCAAATCTTCTTCCTAGTATATTTTAAAAAGATAATAAAATCAAAAGGAAATGAAAACTTTTTTCTAAAATATATATTTTTTTCCTTATTGCATATATATACCATATATAAACACATACTTTTTTCTCCATAGGTTTTTCATAAGTATATATAAAAAAATGTTTAGAATAGTAATGAAGTTTGTGGGTGATCTTTGTTTACTGTAATTAGAACCTATTGCATTAATCTGGGTTCTAAGTCTTGATCGACAGGCTCATTTTCATTTTACTTAGCAGGTGCAATATGGATTTAGTGTCTTGATTATTGATAGGCTAAAAAATGAGAAAAACACTATTTTAAAAAGGATTTATATTGTTACTAGCATTATGAGAAACCTGGAAAATTCCTACAATGGTTGGTCTGTTTCACGTACATGTCTTTCCCTATACATTTTTATCTACAACTTTGTTTTCTCCTACTGCTCACACCAGAGATCCTGTGCAGATATAACTAAGACATTAATTGCCTTCACTTGCATGTACAAACACCACAATGTCATCTGCTGCTTAGTTACATGAAATATCACCGAAATGTAACATAATCATTCTAATGGTGCAGCTTTTTATATATCCAGACAAATGGAGCAAGTTGAGATTGCTCAGTGAGGCCAGGGAGTGACCTTCTTTTATGCACAGTGATTTGTTTGCTCTTTGTATACAAACAGCTGAGCTGCATCTTAATTCCAAGCTCAGATTTGAAACCTGCAACAAATCCTCTGAGGCTGCCAGTGATGAAAACAGCTTCCTGATGGTAGAAGCTGAAGAGACAGAGGTCTTCCAAAAACAAATTCTACAAGTGATTGTCAGCCACAAACTGTACCTGGATATAGGGTGGTGGAGGGTGAGTAGTTGTGTTCATGCAAATGCTGTGCATAGTGGTCCCAGTTGCTCCAGTATGCAGGACTCAATGCTAGGCCTGGGAAGTCCTGGGTAAACTGGGATGACCTGGTCACCCACCATGTGGGCAGTAACTAGGTGTGACCTGACCACACCATTTTTAGGAATGTATCAGAAGTCACTATCATAGAGGGGTGGAAGGATCTCTGTAGGCAGATATCTGTCATGTGCATGATCTGTGGGTGGTTGTGGACACACCACAGATGCAGCAAAGCAAACTGAAAAGCACCACCAGAACACTCACAGTGATGACTGCTGGGTCCGGGATCATGAGTACCATTTACTTTTTCTTTATATTTTCCCTCACTATTTGCAACAAATAATCTTTGGTCAGAAAAGTATCAAATCTTATTTTAAACATTAAGCACAGTACCTTATACAGAGTAGTTACCAAATAAGTTTGTTGTGAAATGTATGGACAAAATAGGCATTTCCTCCCAGTTTTTTTACAGCTGCATCTGTTAGGGGTGGTCCAAGAATCAACTGTAGAACTTCAGTCAAGCCTGATTTATTTACATGTAATTAAATATTCTCAGGAAAGACATCAAGTACCCAGCCTACACAATGTGACTATTATCTACACAGTGTGACTCACTCATTCAGTGGGCTTGGACTCAATGTAGATTATTTTTCAAAATCTTTTCCCATTACTACCTCTCTCTTAGCAGCATTACCACAAGTATAGTACAATCCTTTACAAACTAAGGAGGAAATGAAACCTACAAGGGGAAGAGAATGTTTTAATTTTCTTTTTAGGTTTGGTTTCAATGTCATCCTAATAGCAGAGTGATATGTTCTGTAAAAGCCACACCTCTGCTACCATGGAGAAAAGCAGAAATAAAAGACCTTGCTAGAGAACTGACTGTGCCCTGTTCCATCACCTACAAGGTTGTAAGAGATGCCAGCCGACTTCTACTCAAGTCACCCACTAAGCTGCTAGCATCACAATTTCCAACTAGGCAAGTGGTGTGTGTAAAGCAAGGACCGGTGGTAAGATGCGACTGCAGGTTTACTGCTAGGAGGCAACCCCCAGAGGCCGTCATACTGTGCTTGGAAATGAGGAGAAGATGGAAATGAAAAGGACAGTCTTGGCTGTAGGTCCCAATATCTCTTGAACCTATCCTTTCACTCCTTTCTTTCTGTCACCACTGACCACCATTCCCTCTCATATGATGACAGCCACAGCCTGCCTAGTGGTGTCCTGCTTCTGCTACTGCTCAGTCTCTAAAAGCAGCCAGCTGAGGGCCGAGGATTTAGCTCAGTGGTTTCGCCGCCTGCTGCGCAAACACAAGGACCCGAGTTCGATCCCCGGTACCAAAAAAAAGCAGCCAACTGGATCTATGAAATGGATAAATGCAACAAGGTTCCTTTTGGCCATAAAATCCAGGCTTCTTGTTGTGATCCCCCACCCTTGCATCTGGCTTCATCCAGCCCCATTGATGAGCTTTCTTCCCCAACACCCCACTCCATGGAGTCAGGCCTTGTTTCTGTCCCTCAGACGTGCTAGGATCCTTCTGCACAGGCATAGGAACGTGCACTTCTCATTTACCATGCTCTTCACACAACTGGCTCCTTCTTGTTTAACTCTGAATTCAAATGTTACCTATTGGAGACATTTTCTGACCAACCTATTTAACCAGCTTCTTCTCCTCAACTCTGTAAATCTGCCCCTACTGCACAACCACCCGGAAGGGGCCGGGCACCCACATTCTGGTTGAACATTTAATAGGCTAAAGGTTGAAATTAAGCATTTGGCTGAAGCTGAGTGTCAGTGTCACCATGCAAACTTGTGAGGATAGATGAAGTGACATTATTATTAGTAGTAACTGAGTTATTTTAATTTTATTACTAAAGATTTAATAGTCCAAATGTAAACATCCGTTGTTATGGTGTAAGAATAATTATCTCTTAGGACTCTAAGTTACAAACTCCTCCCTGGTGCTTTATACAGCAAACTTAGGTCAGATAACAAAATGATATTTACTTTGACTTGAAGTTGGTGAAGAAGTGAAATATTTTTGGCCAGCTCTGCCAGTGTGGTGAATTGCTGAGTCATATCAATAGCAAGCTGTTAAGTTTTTCTTTTTCTTTCTTTTGCATAGAAGTGGATTAAGGCAAGCCTTATTGTGTCAGTATGATGAATGCTACTATACCAAACAGATCTACAAAGATTAGAATTGTGATAAAACCTGATATTCACTTTTATGCCTGATTATTATTTAAATTTTGTAAACCTGCCTTTGCTCAAAAGGGATATAATGTTCTTCTGAAAGATATCAAGTTAACATATTCTTTTTTTTTTTTTGGTACTGGGGATCGAACTCAGGTCCTTGTGCTTGTGCAGCAGGCGGCAAAACCACTGAGCTAAATCCCTGGCCCCAATTTTTTTTTCTTTTTTTCTTTTTTTTGTTGGTACAGGGGATCGAACTCTGGTCCTTGAGCTTGCAAGACAGGCAGTGGAACCACTGAGCTAAATCCCCAGCCCTAACATATTCTTTTAATATTTATTTATTTATCAATTTGATATTTTCATATAGAATAGTCTTTTATTGTTATTACTACATACATTAACATTGTAATAATAAACATATATATGTATAGACACACAGTTCCATTGACTGACATAATTTCAACAGATAAAATGATATAGGACATTGACATTTGGAGTGCTTGTGTATATTTGAAGATGAATATTCAGGTATTGACAGTAGATCAGCATAATGTACTTTGCTTGTATTATAGGTATTATCATGTCTGTTGGCTCTGATGGCTCTGTATGTGACTGTGTGAGTCCCGATCACATACAAGGTCAGAGATGCCAGAGATGGTTTTGAAGTTACACTTGACTATTAGGGCTCCCAAAGGACCAAGGTGAAAGCCAAAGCTATGTAGTAGGTTTTGGCTGAACAGTCAAAGGCACACTTGGATGTGACTTATCCTATTGGACTATGGGCGTCGCCATGGCAGGGGTGTTGCTTCTGTTCACTGCAGCATGCCCAGCACCTCAGGAGCACACTGTGTAGCACACAACATAAGATAAATGAAGAAAAGCCTGAGGGAGTGGTTGAAGGAAACTGGCATCTTGCATTCCTGTCTCTGCCATCTCATCCTCTCCCCAGTGGCAAGTATTTGTGAGATCATCATGCAGTCACCCAGTGGGATGAATCCCAATCACAACCCACCATAGGAACAAAACCAGTCCTTCAAGAGGCTGCCATTTTTAGGGACTAGGCTGTTTTGAGACTTTTGTTTGGGATCTCTTGAAAGCAGCAAAGAGAGAAAGATTTGTGGGGGGGGGGGGCTGTATTTTGTGAGTTCCAAGTTCTGTGACGTTTGGCTCAAGAGAAAATCACCTTATTTGGCTTTTGGGGTAGAAATAGGTTGCATGATTTAACAGAGCAGAGAGAAAGAAGAGCTGATAATCTGTGGCAAGAAATGGGACATCACACTCAGAGCCTCCTCCCTCTCATTTGTCTTCTTTCCTAATAGTCCTGAAATGTTGATACTGCAACTTAAATGTACTACTCTGTGTAAAGTAATGGTAGACAACAGCTTGCTTTATTTTTGCTCTCTAGTAAGCTGTTTGCAGAAGAAAAATATCCCAAACAACAAAACCCTGCCTTAATTAGGTTGTATGACAGCCTATTTCCTAAACATCAAGTTTATCTCTAAATTTATATAGATTTGGTTTAACTTGAGCTGCATATAGCAATTCCTTGGGAGGGTATGTCTGTGTATTCTATTCATTATTTGAAAAGTGACAGTGGCTTGAGTTCAGGAAAACTTACATATGAGTTCATTTTATTTTTCTGGTCTTTTGAATATTTTCCAGCCCTTTTCTGTTCTTTTCAGGTGCTGAGCTCTCACCTGAGTAGAGAAATCTGCACCATAATGATCTTTACGGCTATCAGTACTCTAAAGAAGTTATCAGGCCTGTCCCATGGTCTCCTTCCTGGCTTTTCTTAAGTCAGCCAGCTTCACAACTGTCACTAAGGCTGCACTCTGAATCAGCCACACTTAGTGACCATCTTTATGTCTAAGACATTATTTAAAAATCTAACCTTATACATAATTTTTCCCAGTGCAAATAAGGAATCTACACATAAATGACCCTATTCCAAGGGAAACTAAAAAAGGGGCATCTAACTAAGAGATAATGTGTCTTTTACTTCTTCAGTTCACAGCAGGTGATGCCCTATGCCATCTGCCTTTGCCATCCTGGGTACACCAACAATGATTTTAATGAATAATAGCTCTTACATTTGTGTAAAGTGCTTTGCTTCTATTACTAAATATAAATCATCATCTACCAGCCTGTGAGTTGGGTGTTGTTAGCCCCCCTTTATAATGAAGGAATTGAGGTTTTGAAGGATTGACTCAATGTAACACTGTCAGTGGCACAGGTGGGATCCAAATTAGAGGTTGTCTTGCCCAAACATTCTGCTCCCAAGCTAATGCTGAATGCTCATTTTCTATATCACTATGAAGATGCTTCCAACCATCTGCTCACCCCTTTTCTAGGTGCTTGAGTAGCTGCCCAACCTCTAGCACTCTGATGCTGGAACCCAGGGGAACAAAAAGAGAGCTTTTAAGTCCTCACCAAGGAATCAACTTGAAGGACTCCAAAGTTTCAACAAACACCGGAGTCCTGAAAGGTTTCAAAAACTCTGAGGATGGGCATCAGCCAAGAGGCTCTGCCTTCCCCAGCAGCCCAACATCCATCTGCATCCTTGTAGTAAGGTGAGCTCTAAGTCACACAGCACAGAAGAGTTTGCTATGAAACAAATATGAAACTTAGAACACAGAGAAAGTATTACTTCAGATATGCTCTACCCTCTTTTGAACAATGACTGATCAGAAACATGCTGGAAAAAAGCACTGGTGGAAACCCAGGCTGTAGGGGGTGTGGTTCTGAGTTAAGGACTCCAGGGAGATGCTACCCCTTGGATTTTTCTTGCCTTTGAGAAACAACTTTTAAGCAATCAAATACACATCAGCCCATACTTAGACAGTGTCCTCTGGCTCTGAAAATCATTTTGGCAACCACACTTCTTTCTCCTTTGTCAGACTTGGCTACTTGCTTTCCAAATGTTAGAGCTATACAGCCTAGTTTGAAGTTGTAGGATCTGGGAGCAGCTTTTCATCAGACTCTGAGATTCTTTCTTTCTGTGTAATGAGAAGGTATCTTATTCCCTCAGGGTACCCTGCAGGATTTAGTGAGACCCGAGTGGGTCTTGGGCTATTAATAATATTTCCTGAGAGGTTACAATATTTTGAAATTGAACTCTGCCCTTAACATAGATGATATTGTTTTAAACAGTGACTCTACAGGGAAGGTTGTCTTATCTTGTCCAGATCTGGGAAAATTGAAGCTCATCAAGGACAGTATGCCTGTCCCAAGTTACCACGCAAGTGGAGTCACTGAGATTTAAACCCAGGTCTGTCTGACTCTTAAAAAGGTGGCATCAGCTCCTTCAGTGCCTGGTGCTCAGTGGATTTCAAGAAATGACAAGGGCAACTGTGGCTGATGACGATTTTCATGACGAAAGTGACTGTTGTCATCAGGGGATTTTCTGAGTGTTTCAAGGGCAGAGGCTGCCTCCACCATCTTTGCTGACTCACATAGCTGGAACCTAATGTGCTGGTGTGGGGGGAATTACACCTTTTGAGTGCACAGAGGTGGGACACTATGCAGGGCTGCATGACAGACAGCACAGTCCTCAGTGGGTAAAGATAGGCAGCATTTTAACCCAAAAAGCATTCTGCATTTCTGGAAAGGAAAGAAGCCCTTTATAGAAGTTTTTCTGAGTACTCAATGCTAATTAAAACATTTTTGTGTTAGTAGCATGATTTCTTTTAGAAAGGTAGGGTTCAGAATGTGTTAAAAAATACAGACTTTGGGTTTGGTTTCTGGCTCAGCTATTGATAATCTGTGCAACTCTGGCCAAATCACTTAACTCTCTGGATCTTGGTATTTCTATCAGTAAAATGGAAATAACAGTAGTATCTACTTCATAGAGTTTGGCAGGGTATTAAATCAGAGGATGACTTAGCTCAGCACCGGGGGTCACAGAAAGTGTGGAATCAATGATAATGATGATTATTTTAGACCCAGGCCACCCCTTATTCCTATTTCCCTTTCCTAGCAAACAAGAAGGGAGCCATGATTCTCAGAGCCCACGGCACTAGTGTGACAGGCACTGTGCTAACCATTTTATGTATGTTAGTACATCTAATTTCTGTAAGAGTGTGGAAAGTGAAGCAGAGTTAGGTGGTCTAGGCAAGGTTACACCACTGAGATGTGGACCAGGTGCTCTGACTCCTGGTTTTATGCTCTTGTCCTGACCCCATGCTTCTATACAATGATGAATTTTTTAAAAATATTAGTATGACCTTTTATATGTATTATTAAAATAATAATGGTGAAGAGCAACTCATCATTTTAACATTCCACTGAAAATATTCTAAAAATCAGGCACTGATGAATCTCTTCTTTCCCCCATTAACTTCATTGGTACATTTTAGGTATACAATACAGTTACATTCATCATTGGGATCTTGTACCATTACATGAGTCTCTTGGTTCTTTTTTTTTTCCCCCTTCCCTTGCCCCCCCCTTTCATCCCCTCCACCCTTCCCTATTTGCAAAGACCTTGTTTCCATTTTTTTCCTCTTCTCATATTTTTTCCTTTCCCTTTTTTCCCTTCCCCTACCCCTCCCAGTTCCTCTGCTCTTTTAGACCTTTTCTTCCTGTTACACAATATCAGTTATACATTTTTAAAATTACAATATTAAGATCTAGGAGACATTACCACAGATTTTACAGAATTAAAAAGGATATAGAAAGCATATTACAAAAATCTTTTTTGAAATAAATTTGACAACTTCTAAGAAGTAACTTAGAAGACAAATTAATGAAACTAACTCTGGAGAAAATATAAAATTTGAATAGCACCTATTAAAGAAAGTTATATTCCTGGCTTGAAAACCTACCTATATGACAACAGCAGGCTCATAAACATTTTAACTGATAAATTATATCAAACAATTAAAGCAGAAAAAAGGAACACTTCTCCCCTCATTTTAGGAAATCAACATTGTGCTAATCCTAAAACTGGATAAAGATAATAGAAGAAAAAAGTATGAACATAGATAGAAATTTGTTTAACTAAACAAACTCTCAGAAGTCAGATCTGGCAGTATGTAGAAAGTGGTTTTGTTATAGTGATGGCAGTGTTGGTTCAACATTGGAAGATCCACCCCCAAAAGTCATCATTTTAACATAGGAAAGGAGAAAGCCATATGATCCTGTCACTAGTTGGAGAAAGAGTGTTGGACTAAATTCTACAGCTGTTCATGGTAAAAAGCTATCAGGAGACTAGAAGTAGAACAGAACCTTGTCAACAGGTCAAAGACATGCACTCCATACTTCCAACAAAAAGTCCTTCTATGAATGGAGAAGATACAATGGTTTCTCCCTAAAGTGAGGAACAAGGGCATACATGCCTACTCTTCATCTGTCCATTAGACTTTGAAACATAGGTCTAAACCAAAATAGTCTGGCAATAAAATGACACAACTAGGATAGGATTGGCACGGCAGAAGCAAAATCTTTATATGTAGATGAAATGATCATCTACAGAGAAAATACTAAGAAATCTCTAGGAGCCCCTAGAACTTGTACTTGAATTTAGCAGGATTAGAAAACACAAGGTATATATAAAAATTCAGGTCTGTGTATACTTGCTATAAATGAAGAACTGGATATTGAAATTTAAAAGTTATGTAGGAGTACAAAGGACCCAGAAAAGCCAAAAACAAAAACAGTGTTGGAAGACATTTAGCACCCAATTTTAAGACTTCTTCTAAAGCTATAGTAATCAAGGCAGTGTTGGTGTAAGGAAAGACATATAGATCACTGGAATAAAACAGAGAAGCTAGAAATAGAACCACACATATATGGTCCACTGAGTTTTGAGAGATTATTTAACATTAGCATTTTATAGAATCTAAACTCGATTCAAGAGCCGAGGAAGAGATAGTGTCTTCAGCAAACGGCACTAGAACACCTGGTATCCGTATATAAAAAATTAAACTCAACCCTTTTTTTCCATACATGAAAATAACTTGAAGGGATCTATAAACCTAAATAAGAAAGCCTAAAAGTATAAAACTTTAAGAAGAAATTATAAGGGAAAATATTTATGAATTCAGGGTAGGCAAGAACTACCTAGGATACAAAAACCATGATGTATAAAAGAAAAAAAATTGATGAGATTCCATCAAAATTTAGAACTTTAAATGACATCATTAAAATGAAAAGTAGTCCTTAAACAGACCATATTTACAATGCATATAACCTATGAGCAGAATATACAAAGAATTCTTAGAGCTCATTCATAGACAACCCAATTAAAATGTAAACATAAGAAGATGATAAATAGCCAGTATAGCACAAGGAGTGGTGTGCAATTCTAGAATCAGAAAAATACTAATCAGTACGATAATAAGATCGAATTATACACTCATTAGGGAGATGAAGTCAAAAGTTTTAAAAGCCTTGTCATGACTTTTTCTTTTTGTTGGATTCTCCCGCTTTGTGTTTAATTTGTCATGCACAATGGATTCATTCTGCTGGGTTTCCTGGGGTTGTGATCCTCATTGTCTTTTCCTAGGGTATTGTCTAAAATTTTTTGGAGTGCCGGTTTGGTATTCATGAAGTTACTGAGGTGCTCTTTATCATGAAAGCATCTTATTTCTCCATCAATTTTGAAAGATAGTTTTGCAGGGTACATCAATCTGGGTTGGAGGCTGTTTTCCTTTAGGGCTTGATATACATCACTCCAAGCTCTTCTTGCCTTGAGGGTTTGCACTGAGAAGTCTGCTGTGATTCTGATGGGCTTTCCTTTGTATGTGATTTGTTTCTTTTCTCTCACTGCTTGTAGAATTTTATTCTTCTGTTGGATTTCTGGAATCCTAACTATTACATGCCTATGTGTAGAATTTTTTTGATTAAGGCTAGCTGGAGTCCTATATGCCTCACTTATCTGTATGTCAAGTTCTTTCTCCCTCCTTGGGAAGTTCTCTGCCATCACTTCTGTGAAAGGTTATTTTCTGTCATCTGCACTCTCTCCTCTTTCTTCATTGACTCCAGTCAGTCTTACGTTACTCTTCTTTGCATCGTCTAGCAGCTGCTGGACTGATTTCTCATGTTCCCTTACAATTTAAAAGCAATTTTTCTTTTCTTCCTCACTAATTGCAATCTTATCTTCTATATGTGAAATTCTATCCTCACATTGGTTTATTCTGCTGTGCAGACTTTCGATGGAGTTTTTAATCTCTTGGAAATCTGTTTGTATCTGTTTTATGGATTTCATTTGTTTCCTATGTTGGGATTCCATCATGTTCCTCAGATCCTCTATTTTTTATCTGTGTCCTCTCTAGATTTATTAATCATGTCTTGCACCATGAGCAAAATCTTTGCTGTTATCTGAGTAATTATTTCTGATATCATTTTTCCCAGATCCTCTTTTGTTGCCAGTTCAGAGAGTCCAGGTGGTCGAGTATCAGAGTGTTCCATCTCATTTCCCTTTCGGGTTGCTGTAGGTGATCTGGAAGTCTGTTTTTGAGGCTTGTTTATGTGTCTTCTCATTTCCACGGGGGGGTGGTGGGGTGGGGTGGAGGTGTTTCTGGCACCCATGTAGCTCACCTTCTGTGCCCTAGGAGCTTGGGATGGCAGCAAGAGAGCTTCCTTCTGGGTGCTGGGACCAGTTGAGCTTCACTCTCAAGTAATTTTTTTAAAGATCCTCCTATTATCCAGAGAACATTACTCTGTTTAGTAATTTCTATACTAATAACATCAATAGAGTTGATCTCTTTTAAATCCCTAAGTTTGAAATTTTCAGTTTACTAAACAGACCATAAAGCAGGTCTTATTTGCTTTCTAACAAATAAAGCAGAACAGCTTGCCCATGGGGATTTAAGTCATAATTTACATTTGAGTTTATTTTTATAGACAGGCCAAAAACACAATTTGCAAAGCTGGATAAAACTAAGTCACTAGAAAATTTAAAAAGAGAGATTTATTTTTCCTCTTAAAATTATGCTTGGTTGTAATTTAAAACTAACTGCTCTAATTATACAGAATAATTGGATTAGGTGGAGGTTTGCATAATTTGTCAGAACCAAAATTTGACAGTTGATGTTTGCTCTTCTGTTGAAAGCAAGGTTAATGCCCCCCCACGCACAATTGGAAGAAGAGTAAAATGTAACATGGAAATGATTCAGAGGAATTAAGAACTTAGCATTGTATAAGAATAAATCCCCATATATACATATTAACGATAAGGTTTTACAGAAAAATCCGTTCCAAATATGGCTTTGAGAAGATTTAGGACATAATGTCTTGTAAGACACACTGCTTTTTCAAAGCTGACATCTCTTTAACATTCATTGCAAATAAACATGCACAGTGGGCAGCAGGAGCTGTGTCTCCCTAAAATTTATTGCATCTGGGGCTGAACACCACTGCTCTGCTATCCAAGCAGCCCGCTAGGATGGTAACTCAGCACCAATAATAAATTTGAAGGACAACGTTTTAGGAAAGGAAGACACTTTATCTATAAAGAGAAAAGGTAGAGAGGAAGGGGAAGATAGCTACCCTGATAAGAAAGAATCAGGGTCAGGGGCTCTGGAAAGGTGGAGGACCTGTGGGCCCTGTGTTCTCAGCTATTCTTCTGCAGAGAGTGAGAGACTTTCCCCTCCACCGGGCACTGGCCATGACTGGATTGGCTTTCAGACGCCTCTGCCTAATGTCACTCCTTCCTACGGTCTATGTGCAGCTTTATTCTGTTTACTTGTCCTTTCCCATACCTTTTAAGGCCTTATCTTTGGGGTGGGCGATGGGTTGGCAAGGAGGTGCCTTATTCTTGGTTAGCTTAGAGTTAGAATGGGGATGTGTGGATATGTATTGGACTCTCTGATGGCCCTAGAGTGCATAATACAGTGACTCTAGAGTGAACACATCTGTATGTAAGTGTGTATGTTAGTGCACAGGCGTAAGTACACACTGCCTTAGAGTTAGTGCCCCACTTGCTTCTCCTGTATTTTACTGGAGGTGGGGGCGGCTTATCATTTGTGCCCTGATGTCTCTGTGTCCTGCCTGTCAGCTCTTTTTCTGGTCTCCTGGTGCAAGTCCCAAAGCCATTTGGTGCCTTTCTTTATCTGGTTTGTTTTTTTTTTCTACCCCTGTCTTTAGCCTGCTTCCCAGGGGAATCTCTCTGGTAAACTCTGTATTTAACTCCTTCTAGTCAGGCTTAGCTAAACCTTCGGCTTAGACCTAAGGAAGCCCCTGTTTTTATTTTCTCATTTCTTCCCTACAGACCCCGTCCCTGCATTTCCATCAGTCTTGACCACCCTCTCAGTATGGGCCTATTATTTGTTTCATAATTTTCTTAAATTTATCCTGATTAAGTTAGATGTTAAAGGGGACCTTTTTGTCTGATTGTAAATAAGAAATAGCTGTAAAAGTAACCTCCATGAGAACAGAACAATGGGTGTAAATGCTAGCATGAGAACTCCTGGAGGAGGCCCAAACGGCCACATAGTTGCCATCTTTGAAACACCGGAAAGCCCTCTCCCTTCTCCTGTTTAACAGCACTTAACTCTTTCTTCTGCACCCTGACAGTTTCTTCCTGAGCTCCTTAGGAGACAGTAATTGCTTCACAGCCACTCCCCTCCCCTTACAGTGATCTCCAGGAGTAGGAGATCTCCATTGTGAGAACTGTGCGTGCTCAGTGTGTCTGTTGGCTCACTTGACTATATGAGATGTGACTAAAAAATGTAGTGAATGCTTAAAGTTATTCCCATTTATTATATTGAAAGACACATTGCCATTACTCTTCCCTCAAATGACTCACCCTCACTTCAAACACACTTATCTCATCATCCTTGCCACTTTCTGAAGCAGCTTTGGAGTCCTCTTCCATGTCTTTTTTGTAGCTGCTTCAATGTCCTGAATCCATTCAAATGTTTACAGCAATTTCTGTCAAACAGGAACATTGCTATGTGTCCTCATCCACCCTGTTTACCACACCTGGCACAATCTGACTTCTGGCCCTTCCCCAAAGTCAAAATGACCATGAATCGATTCAGAACATCAAGGCAGTATGACAGCTGAGGGTGCAACTAATGACAGTCACAAAAGAGGACTCCAGAACTGTGTCAGAAAGTGGCAAGTATGCTGGGGTCAATGTGTTCAAAGCAAGGGGATATTCTGAGGGGGAATTGATGTCAGCGTGTCTTTAACTTACACTAATTTTTAAATTTAAACATTCATTATATTGTTTGATCATATCTTATAAGTCATATATGCTAATAATGAATATAAAATAATAAGGATTCCATTCCAGGGAGAATTACAGATTCCTCCTTGTTGGGAAAATCAAACAATACTCCTGGAGGATCTGGTCTATTTGGATACAGCTTTTGCATTTGGCTAGGAGGACCTTGCAAGAGCAGAGTAGGTGGAAAGGGCATTCCTGCAACAGTATCAGCCAACACATACAGTCTCATAGAAGTGCTAGACTATTTAGGGAACATAGATTCTAAAAGGGAATAAAAGAAAGAGAAGAGATAGAAATCTATAGATGTGGTCTGTAGTGGCGAGGGCCTTGAAAATTAAATTAAGGGAAGAAACTTAAGGAAACAATACATTCAGAAGGGACAAGACAAAGCCTATAAATGGCCATGACTGTGACCCTGCTCCTATGATTACCTATTTCTGTGCCATGCTGTTCTGAGTTTAACATTCAGGTGTACATGTTGGGTGTACATCCTAGATCAGGCAGCTGTGGCTAGTAGGACAAGGTCATGTACCACAGAGAGGACCCCTGGAGGTCTAAACCAGTGCATGGAGGCAGGGTCATAGAGCAAGGATTATCCTGAGCTAGACACTACTGTATACCTGACCTCAGGCCAGCTCTGTGAAGAAAGATGCTACCACCCTCTTTGTATAAAAGGGAAAAGCTGGGACATAGTACATTCAGATAACCTACCCTAGGCAATGGAAAGAAACTTTAAAGTACTAAGAAGATTAATAAGTCTGAGAATTTCCAAATTCTCAGTAAAGCAGGAAGCAAGTTCATCTAAAAAAAGAGATTGGCAATTGAATCTCTCAACCAGAGATTTGTTTTTAAGAGAATCTTTAGGAGGCTGGAGAAGTTTTGGAATAGGTTCTTGTTTAAGAAATATTATCATCTCTGGCTTTAATGGTTCTTTCCAAAGCTGTGTTCTTAGCACAGAAGAAATCATTAGCATTTTTAAAGTCTTTTTTTTCCCCCCTGGAGATGGATGGCCTGATGCACTTCACCAACAGCTGGGGCTCGGAAGGGTGGGCAAGGGAACAGGGAGAAAAAAGGGAGGACAGAGGTTCAGGGCAAGCCTCACATCCTGTCCAAACCGTCAGACAAACAACCCTATCATTCCTCTTACTGACTTGTGCAACTCCTAGAGCTTCCTAAAATTTCCCTTCCACTGGATGAAGGTAAAAGCTTTGGCCAAGTTTGCCCAGCCTTTCAGCAGCATTAGCATTTGGAGCCAGTTAATTCTTGGCAGGAGCTATCTCATATGCTGTACTGATGATTAGGATCCTTGGACTCTAAAACTTCTAAAAGGCTCTTAAAAGTTATAAAGAGACTAATGGAAGAGAAAGAAGTCTATAAATACAGGCTGAGTAGATGCCAGTAGCACCTCGCCCTTAGTCAAGAGATAATTGGCAACTGCCTCCAGAGAGGGAATGGCAAGATCACCCTCAGCTGAGAATTACTGATTTAGCCAGTACCTCTATTTATTTGTGATATCCATCTGTTTTCACTGATGGGAATAGTCATCTAAGAATGTGAAGTTACAGTTTGTGTTCATTGTGCTTACTGGAATATCTGCAATGCAGAGGGCATTGAAAAGTCCACTTGCCTGTTGCTTAATTCAGAAACATCGTCCACTCAGGAACTAGCATTCCTTATCCTCTTGACAAGTAGTGACCAAGGTACAGCTCACAATCAGGACAGCTAGGAATTTATTGTAAATCAACTCAAAGCTTGATTCTTGGGTCATACTATCTACTTATATGCCAAAAATAAAGGCCGGGGATTTAGCTCAGTGGTTTCACCACCTGCTGCCCAAGCGCAAGGACCCAAGTTCGATCCCTGGTACCAAAATAAATAAATAAAACCCCATTCTGGTCTACTCCATTTCCTGATGGTGTCCAGGGATAGAACTTGATTTAAGTGATTCAATCAGAGGAAATGGAAGGATTGCATTTCAATATTCATAAATGTGGAGGAGTTATCAGCCACCAATAAAGTTCCAAAACCTCAAGTCCTTACCTCTTGCCTCCCTGAGATTCTTTTAAAGAATAAGACCTGGATGTCTCTGCTCCAGCCCAGTGTTGACCTCTGCTGGGTCAGCCCCAGCCAGAGGAAGAGCCCAGGGCATCGATGCCACCATGAGCCCACCTGCCCCCGCTACACACAGGTGGATGGAATTGTCTTGAGCTACACTTACCTTCCAAATCATTGCTATGCTTTTGTATAATGCCAACATCTGATTTTTAAAAATAACCAAAGCATATTCTTAAATTACATTTGATTGCTAACCATAATTCCTTTTTATTAGCCGAGTGTCTCTACTTGGTTGAATTTAAAATAGTTAAGAATGCAGAAATTTTAGTGGCTTCTTAAACATTTCCAAACCAGCTGAAAAAAAATTTTGAGCTAAAATGTTTCTGCAGCAAGTGGAAATATACTTGGGAACACAGAATTAAAATGCACCATGGTTGAATTTTGAAGACTTTTTTCGGAGTTGACTAGTGACAAAATTGGGGAAGCATTTATAGCCTGGGATTGCCATCTAGTGGCAAAATCTATCTTAACACCCTTTCTCTTTTTTTTGAACTTCAACCACTGTGTCCTAACAGGGAACAAATCATTAAATGGGTCAGTATCTCCCTGCATCCCAGCTCAGGGGTAAACAATGATGGATTATATAAGAAGAAGCTAGGATCACCTAAGGTTTATTTGGCTCCTTCCATTTATAACACATTTTTTAGTATTTCTTATTTAGTCAAAGGTAACTCTCTACCTTTAAAATCCTAACTAAAACAGGAAAGCCTACAATTACAATATTCTGGAAAACGAATCAGATGTGCATACACATATAAGCCTGAATATTCTACTTTTGAAAGAAGTACAGTGGCCCAGAAAAAAAAAACAGCCCTAAAACAAAGGTCTAGTATGCAAGTTGGTCCCGATCTCTGTAGTAACCCTAGCGTCACATCTACATAGTAGTACAGATGGGATGAGTATTTGTGATTGAGAGTGTGAAGTGTCCAAAGTCAGAGTCATTCTACCCCGTTCCATCTTCCCCTCCAGCCCCTCTGAGACGTGGGGAGGCTGTCCTACACATACGCACGCGCGCGCACACACACACACGCACACACACACACGATTCCCTGGGGACACAGGCCAGCAGCAGGCCAGATGAGCATGAGGGACCCAATTATAGCAGCCAAGAAATAAGGATGCATGGAAAAGATGACTGCAAGTGGAAGGAGTGGTAAGCAAGGGCTGGAATTTTCCAGAAGAGCATAGGGTTGTGTGGGAGTTGGGTTTATGTAAGAGAGGGATGAAGAGCCATTAGGAGGTGGCAAAAACACCCTCAGAGAAGGTTTAGAAATGAGTTGGATGGTGGAGGCCACATTAGGGGAGGGAAAGGGGGAGTTTGGGGAATTGGGATTCAACCAACCAGTGAGCATTTCCATGTTTTGAATGTGGGTGTTCTCATCTGCTTCAGAGGCTTCTGCAACTCACCTCCTGGCAGCAACTGTTGTCCCCAGCGCCCTCATTTTGCTCCTCTTCCTACCCTCTGTCCTTCCAGCCAGGTAGCAGGAATGGCCTATGGAGAGCCCCGGGGCGTTGCACTCACAGTTCCCTTCCCAAAGCCCACACTGAGGCTTTGTCTAGACATTGAGGGCACAGGAAAGGCTACAGAGATTAAATGACAGAAACAGAGAGGCCGGACCCAGAAAGGAGTGTTGAGTTTATCATGTCCCTGTAAAAAGACAGACACATACCCAGCACTACACAGATCTAGACACGGGGCTGGGACTGGCCTCTGAGCTTCAGCTCAGTGCTCTGTCTTGTTCACTACCTGCACCCTGGAGAGGAAGAGGGAGGCCAAGTCCCTCTGCTGCTCTGGATTCCTGCTGGGAGTGAGGAATCCAGGGCTGGTCCAGGGGCAGGCTGTGGCCAGTGGTGGATGCCAGCTGTCCCCAAGAGCCAATGATGCTGGTCTCAAGGAACCCTGCATTTGTCCAGTGGTGCCCCCTCCCAGCAAAGGAGGGGCACCTCAATGAGTGCAAGATTTTAAAAAGCTGCCTCTGAGGTGAGGCTGCCTGGGCTTGCCTTCTTTCACCTTCCCGCCTTACTGTCTAGCGACTTGGAGCAGCTTCTCTTTCTTCTTTAAACCTCAGCTTCTTGCTCTGTCATAAGAAGTCGTAGTAGAACCTGTGCATAAGGTTATTGTAACAATTAAATTCTGTTTAAATGTTTAAAATAGAACCTGGCACACTGAATACTCAATAAAGGTCAAATTCTTATAATTATTTTGATAGCTGAATGACTATTCAAGTTACTTGAAGACTCTAAATTTTAATATCATCATCTGTAAGATGGGAGGAAAAACTCCATCATGCAGTGACTATTGTGTGATGCAATAGATGGTTCGGGAAAAGCACTTAGCATGGCCCAAGCACACATAGGTCCTCAGTCAGCATCTTTGGTGAGTAGACTCCAGAGAATTCCTAATAAGAATGGTCCCTCAGCTCTGTGCCCTGCCAAGAGGAGGGCTGGTCTTCATCTAAGTAATTGAATTTTCTTTCCAATGGGGTTAAGTAAAACTTTATCATATTAACAGATCCTAGTTCCCGGAGTTGTTTGTTTTGTTTTGTTTTGTTTTGTTGGTTTCATTTTGTTTAGTTTTTTAAGGCAAGCTGGACCTGGTGGCACAGGCCTTCAATCCCAGCACTCTGGGAAGCTGAGGAAGGAGGATTGCAAATTCAAGCCCAGCCTGGGCAACTTAGTGACTTAATGACTCAAAATAAAAAATGAAAAATGGACTTGGAGGTGTACTTCAGTGTAAAGGCTCTTGGTTCAATCCCCAGTGCTGTAAAGAAAACAAAAAGTCAATAGCACCAATAAATAATGAATGCTCTTTTGTACATCAATAGCAAATGCAGTGTTCCAGCCATGCAGAACAATCTTTCTACAACCAAACATGCCAAACAAATTAAGGCAGCAGAATAATCCATAATCATAACCTCAGACCAAGAGATGCACCCTGAAGCAATCTCTGTCCATAAATAGTGTGTTGATGGCTCCAACCTTGCACCACAAAGAGAGGTCATGACGGAGAAGAAAATAAAACAGTACACTGAATAACAGGAAAAGATCTCTTCCGTTCAGGAAAACTAACACTTCAGAAACACCTAAAAAATACTACAGTGTTCTTCGGAGCCTTATAAATTTAAGTATTGCATGAGTCAAAAGAGGAAAATGCTGGGGTCAAAAACTACCGAGAATCAGTAGTCTTTCCAATTGCTGTTGTGACTTGTATTCTGTTACTTCAGAGAATATCTGAGATCAGATAAAGTGTTAAAAAGTGTAAGTTTACGTGGTTTAAAGTTCTGGGGGCTGGCAGTCCGAGTGCAGGGCCTGCATGTGGCGAGGCCTTCGTGCTGCACCATGGCCTGGCAGAGGGCATCGCGCATGAGACAGGGCAAGCACGCTAGCTTGGGTCTCTTCCTCCGCTCGTAAAGCCACTCATGCCAGCTTGGGGCTGCCTTCACCTAACCTAACTGTCTCCCATGGGCCCCACCTTGGAGTACTGTGAATATGCAGTAGGGGGTTGAATTTTTAAGACATAACTTTCAAGGACACATTCAAGCCATCGTAACTGTGTCTCTTCTGGGAGGCGGGGGGTTGCCACAGCTTGAAAAGTCCCACACGACTCATACACTGTATCTAATGCAGGCCATGCTTTTCAAGCTGGAATGTTCATGGAATCCAAAGTCACAGAGATAAACAGGCCACAGAGGACATCCTCCTGTTATGTCAATGTCATGGTCAAATCGGAAGCTGTTTCTTTCAGGGCTGAGAATTGAACCCAGGGCCCTGTGCATGCTAAGCAAATGCTCTACCACTGAGCTATATTCTCAGCCCTTAATATTTTATTTTAAGACACAGTCTTGCTAAGAGACCCAGGCTAGACTTGAGCTTGTGATCGTTCTGCCTCAGCCTCCAGAGTAGCTGGAATTACAGGCATGTGTCACTGTGCCTAGCCTGAAACTTATTATTATTATTATTATTATTATTATTATTATTATTTTATGGTGCAGGTGATTGAATCCATGGCCTTCTCATTGAGCTATATCCTCAGCCCTTTTTTTTAATTTTTCTGTCTTGAGACACAGTCTTACTAAGTTGCCCAGGCTGGGCTCCAATTTGAGATCCTCCCAGAGTGCTGGGGCTACAGGCATGAGCCACCATGCTCAGTTAAACATTGCTTTTATATTGAAACAAGTAGCCATGTCATGGGGTGGAATATAAAACGTGAAAGATTTTCTTTAATCAGAATACTTTTTTTTTTGGTACTGGGGATCGAATTTGGGTCCTTGCGCTTGAGAGGCAGGCAGCAGAACCACTGAGCTAAATCCCTGGCCCTTAGTCAGAATACTTTTAATGTGCTTGCAGGTGGGATTTCAGGTGGTGCCACCAGGCTCCAAAGATTTCAGGTTTACCCTTTAATCACCTATATCGTTCAGAACTGAAGTAAAACCCTGGATTCCATTTATGCTGAAGATGATTTTGCAAAAAAATAAAATATGTATAAATAAATATTTATATAATATATAATATATATAAATTTTAAAATATATAAATATTTATTTTATTTTATTTATATATAAAAATATGTTATAAATATATATATATAAAACCAGGGGTCAGCAAAGACAAGATAGCTAACACTTCAACTTTGTAAACTGTGTTACTTAGTTTTCTCTGGTTGCTGAAACAAAATGCCTGACATGCAAAGTTAAAGGGGAAAGGGTTTATTTAGCTCACAATTCATAGAGGTTTCAGTCCATACTCACCTGGCTCCCAGGCAGAGTGGCACGTGGCAGGGGGCAACTGTTCATGGCAGTAGAAGACAGCAAAAACAACAAGGGAGCTTAGCAGTGCTTTTATCTTACTCAGCCTACTTAGCACAGGTAGACTCACACCCTTAATCCCTTGAGCCTAGCATTGCATCATGAATCAATTCTTGCATCACACTCTAGATCAAACCACCTCTGCAAAAGCCTATAACCGCACAAGGCTTTGGGGGGACATCGAGACACAAATCATAACACAAGCCATACAGCCTTGCTTGCAACTAACTACTCAGCTCACACCAGTGTAGTGTGAAAGTGGCCACCAGAAGTGTGTAAATGAACAATCATGGGTGTGTTCTGATGAAATGGCACTTAGGAAACCTGGCAGTAGTCCACATTCAACCCACAGGCCCTACTTTTGCGAATCCCTGGGTTAGATAATCCCTAATACCTAAGTTAGACTAGATTATTTCACAGCAATGTGGAGTGTTGGGTCAATGGCAGATGAGATCTTTCCTTTCTAATTACTTGAAGTATCTTGTTCAGTGTTTGGCCCACCAGGTACCAATAAATCAGTTGAATAAATATATAAGGGAAATTGTGGATTCTCAAACTAATCTATGTTCTATTAAGAGCCTGGAGGAATAGAAATCAAGACAGGTAAGGTTTGATTAGGAGTTCTCAAGAAATGTCCAAATAATGGAGTAGTGCCCACCCAGTTAGAAGAGCAAAATGTTAACCCTGGGCCTGTGAAGTGGGCATCTGAAAGGAAGGACTGCATGAAAGATGAGAAGTAAATGCAAAAGTAGGGGACAGGTGAAGAGATACAGAGAGGTAGAAGTGTGTTTTGCTATAGCCCTCTCCTCTTGTAGTTGTCTTGCTTGGACAGAGAATGAGGATTTCATCATTTCTTGTTACTGAGGGTCTAGGGTTTCATGCATGGCTGACAGAGATGATGAGATATGTCACCAGAGGTTTCTTTCTCCTCAGGTGTTCTCTTCATTCTCAGGCATTCTCTGTCCTTGTGGAGACAAGCTGATCACTGCCCCAGCTTATGGGTTATATCCCATGATGTAGTAACCCCAACAGAAAGAGGGTCTCCTTTTCCATGGTTTCAACTTCAGTCTTGTGATTGGTTCTTATTGAATTCACCTCTGAACCAGTCACCCTGCCTAGGGAATGCAGTGTGAAGAATGGCCACCTCTCAGTCTGGGAGAGGGATCAGCCTCACTGAAATCACATGAGCCAAGGTCAGGGCCAAGGACTGAAATGTTCTAACCAAAAGCAGGGGCAAGCATGTGGAGCAAGAAAAAACAACAAATGTCCATGCACTTCACCTGCTTCACTAATTCACTCTGAGCCAACTCTGCCTGCCCTTGACTGCACATTCATCCTACCATTCCTGCCCTTAACCCAGCAGTCAGAGCCTGTCATGTTCCACAACCACTAAGACTTTTCTGTGAAGAATAGACACCTGCTGTATCAGATGTCATCACAGAGATGTCACAGCCTTCGCCTCTGTCCCCATTGCATAAGCTCTCACATTACATAAACCTTTGGCCCCTCTTTCTCTCCTTCATAAATCTCATCACACTTGCCTCATTCTCTCTGGGGCTTCTCCACCAGCCTGTGAGCTCCATGAAAGCAGGGGTGAGGTCTGCAGTGACTCCAAGCTTGGGTGTTTGATAAAGATGCACTTATTGAAGAAATGAATCCAAACATAAAATTTATCCTAAGAATAAATGACAGTGTGGAAGGATGTTCAGAAACTATTGACCTCATCTTTCCCTCACTGGTTTACTTTCTTTGCCCACCCAAATTTTATCCATTCTCAGGACCTGTTCTCAGTGCTGTCCCACCCCACAGTGGATTCCCAAGTCACTGTCACCACATCCATGTCATTCTCCTTGGAGCCACCGTGCTGTCTCTGTCCTCATTTAGTAGCTCATTGTGGACTTGGGACATTTTTGGAACCATATTACACTGTTAGATCCTCTGTGTAGTTATTTGTTCAAGTAATTACTTGGCTTTTCAAACAACCTAGGAGAGAACCTGAGAACTAGACATTTTTATAGCACCCCCAATACCTAACATTGTGGTATACAAAGAACAGATTATCAACTAATATTTATTGAGAGATTAATTGTACATATTTTCCTAGGATGCCGGCGTATCATAAAATCATAAAAGCTGAGATGTCTGTTTTGTTCAGAAAAGTTTCTTACAGGGTTAAAGGGACATTTGAGTGAAACAAATTATCCCACGTAACAGTGTGTCTGAACATTTCCTCAGTTTTTGTAAAATTTGGGTGTGAAAGTTTATTGATAATAATTTATGACTTATGGTAAATATCTGTGGTATTAGACACTCAGGAGTGTCCCTCAACATTGGTGAGTCTCTCTGATATTCCCCTTTAAAAAAGTTGTGGTCAGACCTACATCATACGAGTGTTGTCTGAGTCCAAACAGATAATATACATGTGGTACTGGGCACTGTGTTTAGGACACAGGGTGATTTAATAAATAATGCTGTGTTAACAATATACAAAAATGTGTAATTACACACTAGGCATGCTATAACTTGATCCATTGTTACAAATAAAACATTGACTAAGTCAGAGTCCTTGGGCATGACCATCAATAGCAACCTAACTCTTTATGGTGAGGAATGGATATAAGTCAAACCTGCAAACTGTCCTTCAACTCCACAGCTGTAGGAGGGCTACAGTGTATATCATTCGTGCATTTGTGTCATTCATCTGATTTTTTGGCATTTTTCTCTCACCTCCCTCACCACTTCCCCACAGGATATAGTTTTGTTTCTTGTTACTGTCTATGAAGGAGGAGAATACATCAACACCCTGAGCATCACCAGTATCTGTGCCTGACACAAAATAGGAGGAAGAAAGGAAGTCTGTCTGATCCTGGAGCCCTGAGTTTTTATGTTAGGCACATGTTGAATTTTTAATAATGCAAATAATTCATAAAATGTACCAGCAGTCATAATGGATAATGAAATTATTATTCCCTGCTTAAAATGATGAAATTAATGACCACAATTCTATGAATTTTCTTGGGTGATGGATAGAAAGAATAAAGTCAGTTTTATTGTACTCCTCGTAAACTGCCAGAGCCTAAACTGAGCTGTTGATATTCAGGTTGAAGAGAGGGAGGGCATCTATAGGCAAAGAAAAAAAGACTTTTTTAGGAAAATGAAGGCTGGAGCCTAGCTGGAAAGTGGTGCAGAATTGATTCTGCTCATCTTCATCATGAAAAGGCAGGTAAAGCTGTATGACTCCACTCTTTTCAGGGGATTCTTTCCAGGTTCCTAGAACAAAAATTAAACAAAAACATGAAAAAGACAGCAAGGCTTTACATTTATTAAAGACAGAAAGAGAAGTACCCTCTGCAGAGTGAGAGAAGGCCATTGAGAAAGCTCACGGTGGCCACACAGTTAATGGCCAACATCTTTTGTATCCTGCATTCTTCAGGCTGACACCAGATCTAGGACATCCTATAAAAAAAAATCTGCTTGATTTCATACCAGAAGAATTGAAGGTAGCACATTCCGATTGGTCCCAGGTTCAGGGCTTGGGAACTGTTCTCTGCACAAGTGTCCTGGATTTCTGTGTTGGACAGGTCACATCTACTTGCCCAGCCAGTTGGCCACACCCTAATCTCATGCCTTAGTTAGGCCCTGACTTGGTGGTGATCAGGAGTCAAAGTGTCCTTTTTGGATAACAGGCTGTTGAAAGGTGCCAGGACTCACAGAAACCACCTTTGCTAAGGGCTGTCCTTCTGATCACCACACATGCACCCCTGGGCTAGCAGAGCTCTTGATTGTGCTGACCCCACTCTAAGCACCTGCAGTCAGTTCATCAAAAAGAAGTTACTTGGGCCAGGGATTTAGCTCAGTGGTGCTGCCACCTGCCTCGCAAGTGCAAGGTCCTGAGTTAGATCCCTGGTACCACAAAAAAAAAAAAAAAAAGAAGTTACTTAAGAATAGGACTCAAACATCAGGAAGGATTCACATCTCCCACTTAGTAAACATATGGCTTTTTTCCATATTTCTTAATATTTATAGATTTCAGTTTCCTCATCTGTAAAATGGAACTAACAATCCTTACCACTTCCTAGCATCACTGTGAGGATTGAGTGACATAATGCAAGGGATGCACTTAAAACCATGACTGGCTCATAGCAGATTCTCAATAGACTATAGCAGGTAGCCTGAATTGATGGCTGTGGTGGTTGTTGTAATGAAAATGATTACATTTGTCAGCCTAGGGATGACAGGGTGGGGTTTCACAGACCCCTGTAGCAGGCAGGGAGGTGGAGTGAGGCTGGGGCATCTCTCAATCTTGCAGATTGGCAGTGACTTAGAGTTTAGTCATTCACTTAAATATTTGCCAGGTGGGAGGCACTAGAGACAAAGTAGAGACCAGGGACTCAGGTTCCTCCCTTCTGGGGGTTAGGAGCCATGTTTCCCACCCATTCTCTCTTCTTTCATAACCAGATGAGGCAGAGAGAGCACTGAACAGCCAATTGGAGACCTTTCCTCTATGTGGCTCAACTCAGACAGGGTGTCCGCTGACCACCCTCCCTCATGTGGCCCTGCCTGGCCACTGCCTCAGTCATGACACTATCCGACTATCTTTGTAGCTCCAGCTGTTCACAGAAGTCATCTTGTTTGCTTGTTTGGCTGTGGTCTGTCTAGCCCAAGCAAGATGAATTTCTTCCCAAGCATAAAAGTTTTCTCTGGCTGATTCACGGACTCTCACTTCAAGCCCAGGATGGTATACAGACTGGAGAGATGGGTAGATTTATAGATAGATGAACAGCAACAAAAAAACAACAAGGACTACTGAACTAAATCAGTAATGTACCCTCCCTCCCCAGCCAGGGGGGAGGTAAGCAGCACGGGCAGCTGCCCTGTCTGTCCCCTGTGGTCTGCCCTTTTTTATTACTGCTCCAGCCTCCCACCTGCACTCCTCACAAGCCCAGGCAAGAGGCCATGTTCCTGGCACCTACTGACCCATCTTCATTACAGACACAGCAGCTCTGTTCAGCAAGGAGTCTCTTATTGAAGAAATTTATTTGGACTAAAATTAGTGGAATCAGAGGGCTCAGAAGCCTGGGGCCTCTAAAACTATTCTAGGAATCCCAGCAAGAGAGGAACAGGAAAAGGCAGGCAAGAACCCTCTGGTAGTCTTTAGAAGTTGGCCGGCTAAAGAGGATGTTCTTGGAAGGAGTTCCTGCACGCAGTGGGGCAAATCCTTGTGCACAGTGCCGTGGCCATCGCTGTGTCAGTTATTGCTTGTTCAATGCCTTGTACATTATAGGCACTGTGAGAAATCCTTCCCTTAACTGCATAAGGACTGGATGATGAGCTGGGTGTGGTGACACACACCTGTAATCCCAGTACTCTGGGAGATTGAGGAAGGAGAGTTGCAAGTTCAAGCCCCACATGGGCATTTTAGCAATTTAACAAATAAAATTGAAAAGGGTTGGGGTTGTAGCTCAGTATGAAGACCCTAAATTCAATCCCCAGTACTGAAAAAAAAAAACCCTGATGAGTTTTCAGATGACAGTGAAAAAACTGAAGCCCAGAGAAGTTAAGAAATTGCTCACGGTTATAAAACATTTAAATGATGAAGAGGTTCCCTGCTGTCCTGGAGTGTATTTATAATGAATGAAGATCATCCTGATGTAAAAACACTTCCACAGCACTATTTTTAAATTGATTTAAATTCAGTTAACAAATATTTGTCTAAAATGTGTCAGGCATTGATCTAGAGATATGACAGAGAATAAAGCAGAGAAGAACCCTTGCCCTCCACAGAGTTTAAGTCCTGGTGGGAGGAAACGTACAATATACAAACAAAAACAAGAGTGGACAGATGCTTAGGGAAGAAAATGTAGTGAAGAAAGAGAATCAGGAGGGCTAGGAGGTCTTAGCCTCCCTGACCAGCCTTCATAAAGGGTTGGGGGTGATTCATGGGGAGAGCTAAGAAAAAGGACATTTCAGGCATAAGGGTCAGCAGTACAAAGACCCTGAATTGTCAGGCACAGAGATGCAGGCCTGTCACACATCTATTTGGGAACTAAGGCAGAAGGATCGATCACAAGTTCACAAATGAAAAAGGGCTTGAGATGTAGCTCAGCAGTGGAGAGCTTGCCTAACGTGTGTGGCTCTGTGTTCAATCCCCTGCACCACCAAAGACCGAGAGAGAGAGTAAGGGGTGAGGCTTGAATCAAGCATGCTTAGCATTTTTGAGGGGCAGCAGAGACTGTATAGCTGGAACTGAGAGAATGAAGAGGTGTTAGGAGGCAAGAATAGAGGCAGTGAAGGTCCAGCTCACGTATAAGCCACAGTGACACCTTTGTCATTTATTCTGAGTGAGTCGGGTGTGGAATAGAGGAGTGATGAGAGCTCACTTCCGTTTTAAAGGACCACTCTGGCTTCTGGGGAAGTCAGGGAAGATGTAGAGAAACAAGTTAGAAGGCCTTTGAAATATTTCAGGAAAGAGATGATGGTGGCTTGGACCAGGCTAGCATCAGTGGAAGTGCAGTGTAATCAGTTTCCACCTGCATTTTAAAGATGTAGCCAACATATTTACTTAAGTATTGCATGCAGGGTGTAAGCAACAAGAGGGGTCACAGATGGCTCTAAACTTGACCTGAGCAAATCAGGCTATTTAACTGTGGAGCCCATATTTCTAACTGCAGCATGTTAAGCTTTCCCTGTAGGCTGCACCTGGCTTGGCTTTCTGCCACTCAGTTTTCCAACACATTGGGCTTCAATGTGGTAGAAACTTTCAAAAGTAAAATGACGGGAGACATCTTACAAACAGAAAGTTGGAAATGCAGAGGTACCCACAAGCAGAGAGGCACCAAATGGATTTAATTGTGTATCTGTATCCATCTCTAGACAAAGAAGAGGAGGATGCCAGAAGGAAGAGAGGAGGGTATATCAATAAAAGGATCCACCTTAAAGAGAAAAATTAACATTTGAAAGGGCTTTAAAAGCATTAAAAGGTTTTTACAGCCATAATCTACCCAGGAGGTTAAAGAAAGCAAGTTTTGTTATTGCCAAATCCAGAGCAAATGGGAAAATACCCAGAGATGATTGGCCCTTGGGCTGGGTATGCTTAGTCAAGCCTTCCTCCCTCCAGTCTGCTCTCCCCAGGAGCTGAGACAAAACAGGGTTCTAATACCTGCCAAGAGGCAGAAGTAACTGCTCATTTGCTTTACCTGGGCAGAGGGCATGAAAATGACTTTTGTTGGGAGGAGATATGTAGTTGGCATGAAAGGAAATTAAAGTTAATTCTGGCTCTTGTCATAAACTTTCAAATTTGTTATTTCAGAGTGATAACGAAGCACCAGTCACAGAGTTTTAGTTATGTCTGGGCCCAGGCTGATATGGCCAGCAGCACCCAGGTGTTTTATCAAACATTATATTCATTAACTGTTTTAGTTTAATCTATGTCAATCAATCAGCTGCAATTAAAGTCACCTTTCATGTTGTGGGTCGTAAATTTTCTGCACAGGTGGTCTGAGGTACTTGTTAGTATGTTTAATATTTTAAGATGAGGGTCCAAAAGTAACAGTAGCCCAGTCCTGGGAAGAATTTAACATGGCCCTGTCGGTCAGAGCAAGGGATCCAGACCTGACTGAGAACAGACAGTAGCATTTTCACCCTGCAGAGATGTGTCAGTATACTCAGGCCTGGTTGAGTGGTGCTAATATCTCTCTGTAACCAAGATCCATCCCTTTCCAGATTGTGCCTTCTGTGCACATGGGCTCCACTGCACCTTCCCCAATGTGCTGACAGCACCTCCATCCTCACTAAAGGGCATTTGGCCAGCTGGACCCATTCATCCTTTCCCTGTGAGACTTGGAGCATTCATGGCCACTTCTGGTGATTTCTTATAAATGTCGAGCTGAGAAAATAAAGAGCAAATCCACAAGCCAGTCCCTGGGGGAAGGGATGAGCCTGCCTCACAGCACTATGCTCCTGGGGCCCTCTCTGTAGCAAGATGGGAACCCAGCCCATGAAAGCGTCAACCCCTCCCCAAGGCACACCAACAACAGCTCCCATAATCCCGTCAAAGCCCCTTGGAGGTCTGGGGATGGGGCCAGGTGCTTGGAGGACAGCCCAAGCCCTGAATGACCATCCTTCACCTTCCCCAGGGCTGCTGCTGTGTGCCCAGCACAGCTGGGCTCCCCAGTTGTCAGGGCCATAGATGTGGGTCCCCCGACTTGCTGCTGAAATCAGCTTTGTGCCGGGGGCTTGGTCTAGAGCCCTCAGATGTGGTTAGGCTTCCCCAGGAACTCGGGACCTCTAGGGGTTGTAGAGACCCTGGCTGCTTGCCTCTTCCCTGGGAGGTGTTGACACACTTGCTCTTGGGGAACCTAGACTGGGCCCACGGGAGTTTCACCCAGCACAGACAGGCCTGCATTGGTTCTCACACTGTGGTGGACTCAGCCCCAGGTAACACTGAAGAAGCAGCGAAGCCACTTCTGAGCCAGCAGATTCACTGGGCAGGTATTTCTTGGGTGGCTGCCATAGACTTTATGTGGTATGTAAAGGTTATAAAATGAGTTTGGGCTCTGTGGGATGTGATGATCTCATGGTGATGCCAGAGCAATCTACAGGATGCAGTGAAAATGGGATGATGTTACTTGGTTCCAGATAATGGGGTTGCATCAAGTAACGGTTTCTATGTGACAAAGCACCCCAAAACTCAATGATTGAAAGCTACAGTTATTTATTCTCACTCCCTTATGTGCAAATTGATTGAGGTTGGTGACCCATGCCGGGTTTGGCTAGCTGACTGTGTTTTGAGTGTTTGGCCTGGCTGGCCTTGGCACCTCACTGTGGCTTGGGCCTTGGTCTGCTCCATATGGTTCACTTTGGGCTGAAGCTGAAGGGACAGTAGCTGCCTAGAGCAAGCTTTACTCATGGTGGTGACAGACACAGGGAGAAAAACCTAACCACTCACTCGTCTTGAGCTTGTGCTTGCATCAGATCTGCCCATGCCAATTGGCCAAAGAAACCAACATAGATCATTTCCAAGTCCAGCTGCAAAGTTAAATACTACCCAGGAGGCCAAAGCAAGCAGCTGTGTGAGCAAATGCAACTGCAGTGGGGCAGGAAGAAGATGTGTCCCTTTGGAGAAGGAAGAAGAGAATGAATCTCACTGAACAGTAATCTGGTATATCCCAATGTTAGGAAAGTCCAGTGAAGGAAGATAAGAGGATTAGGGTGAGAGGAAGTGGCCTAGGCAAGCAGAGAGGGAAGTCGGAGAAAGTAAGAATGAGTCCTTAGCACCTGCCTGTTTGCCATAGCTGCCAAAAGATCAAATGCAAATTCAAACTCCAATTGGATTTTGCCCACTCTGAGAAAAGACAAGAGCCCAGAGGGTTTGGAAGCATTTGTAAGGTCAGCTTGAGCCTAGGCCTTTGATTCTAGCACTGACCCTTGTCTGTCTCTGTGAGCCTCTAAGTAATGATAACATACTCTTTGTCAACAATGTTTTTAGAAGCCTTATTGAGAACCAGGCTGGGAAGCATTTTCTCACCTAATTCCAGCACCAGAAAACTAAAAAGGAAGTTCTACAAACATTTCTTTTACAGACCCAGACTGCCAGACTCTGACGCCTGCATCTTATTCCTGTGCTCCCCAGATAATACTGATTGCCTTTTATCATGACTTCACATTATACTAAGTGCTTCATTCATTTCATTGAGGGATGAAAAGATAGAAAACCATAGTACATGCTATTAATGTGCCCATTTTACAGACATGAAAACTGGGACCTGAGAACTTAGTAAATTTCTCTGAAATCATAATGTTAGATGATAGCAATAGAGCAGTCTAACTGCATACTACATTGCCATGGTACCAGCCTCTTTCTTTGTAAATGAGGGGTGTGGCTGAAGTGATCTGCAGAACTTCCTTCAGCTTAGAGTCTCTGTCTCTCCTGTTTGTCTTTCCTCCTTGGCTCATGCTTTCAGTGGACCTGGTTGGAATGCCAAGGGGTTTACAGTGCATTTGTAATTCCCCTGGCCCACCTCCTGGCCACTTAGGCCTAGCTGACTGTAGGGGATTTGTACACCCTGAGTCTTCTGGAGGCTACAAGGTGTCCTACGGCAGATTCAAGTTCTAAAGACACAGTTAATGGCAGCATCTTCCAGTTATTTATGGGAATTATTGGTTCCAACCATAATAACCAGCTCAGGTCACAAAAACAATTATAGGAAAACAGGCAGTGTTGGAAATGAAATAGGAGTTACTTGGCTGAGTCTCTGGGAGGAGACAGTGAGTGAATACTTTCCCTTTTTTGTGTCTGCTACCCAATGAGTGGTTTGGCTTCTCTAAAGATCCTCAGGAACTGGAACACAGTGATGCCTCAGTTATGAACTTAATTCATTCCATGATTCTGGAAAAGATGGCCACATTTGTTTTCATGTGGGAAAGATGGCCACAGTTGTATGCATCACCCAGTGAGTTTGAAAACAAAAACAAAATTTTGCCAAACACTTTTTGCAAACCAAATTGTTCACAAACAAAAGCATTTGTGAACCGAGGTACCACTGTAAACAGATGATTAAAGGAAGCCAGTGAAGGGTGCAGGATGTAAACGTACCCTCGAGTGGGAAGACTGAGCAGTCATTTCCAGTGATAAAACTTCACCTCCTCTCATAACAACAGGGTATGTTTGGGCCACACTGGAAGCTGTGCTTCCCAGACGGCAAACATTTAAACTATATGATGACCTGTTGGTTCTGTGATTTCGCCTGTGGCATTTCCTCCCTACAATATCCTGTTACTTAGCTCCAGCCTTGGAAAATTTTGATTTTCCTGTTGACTGCCTGTATTTTTTTCTTGTGACTCAACCTTCAATGGATAATGCAATCTGAGCTCCCCAAGCTGGAAAAACTCTCAAAATATCTATCCTCTTTTGGATTTCCGGTTTCCAAGCCAGCACATGTAGAGCTTGGAGGTTGTCATTTCCATCCTCACAAGAGAAAAGCTGTGCAAACTGAAAATCAGCCTCTTTCCTTAGATCCATCAGAGAATTGAGGTCACCTGACAGGCGATTGCTCCTAATTTGGAGACAGGCGAATGGAGAATCAGAGTTAACCAGTACAGAGACCTGGAGTGGAAGTTGCTGCTGGAGCTCAGGCCAGACTGGCTCACTGAGCACAGTAACACAAATGTGCTGTCAGCAGAAAGAAAGCATGCTCAGAGGTGAAAGAACACAGTCTAACCTGGGGATTTAGCTCAGTGGTTCTGGCACCTGCCTCTCAAGTGCAAGGTCCGGAGTTCAATCCCCGGTACAAAAAAAATAAATAAAACAAGAACGCAGTCTAAAGAAACAGAGCAGGTGTCACAGTCAAGTTCATATGGGGCAGGAAGGTTAGAATGACCAGACCAGGAATTTAGAACAACTGTGACTCATACACTAAGAACTCTATTGACAGTCCTGAACTAAGACTGTTTGTGTACAGATTTTCAACTTTACAGTAGTGTGAAAATGATGCACATTGTGTGGGAATAATGCTTTGAATGTGGAATTTTTGTCCTTTTCCAGACTGGTGATATAGGGTGGGACCCTCTCTTGCAATGCTGGGTGGCAGCAGCCATCTGCAGCACAGGTGGTCACTCGCTCAAGAAGGGAAACAACCACTACTGCCCAGTACACTGAGACGCTGAGCTGGGGGTCCATGGATCAGGTGTACTACATGCATCTTCAGCTTTGGTTGGTTTCCGTTAATAATGTGTTGGGAAAAAGTGGTCAACATGCAAAAGGGGATGGTAAATACAAGCAGAAAGACAGAAACTCTATGGAAAAGTATGTCCATGGATAGCCAAACATTGCTAAATTTCACTTTCAATTCGAATTTCCTGTCCCCACATTTATATATGTGGAGGAATTCACAATTCAATGCCTTCACTCTTTTAGCAGTGCCTGAGGATATGCCTAGCCATGAAGGAAACTGACATAGATCCCTGCTCTTGTGAGTGTCCATTCTAGCCAAAGGAGACAACCAACCAACCATAAAACAAATAGGACATAGATCCTATAGAAGACTATTGCATCTGGGGGAAGTTTCACCTGCCACCCTGTTTAAACTCCCTGACATCGCTTTCTGGTACTCTCAGCCTCCTCTCTGCTTTATTTTCCTCCACAGCAATGATCAGATTTGCAATATATGTAGGAGGTCTGAAGGATCTGGGGATGGGTGAACATGGAGCCAGGAAAAGAAAACAAGAATGGTACCTACATACTGGCAGCTCCTTTGACTAAGTGGGCAGAGCCTTGGAGGAACCGAGAACAGTGAGGAAAGTTCAAGCTGAGGTTTAGACACATCCAATTTCAGATTCCTCGAGATGAAACATTCCAGTGGAAATGTTAAGGAGCCAAAACCAAAGCCTTCATCTTTCTTCCTCCCAGACAACCCAGTTTCTTCACAGCAAATGCCTCATTTATGTAGTAAGAGATGCCTTCATGTGTCTAGTACAGTAAAGGCCCAGGATCACAACCTGTCAATTCGTTCACCATGATACACAGTGCGATGGCATGATTGATTAGCTTGGAGTAGGATATCCTGCTGTCTGGCTGAAAGGGAGACCAAAGAGTTTAATGTGGTTGCCTCCAGGCAATTATTGACTTTCCCTCTTAGCAACAGGACCACAGTGCTTTTCATTCCCCAGAATGACAATTCTTTCCTACTAAAGCCCATTGATTTTATGAACTGCACCAATTTAACACTCAGCTCACATGAACCATATACTTTAAATAAATGTAAATCTGGCCTCTGTGGCATGAATTATGGCCTTATGCTCACCAGCACCATAGCAACTAATGATATCATCACCCCCCGCAACTCCTAGCACCAACATGCACAAAGTCCAGTTCTCCAAGGTCCCTATGTGCCCAGTGTGGATGAGTTCTTGGCTTAGTCACATACACATTCATAAATGCTACTCTGTTGTCAAAGGTTTGCTGTGGCTGTTTACTGTCATTTTAGGAGGTATATTCCCTTTGTGACAAATGTTGTTCTTTTGTTCATGGGGGGGAAATTCTAATGAAAATTACTGTGTGCATTTGATTAGCAACATTTGTTGATAACATATGGTCTAAGGAGGCTTCAGCAAATAAGAGGCTTTAAATAGTAAACAGAGATGTGGTTGCAATCTAGCAGATGCTCTCTGCAGATACACAGTACGAGGTTGCTTTACCATGGATTTCTCTCCACCCTTGCCTCATTTTCTCCCTAGATCAAAGTTTTGGTTTTCAAAGCAGTGACACTGAGCAATAGGTTTGAAGAAATAATGTGCTGTGACTTTATAAGTCGTCTCTAGCCCCTAGAATATGAATTATCTGCTACTCACATTTATTATTTGATGTTAATAATGATGTAGTGTGACTAAATGACTCAGCCGGTTCACATAGATCTCAGAGCAGCATTTGGGCACCACGTGTCTGAAAGGCTCTTAATACCCAAACCCAAATTTTCTAATATTCCTAGAGTGCTGGAAAGAGCTCCATGTAGAATTTAGAGCAGCAAATTGGATCACCAAGAGGTGAGCTGTCTTTGTAAGGGCGTGTTTACAGTTGCTTTTTGTGAATGTGCTCAGGTGAGCATACTTCACATCCACTAATGAAGATCAAAGTTGTTCCATTGGCTTGAGCAGGCAGTTTAACTGTTTATAAAACAGGGTTCCGTAAACTTTTCTTTCCTTTTTTGGTACCAGGGATCGAACTTGGGTTCTTGCGCTTGCGCAGCAGGCGGCAAAACCACTGAGGTAAATCCCCGGCCCCTGTAAACTTTTCTATAAAGGATCAGAGAGTGCATAGTTCAGGGCTGTTGGCCATATGATCTGTGTCACAGCTACTCAGCTCTTCTGTAGAGCAAAAATCAGTCACAGACAACACATGATGAATGGGGATAGTTGTGTGCTAATAAAACTTTATTTATGGGCATCGGATTTTTAATTTCAGATAATCTTCATGTGTCCCAGAACATTATTCTTATTTGATTATTTTTAATCATTTAAAAATGTAAAAATCATTCTTGGCTTATGAGCCATACCCAAGCAGACAGTCAGCCTGACCTGGCCCATAGATCAGTTTACCAACCCCTGGTCCATATTCTAAAGTGAAGACTTACATTTCTTACTGTATTCTGTTTGCCAGGTATTTTATTAAATGCTGTTCATACAATAGCTCATCGCCCACACATTCTCCTGTCACTACTATTCTTATCCTTTATTTATAGATGTGAAAACTAAGGCTTACCCTCTTTTAAATGGTATCACTCCTGCATATGACATCTCCCATAGCAGAATGTAATATACATGAGGGCAAAGCTTAGATCTCATTGGCTTTTGGATCCACAAGAAAACCTGATATAGTGGTTTGCTCATGGTAGTCACTCCGGAAGTATTTCCTCCAGGAAGTGCTGATTCCCTAAGCCCTGGAACTTGAAACCTCATCCAGCATCACATAGTGCTTGCAGCTCTTTCACCTGTGCTATTTTGTCTCCACCATTCTATAGAACTCATTTATTTGGAGCAGACATATATCCCAGTGTACATGGCTTCCCATTTGGAAGAGCCACTGTGAATGCTGAGATTCCTATAGTCTTTGCTTATGTGCTCCTGCCTGAAAAGACCAAAAGGCAAAGTAATAGCATATTTTAAGAGTTTGGTGGCACTTTCCATCATTGTAGTCATTCCCAGCTACAATGAACCAACCATTATTTGACCTTCAAGGATTTATTTCTTGCTTCCTAGAATGCTGTCATATGTCATATGTCAGTGTCTTCTGCATACTGGTAGCTGTTATCAATTCTTTTTTTTTTTTTTTTTGTACCAGGGATTGAATTCGGGTCCTTGCACTTGCGCAGCAGGCAGCAAAACCACTGAGCTAAATCCCCGGCTCGCTATCAGTTCTTAAAGAGATAAAGTCCTCTGCTGGAGGAGCTGGTCACATGCCTGGTTACTTCTTATGTCTCATCTCCACAGTCCTCTGAATTCAATGACATGATTATTCTGGATTTGTGATTCCTCCCTAGTTAGTAAAAAAATATATTGTCTGCCAGGCTCTGGGATGTGTGCAGGAGGTAGGTTTCTAAAAAAATATGCCCTGGGGCCAGGAATGTAGATCAGTAGTACTGTGCCTACCTGGCAAGTGCAAGGTCCTGAGTTTGATCCCTCCTACAAAAAAGAAAAAAGAAAAAAACATTCCCTGCCCCAAGGTGTTCACTTTCTGGAGAGGAAGGATAGGTATACACACAGATAATTGTCAAAGTGTTCATAATGCGTACTAAGAGTGACCGAGGGGCTGTAAGGGCCTGTGCTTTATAGGCTAAGGTCAGGCTGGGTTTGAAGGCCAGCTCTTTGATATCCTGAGGTCGTGGCTCAGGTTACTTGATCTTCCAAAACCCCAAGTTTCTCCATTTATAAAGTGAGGATAAAACAGGATGTGCTTCATACAGCTTTTAGAGGACTAAATGACATAATCCATGAAAAGCACTAACCCAGGGCCTGACAAACCATAAGTACTCAATAATTGGTAGCTACTTTTAACACTTTTCTAAGTGACTCACACAGTGCGAGTACAGAGGCAGACATGAAGGGATCACAGAAGAAGGCACCCACCCCATTTTACTCTTACTTAACTATATTTTGTTCAAAGAGAAGTTAGCCTTTCCAACCTTGGCATGCAGTAAATGTCATCAGCCTCTGGTTCCTTCAAATCAAAGTGCAGTTGTATTTCAGTTTGGGGAAACTTTTAGGAAGAGGTCTTCATCTTAATACCCACAGTCAGTTGCACAACAAGGGAAAAGAACCCGTCAGAGAATAGTATAGCAATGAGAAGTAGAGTGTTTTATTGATACATGGCCCCACAAAAGACCGTGCTTCCTCCAGTGACTAATTTGTCTATTCAGTGCACACTCTGTGAGGTACTGAACATGGAAATAAATCTGAAGTTAGAAGTCAGAGTGGCCCAAAGTCTGAGTGGTCTTGAAACAGAACTTTCCCTTTGAGTTGCAGAGATAATTTAATTCCCTGGATCAAGACACAGAGAAGTTGATTTGATGAAATGAAAAAGAGAGCCAGTGTAGTGGTATGGTTAAGAGTTCAGATTATGGGGTCAGACTGCCATTTACTTCCTGTTTGTGGTTTGGGAGATGTTACCTCATTCTCTAAACCTGTTTCCTTGTCTGTAACTATGAGGGTGATAACGTGTAGGTGTTTCATAGAATGGCTAAGAGGGTTGGAAAGATAAAATGCCTGCATGACTCCAAAACACTTTTGAGATAGCTATCTGGGCCTGGCACAGAGGAATCTGAATAAATACTGGCTGTTCTTATTGTAAAGAAAGCCTACTGTCTCTGTGACTGGGAAGAGACAAAGAGTAGACATTTTCATGATTTTCCTTCTCTGGAGGGGAAAGCAGGGAAAGGTGCTGAGCATTAAACCTTCTTGATTCGTATAAGAATTGGAGCTGACAAAAAGCCAATGGCAGCTTTCTCAGAACCCAGGACTAGTGAGGGGCAGAAGTTTCAGTCCACAGCTTGTGGCCACCAACACCTGCTACATGGCTGTCCTAAGGCCAGGCTAACTCCTAGGATGGCATTTGCCCCAGAGCTGGCTTTACAGACCTGTAATCATCATCTGCACCACCTTCATGCTCACCAGGAACCCATTTTAGTTTAATTCTCAGCTATTGCCATCTTGCAATTCTTAATAATTTTATCTTTGAAGGTGTATTTGTAAATGAAATCCAGTGGAACAACAGAGCATGCATTTGAACAGAGGAAATAGGAAAAGGAGAACAACACTTTCTATTTTAGGACTTTCAGTGGCATATTTTCTCTTGATTTTGAGCAAGGAGTTTTGCACTTTTACTTTGCACTGGGCCCTGAAGTCCAGGTTAAGCTTGTCTGCTCCACTGGGGTCTGGTTACTGTTTTGAAGTTTGACAGATGAGCCGGGATTCATTAGTGACCTAATAATTTTTTTTTTTTTTGGTACTGGGAATCAAACTCGGGACCTTGCACTTGCAAGGCAGGCAGTGGCACCACTGAGCTAAATCTCTGGCCCATGACCTAACAAGTTGGGGTGAGCCAAGGTTCATGGTGGGAAGCCAGAAGCACAGCTGTATGTAGACCTGGTAGAAAAAGCAACACTATATCCAATTGCAGGGCCTTGGTTGTCAGGGCAACCTCCAGTTTGAATCCCATCCAGCTGCCAGTGTCTCAAGCACCTCCTGTCACACACATTATTAGCAGAACATCCTTAGGACAGCAAGGGTTCGGGCAAACTAAGTTAGTGCCTGACAGGCAGGCCAGAAAATCCCTGCAAACCAGGCCCCCAGGTCAGTATCACTGGACTCGAGTCACGTCCTCTTTGTAGCATTGTGTTTGAGCTTCTAGTTCAGGAATTCTTGGTTTCCAGAAGAAATTTTCCTCGTCCTCATGACCAAGCATGATGAATACTCAAAGAGATTAATAGCACAATTAATCATAAATACACTAATGCTCACTTTTTTGCCTGGGTTGCTGGTAACTAATAATGCTATTAATGATAATTATAACAGTAGCAGCACCAAGAACTAAAAAGTGAGAATTACAAGATTTGAGTTCTTGTCCAATTTAGTCACAATTCCCTAGAATAAAATGGAGAAGATCTTGAGTTTCTCCTCAGTTTTCTCAACTGGGAAGTGATGGGAACAATACCTTTTATTATTCGCTATGGGGTTGCCAATGCCCACTATGTGTCCCTTGTATACAGTTACACACTGAGGAGGGGCTTGGTAAATATGTGTTGGCTCTGGGAGTCTGAGGGAGTCAGACTGAAAATTCAAGCCCAGGCCAGGGTAACTTAGCAAATTAGCAAGGCCCTGTATTAAAAATAAAAAAAGACTGGGGATGTAGCTCAGTGTGAAGGCCTGAGTTCCATCCTCAGGACCAGAAACTGGGAGTGGAGGGGTAGATGACACAAATCTAAGTGATTAGTACCATTACTAGAATACATGTCCCTAGTGTGGGAAGGGAAGGGAGCCAAGGTATGCTGGGTTCTTTTCATATTCCAACCCTGCAGCTATTTACTCTACAGCTACTCTGGGACGTGAATTTATTTTATAACTGCATTGACGTACAGCGATATTTATCAACCTGCCCCCAAACCCACAGTTTGTATGTGACTAAGCCTGGATCCCAGCCATGGATTTCTGGTCCAAAACCTGTCATGTCACCCTTGCTAGAACTAAGAGTCCCTTATCTTAGGGCCGTGCTGTAGGTACTTCCTGCCAGACAGGAGTTTCTGCCCATACAGCTCATGTTGTGCTGCTGTGTTTGAAGCCTCTCTGTTCTATGTCCACTCCCTGAAGCTATTCTGACTGCTGGGGTTTCTCGGTTTCTAGGCACTTAGATTCCCAAAAGTCTGCGCCCCTCATCTTGCTGTTCTGGAGCTCTCTTGCCAACATTCCCTGGATTCCCTGTGTCTCTTAGTTTAGTTCATGGAATTCACTTGATGGAGTGCACCAGTGAGACTAGAAGTCAGATTTCTGTAATTTATAAAAGAAAACAGCCAACAAGCACTGGGTAAAAATGTCAAGCCTTCTGATAATCAGGGAAGTACTCACAAAAGCAGCAGTGACAAAACAGACCAGAAGAATAGGTGAATAGTGATATCTAGTGTGGGCAAGGAAGGAAACTTTTGATTTGTACTCTCAATCTCAAGTGGTAGGAGAATAGTCACTCCCTTTGAGATGAGTGTTTGGGGAACAGGTATCTTAAGCCTGGTAAGTGTTCATTGATGAGCACAGTTCCCACAACTTCGTAAGATCTAAATGTTTGCTGATGAATGAAGATTCTTCCATCTAAGGCTCTAGCCCAAGGAAATGTTGGAGGGAGGTGAAATTTAAAAAGTTAATGTCCAAAGCAATTTCAGTAATACACCAATGGTTAACTAAATGATAATGAATCCATACGATGTAATGGTACAAACATTAAAATCTGATTTTAACAAATATTTTGCACTATGAAAATTGATCATATAAGGCAAAATGGAAAAAATCTGTAGGTACAACTGTATCTATGCTGTATTCTGGGTGTGTAGAAGAGCATATATTCAGCATCATTTGTTTATTCAGCAAATATTTATTCTGTGTCTTCCATGTTTCAAAGCTGTGTGCTAAGTTCTGAATATACGATGTAAACAGAACACACAGTCCTTAACTCAGAGCTTACAGAATATTAAGGAATTCCACTATTAAAGTCAGACTACTAAATTAATTATTACAGATCCAGTGATTGCTAGGATATAAAACTGACAGTATGATAAAGAGAGTTTAATACTGGAACCCAGTTTAGATTGGGAGATCAAGGGCCATGTTCTCTGAAAAGGTGGTATTTAGGCTGAGCCTTAAAGAGGTGACCTAGTGAAGGGTCAGGTAGGAAGAGACACTGCCAACTCAGGGAACTGTGCTTGCCACAGGCTTGAGTGACAGAATCAAGAGACCTGTGAAACAGAAGCAGGTGAGGGGTGCCGTCACAAAAGGCTGGACCGTGCCCTGAGCGCCATGCACAGGTGCCATGGAGGGGAGGAGCCCATTACACCCCGTTACCACTTCCAGAAATTCTCTCTGAATTCAGGAATGGTGACCTGAATTCTCTGTAGGAATGGTGATGGGTAAATAACAGGCCACATCCGAGGGACACACCGGGGGCTCATGGGAGCCAAGCCCTGCATGCTACCCGGACACTAGGTAAATTAGACTCCTTCTGCGAAGGTCTAAGACTCAGACATCCACAAACCAAGAGCAGGGAATGGCACATTCTCGTTCTTCCACCTTTCAGTCCTGCTCTGACTTTGGCAGGGTGGAGCTCCACACATTCCTCTTTCCAGCTCATCTTTGAGTGCTGTGGAAATAGGGCCCCCACCTCCCCACCCCTACTGCTAAAATCTCATTTTAAAGTCAAGCGTTGGCTCAAATCAAATGAAGCCTTGTCTCAAAATCCAGAACTGCGGTTTTTAGGAACTAGCAATTCAAAGGATGAAATAAAACAGTAGTTGTTGCTCTGAGATAGTTTATAAGTAGGAAAACTCACTAACTTGACTTCATACTGCTTCCAAGCAATTCCTTCTAGTGCTCTGTGAAGACCTGACAACTTTCCAAGCATCTGCCTTGCATTTATCTAACAAGTTAGGTCACACTTTCTGTCACTTTGGCAACTTTGGAGAGCTGGGAGGAGGATGTGACAGCTCTTGATGCTTGGATTCAACCTGCATTCACTCAAGCTGGGGAAGAAGGGACAGTTTGTAATGGAGGAGGACATGTTCACACTAACCTCTCTGACTCTGTTCACAGATGGGGCACCCAGGGTGACTTCTCCACAACCCACGCACTGCCTGCTGTGAAGGTGAAGCTGTTCACAGAAAGCACAGGTGTCCTGGCCTTGGAGGACAAGGAGCTTGGGAGGGTAAGTGCTCCCCACTGCAAGAGTTATCCAAAAAAGCTCAGGAGCATCTCCCAGGTGTGCATCCAGCACACAGGTCACCGCAAGGCACATCACCAGGTGCTAAGAGGCTCACCTTTGAGTTTAAATCTGGGACTTCTCTCTCCATTAGCTGTGTGACCTTGGAAAATCCCTCAACCTCTCCCAGCCTCAAGTTCTTTTCTATCAACTTGAACTAACAAGCACATGCACTAAAGAAAATAGAGCACAGATTCTCAACACTGTCCAACACAAACACCCTTTATAGCAAAGCTCTGTAATGGCCTTGACTATCTTGAGGTGAAATTCTTAAGTAATTTGACTACCTACCCACATAAAAAGTCAATACAACAGAATAAAAAAAAGAAGCAAAAAAGAAACGAAAGAAGCAAAAATTCGTAGTAAAAACCTTCAGAACATAAATATCAAAGATCTCAAGAAGCAGTGCTCTACCTGCCCCCACGTGAGTCATTTCGAAAGTGACAATTACAGCATCCACTGTGGAGGGCGCTGTGTTGAAGGCTCCCTAATCAGAGTACTCATAAACTGACTTACTGAAGTGATAGGCAACTCTGGTAAAATTTCTTTGATTTCCCACGAAATGTGACAAAGTACTTTGATATGTCAGAGTTAGGATCCAGACTGCATTCATTGTAAATAAGCTTTTTTTACCTCTACTAATAACAGTGGGAATATTCAAAAGTTAGGTGGGATGTAGAGCACTTCCTCCTGGCCAGGTCTTGCAGGACATTCTCAGGACACCCACTGAATGCCAGCAGAGACCATTATCAATTACTTTGTCCATCCAAGTGTCCTCAAGATTTCTGAAACACACCGAGTGACAATACCAACCTCTTTAAGAACCACTGAGAAAATAGAAACGTTCTCCTTGCACCTCAGCTTTTCACTCTGCACTAAAGTGCCAGTGATATTTTCAGACCTTGAATTTGTCACTTGAGTTAATTTACTTCCATGACCTGACACTGCCTGTGATACAACCTGCAATCCTGAGCAGCACCTGCAGAGACTCCTGTGTTCTAGCTTCTGCCTACCTCTTGAGCCTCAAGAGCTTCACTCGCCAGCTACCACATGGTTGGCCAAATTGCAGTCACCCCAGCAAATCAGATTCTTCCCCACGTGGGGGCTTGCTCTCTTCCTGTTGAACCTGCCCTGCCTCCCAGCTCTCCAGGAGCATACATGACTCCTGCATCAGTGCCACTCTTTTGGGAGCCCTTTCCTCTATGCCACCCTCCTTCCCGCACTGTCAGCCTCTGCTCCCATCCTCCATGACTGTGAACTGGATGCCATTGGACTGTAAGCACTCCAGGGGGCTAGAAAGGTACACTCTTGCTCATCACCCCATACCCAAAGCACAGCACATAAACTTCCAGTGGCTGTTCTTGTTTGTGAACCTGTGTAGCTCTGCTAGGGCAACCCCAACAAAATACCGCAGGCTGGGTGGCTTAAAGAATAGAAATGTAATTTCCCACATTTCTGGAATCTGGAAAGTCTAATGTCAGGAGTCAGCAAGGTTCTGTTTCTGTCTCGGGAGCCCTGTGTCCTCGTGTGGTGGGAAGTAGCAGGTGCCTTCTCTTGTTATAAGCCCAGCAGTCCCATCAGGTGAGCCCCATCTTTGCGACCTTATTTAACCTCAAGTACTGCCTACACCTCATCTCCAGATACAGTCACACTGGGGTTTATATAGCTTCAGGACATGAAATTGGGGTGACGCAGTTCAGTCCATAGGACTTTTGATTAGGTTTAACTAATACTGGTTGGAGGCATAGTCCATCCTGAAGGCCATGTGACTGTAGCCAAGACATTTAACCTCTCTGCCTGTTTGGTCTGCCATCATGAGACGCCACCCCAGATACACACAGTACACATACCTAGCGATGCCCCCAAGACTGTTTCTGTGCTTTTCTTTTTTCTCCCTTATATTTTTTCCAGTCCCCCAATCCAGCTTTCATATGCTTTCCCTGAAATCATATTACTAGGACATAGACCACAAAGAGTGATAAGCCAAATATTAAGTAAGGCTATAAGCAAAAATAGTACTCCCTCCCCTGAGAGAGGAGTAGGAAAGAAAGGCTTATTTGTTTTTGTTGAGAAATTATGGGTATTCATTCCTGTCCCTAGGGACAGAGAGACTCAAGGAGTGGGGATGTAGCCTGCCTTTCATTTCTCTTGACATGTTTCTTTTTCCACAAGAGCAGATGTCGAGGATCCTGCGAGTCTCAAGGGCCTGGCATGTTAGTGTTAGAAAAGGGAAGTGTGGCCGTCCAGTCCAGGCTGCTCAGCCTGAGTGCCCAGATGGGTGCTCATGACCCAGGATCCCCGGAAACTGCAGACGTGATAAGGCAGTGGTGGTAGAGGGGGTGTAGAGGTATTTTCTAGACCAGCTGGTCCATAGCAGCCACCGGCTCCTCAAAGCAGTTTCCACTCAGAGGAACTAAAGCCTGTAGGCTCTTCAGATCTACTGTTGTACAGATGAGAAAACTGTGGCTGGTGAGAGCCTAGCCCAGAGCCATCCACTGAGTTTAGGGCCAGTGTGGTCTCTGCTGTCCTGAGGACTTTAGCACAGCCCCTCAGTAACCTTCCACAGGGCAGGTGCTTCCGACCTCATTTGCACAGCAGAGCACACGGCCAGAGACACAGGATAAGCAACTTGCCAGGCATGCTGGCCGCTTCTCGCTGGGCTCTTGCACTATGCCAGGCTGATCCTAGGAAAAGATGCAGCTGGAGGCACTGCTGCATGCTGTAGCCATGGCTGGCCAGTCCCCCACTGCACCTTTCCACATGATTCCAGGGAGTTCACTCTCGACTCGTGCTGCAGGGGCGCCTGAGGTCTGCCACCTGCCTATTTCTGGCTGGGTGCCCTCTACAGGCAGCAGCTCCGCAGCCACCTGGGACCCAGCAGTGCTGTTTGTGCGATGAGGCCTTCTGTGGGCTCCACAGGAGAGTGCCTCTGTCTTCCACTCCTGCCAAGCTTAGCAGGGCTGAGTTCAGAACCCTGGGCTTACGTTCACCCCTTCAGACTTTTTAGTTTGTTTGTGTTTTTTTGGTACAGGGGATTGAATTTGGGACCTTGTGTTTTCAAGACAAGCGGTGGAACCTCTGAGCTAAATCCCTGGCTTTAGTTTGTTCCTTTTGTAGTGTTTCATTTTTGTTAACAGTTTTAATTGAAAACTAATTCATACACATTATTAAAAAATTAAAATAGATATACAGTGGAAACAAAGTGATCACTTTCACCCTCACCTAATATTTCTTTGCAGTGAAAAATCTTGTTTGCAATTTATGGTATATCCTTCCCAAAATATTCTGTGCACACATAAGCAAAACATATACAATTTATATATTTTAAATATATAAAACACACAGCTAGAGGTTACTGTACACATAACTGCTCTACACATTGCGTGAAAAAAACAGTATATTTGGAAATTGGTCTATTGCAGTGCATGCTGACATGTAACCTTTTTACATGGGTGCATACTATTCTGTTTTGTTGATATATGTTGTTTAACAAGTCCTCTGTTGATGCATTTTTAGACTGTTTCATCCTTGGCTGTATAAATAATGTTTTGGTAAAGCCTTAAACTTATTTCTTGCACATGTTTATAGACCTATAAATAAATTTTAATAAATTTCAAAATAAAAATTTTGCGACCAAAATTTGAATTCTGACAGATACTGCCAAATTTTCCCAACATGCCAAATTTTACTTCCACAAAAGGCTTAAAAGGGTACTTGTTTCCCCATGCTCTGGCCAACACAGCAATATTATCAAATTTTATTCAACAAATGTGATCACAGGCCTGCTGTGTCTATTCATTAGTGCACAGAGTAAATAGGAATAAAGACAGGAAAAGATCTTTAACCACAAAGCTTAAGGGGCACAGACAGAAAAACTAGGTAACAGTAGCACAGTGTGGTAAGTGTTTTGCTGGAGAAAGAACACCTGGGAAGAAAGCATGCAAGACTCCAAGCAGTGGGGATGCCTTCCCAGGTAAGGATGCGACACAGGTAGAGGAGAGAGACCAGTGCTGGAGATCAGCAGGCACAGGCCCTGCCCAAGTGCCCAGTACCTGGGAGAAGCTGTCGCCTGGAGAGGGAACTATGGTTGCCATATCCCATCCCCACATCAAAGCACAGTGCACACGGGGCTCAGGGAGATGACACAGTGCTTAATGAGCAGGCCAGAATGTCTAGATGGGGTGTGCGAGCTGCTCAGGGCTCACCCATACCAGGGAGGGTGTCATCATTCAATGGGCTTGACGTGTACTGAGGAACTGTCGGCGCATGGGATACTGGGCAGGCTGGGAACGAAGAGGGAAGAGAATTGTGGTGACCTCATGTCTCTGTCCACTCTGGAGGGGATGTCTCCCCAGAGAGTGACCACTGGTAGGGGGCCAAGTCTTTGAGGAATAACCAGTAATGAGCTGTGGCCATTTGCATCACGAATGGACACCATATTGCCAGTGGAAAATGTGTCCCGAACCCATATGATGGGAGGGCCGTTAATGAGCTGCAGGTGCACAGAGGGATGCTTCTGCCTTGCCTTTCCCATGTGGGCAGAACAGAAGGAAGCCCAGGGCTTCTGCTGCTGCTGCTGTGCAGGCCCTGGCCAGGCTCTCCCTGTTTCCTACACATCTCAACCTGTCCACTTGCTCCCTCGGGCCGGACTGGCTCAGGCCAAAGGGCCAGCTTCACTGGAATTAGCAGCTCCTGCCCCACCATCTCCACAGTGTTGGTCTTCAGGATGCAGAATTCAATTCCAGGGTGAACCTCTTGAGGGAAGGGGTGGCATTCCCACAACCAGGGACACCCTCATTCACTTCCCACATCCATCCTATGACACGTCCACCTTACCATTCATACATGTTACAATGCAGTTTGAACAAAATTAACCCTCACAGAATGAACAAAATGCCTAAAAGACTACTATGGGAGATCTCTGATTGGAAGCAAATGAGAAAATGCTGGAGTTCACACCTTGCCTATTGTGCATGAGATAAAAAGAACATGAATGTCATCAGACAGGAAAAGCTATCACTTGGGATGGCTTGAAATTATTTAGAAGACTAATGGAACTATGAATTTATATCCAATATCATTAACAAGGGACCTCGCCATCAAGGTGATAGCTTGTGAGGTCTCAAAATATAGCTAATAGTATTATATTTCACAGCAATTAGAAAGGTACAGTCCTCACTTGGTACTGCGGGGTGTTGGTTCCAGGACCTCCTACAGGTGTTGATGTTCCTTTTATAAAATAATGTAATATTTGCATGTAACCTGGGGACATCCTGCAGGGTACTTAAATCATCTCTGGAGTACTTATTTTACCTAGGAGAGTATAAATATTATGTAGACAGTTGCTGTTCTCTATTGTTTAGGGAACAATGGCACAAAAAAGCTATTCATTTACAATTATTTTTTCCCAAACATTTTCAGTCTTTAGTTGCTGAATCTCATCAAGGCAGAACCCATAGATATGAATGGCTGAGTATACTAGAAAATTTGGAGTTTTCCCTTTATCTTTAGCCCATCTTTTATACTTCTGTATTTATATGTATTTTATATGCAATAATATATTAATACAAAGTAAGCAAATAAAAGATATCAGCATACAGATATTGAGCTAATTGCTCCAAAGTATTTTCCTAAGTAGAACATGATCAAAAATCTTCTGCAGCCACTAGTCTGAAAATTCAGACATTCTATTCCAGGTACGTCCTGACATTGGAAGACTGGACTTGTGTATTTAGCAAGAATATACAATATAAATTTTCTTCATGATACAGAGGGAAGTTTGTGGTAAAGGGGCAGGGGGCAGGCAGGCCCAGAATGAAAGAGGTGAGAAAGCAGCACAAATGAGGCTGAATTTTGGCTGTTTCTATCATAGCCTCTGCTGTTATCAGAGCTCTCCAACAGTTAGGAGGAAAGTCACACACAGTATGATTTAAACTACAGTGTGCATTTAAATTTTTAAAGATGTGTCACAGTAAAAGACACATTGCCATTAGTCCCTCTCAAAATCTCCCCCTCTTGTCAAATGCACTTATACCATTGTTCTTGCCAGTTTCTTTCTTTCATGGCTGTCTTTAGTTGTACTGTGAGGCTCCTCAGTGTCCTAAATTGATTAAAACATGTATGGCAATTGCTGTCAAACAAAGGCATTATGGTGTATTCTCATCCACATATTCATCAGATCTTTCACCATCCCCAAAGTCAAAATGACCATGAAACGTAAATATTTTTAACTGATTTAGGACATTGCGGCAGCCATGACAGTGCAACTAAAGAGATGTGGGAAAGAGCACTTCCAGAGCTGCTTCAGAAAATGGCAAGAACAATGGGATAAATGTGTTCAAAGCAAGGGGGAGGATTTTGAGGTGGATTAATGGCAATGTGTCTTTTACTGTAATAATTTTTTGTAAATTTAAAGATTCACTGTATATTTTGATCACACCGTGTATGCGTCCACCCTCCGAGCGGGGCCAAGTGTGCATGGCTGCAGTGGTGCAGCACCTGGAAGGGCAGAGGGTCCACACCTGAGACTCTGAGTCCCTCCTGGACCCCTTGGTTGGGGACAGAAGCCCGGGGGAAGAGCCTGCCTTGCGCCTGGAGAAAACAGACATTTTGAAAACAAGAGCAAAAAAATGAAACCTAGCAGGCGTGCTGTCCTCATGGAAGCAGATCTGAGAAGCCCACATTTTTAGTGCCAAGATTAAGTCCATGTTCCCTTGGTTTATGGGATCTCCCAACTCTCATTCCTGCCCGAGTCTGTGTTTTGCATTCCACATGGCTTGGGAGCATGCACTCTTTCATCACAAAATGAGAAGTGGATTATCTGAGCCATCTACTTCCTGCTTCATCTCAGCATGTAAGATAAGAATGGAGGCAGGAAACCCGAATGAAAGCACCATCTCTGACACACATCACTGACCTAGAGCTCCTCTTTTTCCAAGCTGAGACTGCCCTCTTCCATGCCAGCCAGAGTTGGGTGCTGTGGAACAAGATTACCAGTCCAGTTGAATCCAGCTGACATGCATGACCCTAAGCAAGTCCCTTCCTTCTCTAATCTTCCATTCCTTATCCATCTGATAAGGTCCCTTCCATTGTCCACTGCAGGCTTTGAGAAATTTCTCCACTTGAAATAGTGAACAAAATCATAAAGAATGGGAAAGAGCAGAAGAAAAGTATTCTCTACTATGTGAGGTTCTCTTTCACACATCTTATTTGATGAGGAGGAGAATAATGTTCTCAGTTCTGGGTTTCCTTGGCACTTCTGAGCTTTTGAATAGTCAAAGCAGACTCACAGAAATAATGAATCTTCCTTTTACAAAGTTAGCCAGAAAGAGAGAAAAGAGAATATCATTTCTGTCCTTAGACATGGCTACATGTGGTGAGCCAGCCACGGTGAGAAGATGGGGCCATGGCAGAGGACCTGGACAAGACCTACCACATCTCAGTATCAAGTTCTCTAATCGTAAAACCGTGTCCATGGTGATGCTTCAATTTCCTGGCTAAAAATTTTGTTCTTTTCCCCTACAGGTTATTCTCCATCCCACCCCGAATAGCCCCAAGCAATCCGAATGGCACAAAATGACAGTTTCCAAAAACTGCCCAGATCAGGATCTCAAAATCAAACTTGCTGTCCGAATGGATAAACCTCAAAACATGAAGCATTCTGGGTAAGTGTTCCTTCTTGGAGTGGCCACTGAGGCTATAACTCCATTCCTTTCTCAGGACAAAGTGAAAACGGGCTGCGGCTGGGGCTGAGCTCACTGGTGGAGCTCTTGCCTAGCCCTGGGTTCAATCTCCAACACCACAAAAATTAAATTAAATTTAATGTAAAAAACAAAAACAAAACTGACCTTCACAGAATGACATGGAAGGAAACATAAAGGGTTTTTGAGACATTATTAAAATATTTGACTTCCATAGTTGCTATAAGCTTCCTCAGTTCTTACGATTACAATATTTGCATTTTCACTATCAAGAGAATAATGTCCTCCTCCTCTTTTTCTCCTTCTTCCTTATGCTTCTCCCTCTCCCCCTTCCTCTCTCTCTCTCTCTCTCTCCCTCTCTCCCTCTCGCTCTCTCTCAGAATTCCCAGAACAATCCAAACCTTGCAGGAAGCAAAGGTATTCCAATATGGGGAATTTTTACAGTCCCATGTGCCTAGACAGAGGCCCACAGGTTGTTCTGACCCTATGCATTGTTTTCCTGTACTTTCATCAACAGCCACCTCCATGAGGTATGAACAGTGTCTGTAGCCACCTTCAAACAGTCAACTTGCCATTTTAGGGTTTAGTCTCTCATTTAAATGAATGTCCCAAAAAAATTTAAAATTGTCCTCATCTTCATTATCTTAAGGTTTGAGAGGAATGCCCAATTAAATAATTTCAACTAAGGCAAAAAGAATTGGTAAAGTAAAGATTTATTTTATAGATCAAACCATGATCTGTACAGAACCTGTTTATTGATGATTGGATAAAGCTGAGTCATGGCCTAGTAAACTAAATCGCTTAGATCTCACAGTGTCAGAAAATGTGGCCCTTAGTGTGGACCATGTAACTCTGAGTAGGAGAATGCTTAACCAGCTACAGGAAGTAGGTTGTTTTGCAAGTATTCTCGCAGTGTCCTTTGCCAACCAGCTATCCTTCTGCATAGCCCCCCTGGTGACCAGAGGGTGAGAGTGCTATAACATTGGCTTAACGTGTTAGCACTACCATGAAAGCTGAGGATTGGCTAAACGTTCTAGAATAGAATCAAGAAGCACATTATCATGCCCTAAGCACGGTTTGGGGCCAGTTTAAACAGAAGCCCATGAGAAATCCACACGGGCATGACCAGGACAGAAATTGGACCATCCCAGTGGATGAGTAGGCCACAGCATCACACAGTCCAAGAGCAGAGAACAGGGCCCTCCAAGAGGAACATCTGAGGTCAATGGAGCAATCCAGGGCCAAGGCTCCAGGGAAGACAGTGACCTACCTATCAGGGCACCAGAGTGGTTCAGGCATGGAGTGTTCCAGAGGAAGCAGGGCTGCCCATGCACTAGAAACCGCATGCTGAACATGGAAATTGTAGAATTTACATTGAATTGAAATTGTAGAATTTACAATGCACTGTCTGAGGGACAAGTTATCCCCTGAGCATGGGATGGAATTATGGTTGAGAAGGCTATTGGAGAATGAGCCAGGCCCTAACTACACACTCAGTTCTTTTCAGCTTTCATTGAGGAAATCCAGCAAGCTTTTCGTCCTCCTTCTTATCATACTCTTGGCATATATCCAAAAAATATTAATGACGTTCTTCCCTAACACTGTATGTTTTTGCCTCAAGGGTAAACATCCTAGATTCAAGACAAAGGAGTTGAGAATTCTGATAGGTTTCTGTAGTACACCGAGAAAGATCCTACATCTTTAACAAGATACTGACTCATAAATACTCAGGAAATATTTTCTGAAGGACCATGGACAAGAATGATCAGGGTAGAGGGAGGAAGAGAGGGAAATAAAGAGGAGATGGCAGACAGAAGACAGAACGGTAGGAATAGGGTAAGAATATGAGCAAAATATATTACATATATTTATTGAACCCCCACCCCAAAATATGAAACTGGCAGGGGAGGGTGGGGTAAGTTGGGTAATATCAGAATGAAAACAATCAAAATATGTTATATACATGTACAGTCTAACAAAATGAAACTCATTAATCTCTATAACCAATTTAAAAAAGAGTAGAGAGAAAAAAAAAAAGGAGTAGAGAAAAATAAAACAGAAGCAAGCAAGAAAATGATTTCCCTCATTAGAGAGTGGACATTTGACAGAAAAAAAAAGTATAACTATCTTCCAAACTGCTTTTTAAAAAAAATTCCTTAAAAGGGATCCCTCAGCCCACATGCTAAGCCCCTCTGAAGCACAAGAGTAGGCAGTTCACAAACGCTCGCTTATTTATTCTCTGCAGCAGCCACTGGGCATAGGCATTATTTCCCCCACTGGCCAAATTCCAATTTCCCAGGTTCCCTTCATTCACTCTGTTGAAAACCAAACTAACTGATCCAGATTCAGGATTTTTTTTCTGTTGATTCATTTGTAAAATCATTAACGTGTTTCATGCTACCTTGACCCTATAAACAAATGAGGAAATATGTAGCTAGTTTTGACAAGTTCCGTGACTATTTGTTAGCACTAAGTAGTCATTTAATAATTACCCTTGCCATGTCCACAGAGCCTCTGGGAAAGGGGGAGGAGGGTGGGCTTGGGGCGGGGAGAAAAAATGATCCTGATGTGATATGTATATGGACCAGTTCCCCAACGAGAATGTAATTATGACGTATCACACATGTACAGAAATAATACCAACCAAGAAATAGACATGAGCAGAATGGGGAGAAATAATTAGCTTAGTAGAAAATTAAAAAGAAAAATTACCCTTCCTAGGAAATATACCAGGAGAGCCTAGAACAGCTCCAATAAGTGAACAGTAGAGGCCTTCATCATAGAGTCAGACCCAAGGTGGCCTATTCAGGGGCAAACAACCTTACCTACAAAAGGAACGATTCAGGGGAAATAAAATTGTCTAGAGACAGCATTTTTTCATTTAAATTTAAAGTAGTTTTGTTGAATCCCATTGGGTGGGAAAGGAGAAGGAAAATATCAGGGCAATGTCACAGCTTAGAGAAGGGAGGGAGAAAGGATGTTTTAAGAAATCCAGCTAAAATTATAAATTGTATCCACTTGACCAGTTGCAAGGCAAGTCAGAATTACTGTGAATTCTTGGACGCTTTGTATGGAGGTCCCTTGAATGAGCAGTGAGCCATTCTGAGTACTTTTATTGTCTTGGAAAATGTCAGAGACAAAAATCAACACTGCCTTTTTGGCCTTAAAACATTATTGTCTGGCCACATCTGAGAATTAGCAACTTATAGGTGGCTTTCTCATTTTTCATCTTTTACTCCATATGGTGCTTTCATGCTCAGGAAGCACATTCACATCCACTTTCTCATTTCATCACAGAAACAGCCTTATGGGGATTAGGAATGACCCTAATAAGTGATCCTTCCTTTGCCCAGATGCTCAGACCAAGTGTGGGCTGTCTTTGATATTTCTCTTCAGTCTGATCACTTTGCCCTTGGCTATCGCTTATGTCCTATAAGCTCTCCCCTGCTTCTTCCTTTCCCTTCTAAGGCCTATTTCTCATTCTGGAGCCAGGATAAGTTTCTTTCTTGTTTTGTTTTTTATTTTTTTATTTTTTTGGTACCGGGGATCAAACTTGGGTCCTTGCGCTTGCGCAGCAGGCAGCAAAACCACCGAGCTAAATCCCCGGCCCCTTGTTTTGTTTTTTAATATGAGCCTGATCCTAACACTTGAATCCTGGAAACCTTCCGATGAATGACCTCTCATTCAGAGTAGAGGCCAGTGCCATTTCCATAGTTAGGAGGCCCTACCTGTATAACCTCGACCACTGGCTCCTTGGACTCCTGAGAGACTCCATCTACACTCCCACCCCAGGATCTTGCCCCTGCTCTCCTCTGCTTGCTGCCCCCACCCCGGCCCTAGATGTCCACAGGCCTACCTTGGCCTTTGTAGTCTTGGCACATGATCAGGATGCCTTACTGGGCCACCTGTGTGTCGTGTCTTCTCCCTCTCCTCTTCTCTACTCTGTTTTATCAGAGCTCTTATCATCATCTCATTTTTCATGTATTTCTTTGTTCATGTGTTTATTGTCTGTCTTTTTTTACTAGACCGCAAATTCCTTGTCAGAAGAGACAACTGTCCCCTTTGGTCACAGTGCCTCGAACAGGACCTAACATGTTGCCAAAGCCTAATAAATTGTTTGTTGAATGGTTGAATAATTGAGTGAATGAATTCCCGTGTTACAGATAGAGAAACTGAGACTTAATGTGGTGAAAAGACTTTCCCAAGTCTAGAGCTAGGTCTAGACTTGTGCATTCCTTCCAGTTAAACCTCCCCTGAGGACCTATGCTTTAGAGTCATTCATTCAGTGAGCCATGGTCCTCCAGCCATGAGTAATTGTCAGAACTCTGATTTTCCCTCTATGTACTAAGAAACCTCAAGAAGGGATTCCGTGGATGGCCCTCAGCCACTGGCGTCCCCTTCCTCTTCATTTTCCCACCTGCACCACCGCCTTAGACCCCCTGATCCTCAAAGCCATCCCCCACCTCTGTCCTCCTCCTAGGGCTCCAAGTCACCACTGCTGGCCACACAGACTCTCATACCTTGTCGCTGAGACTGGACCAGTCCAAGCCTTTGGCGATTGCATCTTTTCTCCCTCTGTGACTTACTAACTTTATCAGTTAGATCAGGTTGTTTCTAGTGCTGTTCATATGCTCTATCTCCTTACTGATTTTCTATCAGTGACTGAGAAAGGGATATGAAAGTCTCTGTCTATGATTTTGGATATGTTTCTCCTTGTTCTATTTTTTTGTTTTTATATGTATTTTGTTGTGTGTATTTGGAGCTTTGTTAGTAGATGCATGAACATTGAAGGTTATTAGTCTTCTTCATGAATTGGCCCCTTTATCGTTATGAAATGGTCTTCCTTATGCCTGATGACAGTCTTTGACCTGAAATCACTTTTTGTGACAGTAATATGGCAATTCCATCTTTTTAAAAAACTGTTAGTATGATAAATCTTTTTATCCCTTAATTTTTTAACTTTTGTCTTATAAAGTGCATTTCTTATAGACAGTGTAGATTTGGATCCATACCTTTTTCAATCTGAGTCTTTCTACCTTTAATTGAGATATTAGCCTCTTTACAGTTAATGTGACTACTGGTATGGGTAGGTTTAAATTTATCATTTTTTTTTTTTAAGGTAGCGGGGATCGAACTCTGGTCCTTGCTTTTGCACAGCAGGTGGCAAAACCACTGAGCTAAATCCCGGCCCCTAAATTTATCATTTTTTATTTGTCATCTTTGTTTTCTTTTTGTCCCAATTAATCTTTGTTGCCTTTCATCCTCTTTTTCTGACTCCTTTTGGATTAACTGATTATATTGGTTTCTAGTTTCTTTATCGTGTTATTTTCTCTTAAAATGCCAATCAGGTGGAGTCCTTGGCATTCACTTCCTGGTTACAGGCAAGTTCCTTAACCTCTTTGGACTCTTGCTCAGCATGAAATGGAGGTTACAGTACTGCTTGTTCCATAGGGTTATGGTAAGGGTTAAATGAGGATTAAAGGATTAAATGTGAAGTATTTAGAATAAGGTTTGGCCTATGGTCAATGCTACACTCTGAGTTGTTACTGCTGGTGGTGTTCCTGGTGGTGCTGGTGGTGGTGAGTAGTCACCTTTGTCACTGTTTACTTCCATCCATTCTTTGCACTTTCCCCAGCCCATACTTCTTCCGGCTGGGCACCTGCAGCATCCCCTTGTTTTCCTCCACCCCGTAAGGAGAAATGGGAAGCATCCCAGGAGGAAGCATGGCTCTCATCTCACTGTGACTTCTTTTCTTTTCATTCAGTACCGGGGATCAAACTCAGGACCTTGTGCTTGCCAGGCAGGCGCAGTGCCACTGAGCTACATCCCCGACCCTGTGACTTCTCTTCTTATAAGACATTTTCATGAAGAATATCTAACAATGGGGAATAAAATCAACTTATTCTGTTGGCAACCATGGTTAATAATCACATATACTTGAAAATCTCTAAGACAGTAGATTTTAAGTCATTCTTACCATAAAGACGATGATGAGTGTATGAAACCATGGCAAATTAACTAGTGCAATTCAGCCATTCCAAAATATATACATATTTCACTACATCTTGTTGTACACTTACATATATCATTTTTACTTGTCAACTAAAAATAAACTTAAAAGATAAAAAAAATCATAGTCATAAAAAAAGAATTGGCAATAAAAAGTGTGCCCTGCCTTGCAACCCCTTGTAGCGGAGCATCAGCACCAGAACACATGGACTGTGGGATGCGAAGCAGCTCCTCTCTCAGGCCAGCCTCACTCTCTTCCCTGAGCAGGGCAAGAGCAGCAGCAGTGACAGTTGGCCCAGGTCCTTTCAAAATGAAACCTCAGCCTCTGGTTTCCGTATCCTGCTCATCCCGCCCACCTAGGCATCCTGGAAGAAGGCACACATGAAGAGCTTACGGGCACTGCCTGAATGCTGCCTACCTAAGAGTCCAAGGGCAGAGGGACACTGAGGCCACGGGGTCTTCCACAGCTCAGCAACTCTCAGGGTTCCTTAGCCCCTGTCTATCTTCTTCTTCTCTTTTTAGCCTTCTGTAGCATACTAGAGCCTCTCATATAACCCGGATGCCCTCAGCAGTTGACAAGGATGACACTGACCCATTGGCATGGGTTCTATAAAATGCAACAAGAAAGGATACCTGGGAATTGTGATGCCAATAGAATTCAAAGTTCCAAAACCAGACCTCACTTTATTTTCCAGCAGTTGTGCCCAAAAGCTAAATTTCCATTTAGCTTTTACATTTAGTCAAATAAAGAATTCAAAATGAACCCTTTGCAGACCCAGTCTCTCTTTCTGTCCCTCTCCCTCCCTCTTGCTCTTTCTTGCTCTTTCTCGGTCTTCTGTATTGCAGACTGAACCCATGGCCTTTGCAGTAAGCTACACTCCTCTGGCCTCTTTTGTTTTTATTTTGACACAGCCTCACTTCACCAAGTTGCCTGGGCTGGGCTCAAACTTTCGATCTTCCTGCCTCAGCTGCCAGAGCGCTGGGGTTATAGGCTTACTACATGCCAGCTTCTGTGTGTCTCCGTGAGTCTTCCCTGTAGCCCTATGATACCGGATATTGTCATTCCCATCTTACTGCTGAAGAAACAGGCATGGGCAGCTAAGTCAAAGGAGAGTTAGTGATGGGACCAGAATTCCCACTCCAGTGTTTCCTAGTTTGAGACATAACCAATAGGACAAACTGCTGCTCGCTACCCTGGAATGCTGCTTAATATGTTGCTGATCCAGAATGCCACCCATCCTGAGAGCTCAAAGAGAGCCAAGGGCACTCCTGCCTGGCCAGATGGATCGGTCTGTAGGGAGGGGAACTGGCAGGGGCAGCTGTGTGTCTGCCATCCCGGACTGCCCATCTGCTCCAGGTGCTGTGCGTTCTGCTCAGTGAGCTGTTTCAACCTGACGAGACAAAGAGCTGGGGCTGGCAAGGCAGAAACAGTTCCTTGCAGCCTGTGCCCCACCTTGGTTTGGACACCTTCTGACAAGTGTCACAGGAGCAGTACATTCTGGGGAAGCCACACCTTCGCCCCGACCAACTGACACTGTCTAAGGAGAGCTCTGCATTTCTCTCTGATCCCAGCTTTCCTTTCAGAAGGCTTTAACCAGAAATTCCCTCTGTTCAATTAGAGAAGCAGTTCATTTTTAAAACTTTTTTCAGTTTATTTTTAACTGATACATGAAAACATAAATATTGTACATATGTATGGGGGTACCATGTGCTGTTTTGATGTATGTACACATTGTATAATGTTTAAAGCAGGGTAAACACAGCTATCTCCTCAAACAGTTATCATTTCTTTATGATGAAGCATTGATGATTTCTTTAAAATCCTGTCTTCCAGCTTTCTGAAATGTACATCATATAATTGCTATCTGCAGTCTCCCCACAGCAGCAGCACACCGGGGCTTCCTGTTCTGTTCTTTAGTAACCCTGGTCAACCCCTCCCACCTCTGCCCCTCTCATGTCCTTCTTTCAGTGAATGCCCCTGTTTGCTGGCTGGAATGCAGAAGGACGGCATGGTGGAATCTGGTTCAGAGTCCCAGGGCTCTGTGTTTAAATTCTGATCGGATCCGTCAGCAGCTGTGGACTCCTGTAAAAGTCACTCAGACCTCCTCAGGCCCTGTTCCCTCAACTGTGAAGGAATAATTGTAGTATAATAATACAGTTAATACTAACTATTTGCTTTCTCCAAGTCACTGTTCTAAACACTATATTTCTACTTTAGTCCTCACAACCCTTGAATGAGGTACCATTACTATACTTATTGTATAACAACACAATATTATTTTATTATTATTATTATTATCCCTGTTCTACAGATGAGAAAACTGAGGGTCAGGAAACTGAGGGACAAAGAACTTGGTTGGTGCTGGATGGCAGGTTTTAATACAGTGTTTTAAGATCTCATCAAAGTATTTAGATCACTCCGGTTTCTCAAAAGCGTGATGCTCAAAACCAACTGTAATAGGACAAGCATCTATCAACAACTTACCATGTATCAGGAACTGAGAGGAATTCAGAAGGAAAAACAAGGTTCTGAGCCAGGAGTTTAGAAAGAAGTACCAGAGTTCCTGCCCTCCAGGAGCCAACAGTCCAAGAGGAACAATAATATAAAAACAAGTAAATCATGGCAGTGGGTTAGTCTGCACAGCCCAGGAGGGAATGACTTCAAGGTGAGGGCGTGACCTGGGGAAGAACGTAAGCTCTCACAGGAGGAGCAGGAGTAGGCATTCCAGGGAGCATGGGTGGCTCAGAGTTATGGAGCCTACTGAAGTAGAAGGGGAGGAAAATGAGGAGTCTAAAGCCAAATCAAGATGCTGGGTTTAGCCAGATGTGGTGGTGCATGCCTGTAATCCCAGCACTCGGGAGGCTGAGGCAGGAGGACTGCTGAGAGTTCAAGGCCAGCCTGGACTACATTAGTGAGACCCTATCTCAAAAAAAAAAAAAAAAAAAAGATGCTGGGCTCATCCCTCTGCCAAGGTTCCCCCGGGTGTATCCATACCACTGATACCACCTAAGATCATAGCGTAGGTTAAATAATTATTTACACATTTTAATGTATGCTTTATAATTAGTTTATCAAGCCTACAGTATAAGGTTTCCTTTCAAAATACATTGATTCACTTAACGTAAACCAATTTAAAGAAAAATACCAAATGAATCATGAACCAGGTGGACAAATGTGGGACAGATCACAAACATGGAAGGTGAGAGGCCAGACTTTGGGCCTCCCTGTGAGCAGGGGAGAACCACCAAGTTCTCACAGGGAGAGGCTGTTAGAGGATGTGCAGCTGGTGGGATCTGCCTGTGGCCAGGAATTGGATGAAATCATTCCTGTGAGCCTGAAACTGATTCACTGGTTCATCTCCAGTTGTCCATGGAAGCAAAACTGTAGGCAGAGACTGGAATATGGGAGGTGGGGAAATGGAAAAACTTAGCAGAAGAGGAACTTTGCAGGCAGTAAAAGTCAGTTGTTCATGATGACTGGGAAATAAGGAGGAAGCCGAAGGACACAGGAAGACTCCCAGGTTGCTGGTTGAAGGTCCAAGTAGACTTTGCTTACCAGCCATTCTTAAGAGCCCCTGAAATAGGTCAAACAGTAAAAAGGTACATTAAGGTTCATTAAGGTACATTCATTATTCTGTTCCAAAGTGGAAGTTCTGTCTGCCTCAAGGTGAAGTGAAGACTTAGAAGTTGTCCAATCGATTTATGTTATTAGCCAAGTCCAGTTTTGGAACTTGAGAATTTGAATGTGTTTGAGTGTCACAAGATCTGCATGCTCAACAGAGTCTGAAAGAGCCCGGGCTCCCTTTCTGGATCAAGGCATATATAACAGCTCATGCAGCCGCAGTGGACAAAATAATACATGAAGGAATTAGTACCATTGATCTTCAAAGCCCAGATTGCTTTGAGCTATTGAATATCTCTGTAGTTTTTAGCTCCCCTTATTTCATTTTTCTCTATAAAGATGAAATCCCATCATTTGGAGAAAGGAAGAAGGAAGAGGGAGAATATCCTATGTTAATTGCTCTGCATTTGCCAGGATTACAGCAAAGTAAGAAAAGGAAAGGTTTTCCTGAATGAAACTAGATGAGAGCTGAAAGAGTTGAAGTTGCAAGACTTCATACTTTCTCTCTCTCTCTTACACAATATCTCTCAGGAGTTGTCCAACCTAAAAGACTTTTATCACATAAGCACACAAAGCCCCAGGTAATGACATTTTCCAAGGTGCTGTCTGGAATCTGCTAAGGATGGACCACAATTGCTCCTTGCCATGGACTGTGCCCACGTCCTTGTTCTCACTTTCAGAGCTCCCATGTCTGCATCTACCCCTGAGCCCATGTGCCTCCTGGTGCATGTGCCAGGATTCCTGGGAAATGTCCTCGCTCAAGCATTAATGCAGTTCCTGTCTTTCTCCTTCTCTTAGGTATTTATGGGCCATCGGTAAGAATGTCTGGAAGAGATGGAAGAAAAGGTTTTTTGTATTGGTGCAGGTAACTCTTCAACTCTAATATCAGTCTTAGGGGCCATCAGTGTTAAAAATGTGATGGGATGAATAATGCTTATTAATTAAGGTATGGCTTGTATACAGCGCACAAAACTTAAGCATTCAGCTCAATGTGTTTTTCCAGATTCTATGTCCAGGTAACCACCATTCAGAGGAAGATACAGAAGACAGAGGGCTCCCCAGTGCTCTTTTTCCTATTTTTATGTCACTTTAACATTTGAAAAAAGTTAATTCACACTTACTCTTTTTTAATTCTAATAACACAGAGATGTGAGAGATGCATGGGAGAGAGTAGACCCCCATCTCTGCCCAGGTCCATGCCAGGGATGCTAGACCCCAGGAGAGAGCAAGTGTGTAGCTATTAGGCACCAGGGACATTAACATTGTCTTAAAATAATTTAGTATTTCTAAGAGGCCTGAGGTAGTCACATCAAAACTTAGTTGGGTTTTGCATCTATTTTATTATTTAATATATTTGATTTTGAGTTACCTGTGTGGGACACTCTACTCTCTTGATGCCTGGGGCTTCCACAAGTTTCAAGCAACCTCCTATAACTGTGCTTGACAGAGTATTTCTTTCCAGAGAGATTATGTTTTAAACCTAAGCTAACCGAATACTTCCTGTTACACTGCAACTTGCTTTTTGCACACTAGTTATTGTAAACATTTTCCCACATTCACACTATAGCTCCTGCTCCAATACCTGGAAAGTTTTCCGTTTTTACTGGACTTCTGGACTCTTCAGTTTGGGCTACTGTTAACGAAGGTCCAGTGGACATCTGTGTGGACATACTGTATAGATTCAGATAGTTATATTGATTAATGATGCATTAGTAATATACAAATAATATGCTGACTTCCTTGAGTGTTTCTAAAAAATAATTTCCCAGAAATAGTAATACATGTCCTTGAAAAGTAATACATGGTTTGTTTTTGTGTATCAAGATTTTTCAGTTAACAGAGTTGCCTTTGCCTCTTTCTAACTTGCAAGCTCCGTCACAGTATTTACACTATAATTCAATTTGTAAAATTTTAATTTATACTGTACTCTGAAAAATGTCATGAAATAAGTCAAGTTATAATTTCATAACAAATGGTGCTTATTGGGTACTTAACTAGTATTTAGAGTACAATTCTGAAATCTCACTATGAAGCAGCTCCCTTTTAGGTCTAAATGACCTAGAAAATACCACCGATCTTGAACTTCCAGGACAACAACCTCTACAGAGCTCCCTCGAATCACTGCTGCTCCACTAAGGCAAAATGCAACTATCTTTCTATAAAGACACAGTCTCTGCTTCATTACTGGTGTAAGGTACAACAGAGCCTCACAGCAGTTATTCACAGGGAACAATTTTGGAGTGGTGCCGACCCTTCAAAATCATCTCTGACTAAACAGTGGAAAACATTCATCCGAGAGATCTTGCCTCCTACTATCACCTGACCAGTGCTTACTGCACACTGCTTTGTCCAGGGCATGGTGAGCGGATGCAGAGAGCTTTGAGGTCCGATCTCTCACTTACAGAATGGTACATGTTGCAGTTCTTTATACTCAAATGCAGATTCAACTAATTGAGGCTTACAAAGGAAAAAGAAATTAGTATACTGGATGGCTCAGAAATGGTTTACAGGATTGTTGAAAAGGCTGAATGACCCACCTTTGTGAAGGACAGAGCTTAGCATCGCTCCAGAAATCCTGGTTTTCCCAATGCAGTCATAGGACAAAATGGCTCTGATCATTTTTTATCCAAATCACTCCACTTGAGGGTCACATATCAGAAAGAGAATTGAATTGGCCCGGCATGGTCACACACCCAGCCTTCAGCAAGCCCTTTGCTCCCCTTGGACTGACAGTCCCACTGCGCTGGCTGTCTCTCTCTGACCCAAAACCAGGACACCGTTCCCACAAGGAGAAATGGACTCTGGACAGGAAAGACAGTTTGCCCCACCAATGTTATCATCATTCCCATTTAAAGTAGACAAACTATGTCCCAGCAAAGTTGTCTGAACTGTCCAGGGTTACACAGCTAGAAAGTAATGAGTCAAAATATCTGGTCCAGCTCTGGATAACTACAAAATCTGTGCTGCCTCTGGCCTTCATGAAGACACCAGTCAGGAGTCTGGGATGTAGATACTGTGACCCTTTATTCAAAGCCACATCACAGTACAAGTGGCCTCTGTCCCCTAGAAGTGTATACTTCACACCATAAACAATTTATCCATCCTTAAATCTTGGCTCAATCAGTTAATTCTTCTTCTTGAATACTTTCCCTACCAACTAGACCTAACTGGACTAAGTCCCTAAATTCTTACAGTGCCATCTAGCTCATCAGCTAGATGAGCTTTTTCATACTCATCACTAAAATAACACATCCCTAAAATAATGTGATTAATGCCTGCCTTCCTAATAAATACAAAGGCAGGAATCATGTCTGGTTTGTGCATATTTATATTACCAGCACCAAACACACCACCTACCTGTTGAATGAATGAATGAATGAATGTGCCATAATAGGGAGCTCTTTTCTAAAACATATGTATGTGAACTTGGGGAAAGGGCTAATGGCCAGGGTTCCATAAAAATAACAACTACCAGGACAAAAGCAAAGAAAAGAATTTAGACAAAACATATTGTCAGTTTGTATATCCATTTGTTTTAGTCCTCCTAAGTGGCAGGAGGAAGAGCCAACCTTCATCGCTAATCACTGCACTCTGCTTAGGGACAAGCTTCCTATATGTTAAAACAGTAAATCTCAAACCTAAATGTACATTAAGATACATCTGAGACTCTTTATCAACTCTATCAAAGGAAAATTTAAACACCAGTGTGATAGTGCACTCCTGTAATCCCAGCGCTCTGGAAGCCCAAGACAAGAGGATCACAAGTTCCAGCCCAGCCTGGGCAATTTAGTGAGACGCTGTGGAAGAAAGAGGGAGAGAAGGAGGGAGAGGGGGAGGCTGGCAGAGGGTGTAGCTCAGTGCAAAGGCCCTAGGTTCAATCCCGAGAGAGAGACAGAGACAGAGACAGAGAGACTCAGAGTAGTGTGCATTTCACTGGGAATAGCTTTCACTTAGTAAGGTCTTGTGGAAGCTTAAAAACAAACAAAACATTCCCAAGTCTGTGCGCCCACCCTTCAAGAACTCTAGAACAGCTAAGGTTCTGCCAAACCTGCCATGAGTAGAATTAGTCAGAGAATATTCTCCCTTCCTCTATTCTCTAATCTAAATTACCAAATCCTAAATAAAAATGATCCAAATACAACAACTCATGTTTATTTACCCACTCCAACCAACTCAATTTACCTGGCATGACTTCAGCAGTACAGCCAGAAGAGGGCAGCAGGAGACAGCTACAAGAAGCAAGCCACTAAAACCGAATAGGAGAAAAATAGGCCCAGACAGCACTGTAGTAGTAAATGCATAAATCTTGAAATAACCCCTTCTGTTGTGATATTTTTCTGATCTCAATTGAGTATCAGAACCTCTCTATTTGGCTAATCACATTAAGAAACTATATCACCTCTCATGTTGCCAGATGAGCTATCAGGTAGGAATTACCAGGGAACGGATCCAGTAGTTTCTGTGATCACCACTGCGTGGGGCATTGTGGGAAGTTGTGGAACGGCCTGGGCCTGCGCTTGCCATAACCTATAAATTAGGGGCAGGCAAATGTCTCTTTATTGGATTGTACATACCTGGGAGGTACCCATCAGACTCAGTGAATGCACATTAGATGATACACTGCTTATGGGGTGCAGTAGAACCCAGACGTGTGACTCCCCAGGCCTGCCTTCAGAGGAGTTACGATCAAGTAGCAAACGCACCAGCTGAGTGCACAGTGCTAGGCTGTCGGTGCCAAATGTAAGGGAACTGCTTCCACGCAAAAAGCATACCCAAAGGTGTTAAATGTTTGCTCTGTGGATGTTGCACATGGTGTGTAAAGCACAATGATCACCCAAAACAAAATGAAATACAAATGGGGGCTCTGAGGCTTAAAGAAGTGGTGGATTATCAGAGGAGGGTGGGATCCCAGGGCCCCCTTAACCCCACCTGCACTCATCCCTCCATCGTGGAGCAGGGGCTGTTGTTGGCCCCCCTTCATGGAACCGAGAATTAGTGCTTGTTGTCTCAGGAAACAGTTCTCTGTGGCCTGGCTTGTGCTTCACTTGAGAATGCGCCCTGTAAGGAGCAGGCTGTGCACCTCACAGGCACTAGAAAGAAACTCAAGTGGGGTGGTGGCATTTTCCTCAGGAACCAACAGAGGGCAGCAGCAGACAAACCAACCATTCAAGACCTTGCCCAAGGACACTTCATGAAGCAGGGAACCCTCAGGGCTGGGAGCGTGCAGCACATTTTTGTAAGGCTTGAGAACACTGATTTCTTATTGCCCTTAAAAACAACAAAAGACAGACCTCACGGAAGAAGAGACTAAAATTGTTCCCAGCTGGGATCAAAGTTCACTTAGGAAATGTCTCTTTTAATAAAAGGAACCAAGTGGTGAGGGATATGGCACTCCTTCGCCCAGACATTTGACATTCATCAGTGGCAAATGAGCCCAAGAGCTTAGCCTGAAGCTAAGGGAAGGCTTGCTTTCCCACGGGCTCCGTGCAGATAAGCCAGATGTAGAAATGCCAAGTATCCATGCCAGGGCTGGATACACCATGACGACAGGATCCTGGAGGTGGGCCTGCAGCCTTGGGCACCCACCCCATGCTGGCTTGGGTGCCACAAGTCGGTGGAGTGAGAGCTGCCACTTAGGGCACCAGTGACAATGGCCATGCCATGGGGGGCGGAGGATTGTCCACTGTGACTGGCACCTAGCAATCAAGTGCTCATTGCTTGTGACAGCATGTCATTCCTGCACTTGTCTGAGATGCAGGGAAGACTTTTCAAAGCAATCAAAAGCACTCATTCCATGAGGGGTGGGGGCAAAATGAAACGTGCAGCTTGATGCTGAGAATAGGTCTGCCAAAAATAAAATGCTGTTTTAAAATGCATAAATAAATGAGTGTCTAGTCTTTAACTTCAAAGCAAAAGGCTTGTGTTGTGTCCACAAGCAAGGCAGCCTCATCCAGGGCCATTGTCATAATAGGCAGAACCTATAAAATTGCTGATGTTCAACCACAACAGAACAGCAGTAATGATAGTGGCAGACCTTCATGGAGCACTTCAAGGGTCATGAAAAGATCTGATGCATTCATTTGTGGATTCAGTCCTCACAGTAAGCCTTAGCATATGTCCAATCTACAGACGACCACAGAAGCTAAAGGTCACACATTTAGAAGGTAGAAAAGCTGGATTTGAACTCAGGAGAGAGGACTGGATAAATGAGGAGGGTCTCTATGGGGAGAATGGGCTCTAGAGGGACAGTTTCACAGTCTGCTTTTCCTTCCCAGGTCAGTCAGTACACATTTGCCATGTGCAGTTACCGAGAGAAGAAAGCGGAACCTCAGGAGCTTCTACAACTGGATGGCTACACTGTGGATTACACAGACCCCCAGCCAGGTACCCATCTCTAGGCACTGGATGCAAAGAACTCTATGCTTCTCAGATCAGTAGCCAAGTACTAAATATCAATATTAGTAAATATTAGTGCTAGGCACTTAAGTGTTGACTCAGGGTTTCACAGGTGACCACTGCAGCCAAGACCCTGATCTGACAGAGTTTCCCTCCCTGTTGATGAAATGCCATCCAGGCCTGGGGCTTTTGTTTTACACAGGGGATGCTCTGGTTGAAAAATACATGCATTTTTCTTTTACGTATCTTTCCCACATCGATCATGCGATGCTAAAATGTGTTCCTGAAAAAAGAATTTCTACAGGTACACCAAAGACTGTGTGTGCGTGTGTGTGTGTGTGTGTGTGTGTGTGTGTGTGTGTGTGTGTGTGTGGTTTGTCACCAGGGATGTGTGGGCTTGGCAGATAGGATGCCTTCGTGACCTGGCTGGAATTCAAGAGCTCGATGTGGTTAACTGATGGGACTTGGTAAGAGCACACTCCCTAAGTACATTTTTTTTCCTAAGAAGACACCAGTCTCTAAGCATAGGCATCACAGCTCCTAAGCCTTATGTAACGAAGAGAACCATATAAATGGAAGTATTTCTTGTAAGTTCTACATTGCATAAGTTTTACATCCTGCCCCCTCACACTTCTCCCCCCACCCATTTTATCTTTTTTCCCAGAAAAATGAATAGAAATAAGCCTCAAAGAACCTTCAAAATGAGGGTGGGGGTGCGAAATCATTTCAGCATATTAATGAACAACAAGCACCAACAGCCCTCTCTCAGAGAAGTTTATTTTTATGCCAAATCTGCACAAGGAAAGCATTTCCAACCATACTGCATTATTTGGCCCAAAACCTTTTTTACTCCCATATTGCTCTTCCACATGCAACAAAATACACATAAAAGAAAAACAGTTTGAGAGAAGATGGGCTGTTAACCTGAAAAGGTGTGGCAGGGAAGGCCTTGGCCTGGCCCCCTTAGAGAAACCAGCGCCCCCAGAATTCCAACACCTTAGGACTTCCACCTGTGACTTGCATCCTGCCAGAGCATGGTGCAGAGCTGACCATGTCAGGCACGAGCAAAAGCTTTGCCTGGAAACCCTTCATGATGAATAGAGCCCAGAGTTAGAACCTTACTGTGTTGTAGAACATCTTAGTAAAAGGAGGGGCCCTGCACTAAGAAACCAGGTGTCAGACTGTTCTCAATAGTTTGGGTTCTTCTCAAGTCATTGGGCTCTCTTTGAAGAAATATATTCAGTCATTCCTAAGACCTTCATCTTAACATGGGAGGCTAAAGAGACAATCTGAAAAGAAAAACTAGTACCATCTCAGAACAGTAACTTCCTGAAAGCCAGCCCACCACTCCCTTCCTCCCTGATTGCATCTGCCCCTCAGTGCAGCTCACAAAGTACACAGGACTTGGATCAGCATCCCACTTTGTAAATGCAGAAGCTGAGATTCCAAGAGGGCAAACGCTGCCCCATGGCTGGGCTGGAACTTGGGATCTAACCATGGCACTCTTTGGCACTTGCTATATGAACAGCAATAATAAAGTGATAGTTCTTATTTATAAGCTGACAGCAGAATTTGCTTCCTATAGTGAGGCTAGGAACCGGGAGAAAGTGCTTCAGTCTGCACGCATAAGGAGTAACTGCTCAGATATTGCTAAAGCTTTTTTATTTCTTTTCTTAATCTTGATCCCATGAGGCATAATTTATAAATTCCTTTTACAAAAGATGTAAATGGAAGGTAAATTGATTATGATCTTAGGGATACGAAGCAGCGTCTTCTCTCTGCCTTTCCCTGTGCCAAGTCCTGTATTTCCCAAGTAATGTTTGATTGAAAATGCAGATTTAAATATCCTCAATTGTCATTTTGTTAAGAAAACATTTAACTTAAGATTTCTCTTCTTTTTCTGGTTTTGGGGATTGAACCCACGGCCTTGTTCATAACAAGACAAGAACTTTACCAAGCTACATCTCTTGTCACTCAATCCCTGAACTCAGAATTTCTTCTTTTCTTTCTTCTTCCCTTTATTTTTTCTTCCTCTCTCCCTCCCTCCCTCTCTTTCTCTTTCTCTTCTTTTTTTCTGTTTTGAGACAGCATTTCACAGAGTTGCCCAGGCTGCTTCAGCCTCTCGGAGCACAGAGGTTACAGGTGTGTACTGCCCTTCCATGCTTACTCAGAATTTCATAAAGAGTGCTTATTAAAAATAAAGGTTTCTAAGCCCACTCCTGGCATGTGAACCAGAAGGAGAGGAAGCAGACTCCACTCTAGGGGATTTCAGTGTACAAGAAGGTTGCCAGCTGTGGACCTAGGTACTGACATTCTAGCCCGTGTGCTCAGACATTTGAGGCAGCTCCTGGAAGGTGGGCGTGCAGGTTGAAGGGAAGCTGGAGTCCATCTCTGCTTCTCCCAGTCCCCGCTTCCTTCAGGATGGCGGTGAAGCGCTGGTAGAGATGCTGCTGGGCTCTGTCCTCTCGAAGCCAGGCTTTCTCGTCCAGAAGGCTGGAGCTGGATGATGTCCTTGCCTCAGGACGAGCCCAGGTCCCGACCCCAAGGGTCACCACAACCCAAGCATTTTTACTAAATGAGCTCTACCTATTTAGAATCCTTGAGGTGTCAGTTTGGGGAATTGGTAAATTACTGTAGGTAAGTTTTACACATGAGCTACTCTTTTTAAACTAAAACTGAAAATGTTTTCCTTTACCTTTCCCTGAGTGTGATTCACAGGGTACACAACAGTCTCTCAATTCCCCCAAGCAGTGAAATCTTCAAATAAAAAGAATTCCATTCAGAATAATGCTATGGCACAATATGTCAAACAGCTAACTTTGGGCATAGACAATGTATTTGGGTCCTTTTTTTTCCATAAATAGAAGGTGGTATCTGCGCACCCCACAGCCACTGGCCAGTGATGGCTTGCCTGGCCTGCCTCCCTCCATCACCATGTGTCTTTTGGTCCTCTGTGCTTCCTCCCCGGAGAACCCTGCATGATGGTAACAACCCATCATGTATTGCAAAAGCCATCCTCAGAAACTGCTGCTCTTGCTGACTCTGAGCCTCTTGTAGCACAGGTCACTGTCTTCTCCGCTTTCTCCTGTCTCGGTCCTCTCTGAACTACCACTCCCCTTCCTCCTTCCTGGTCTCCTCACGGTGTCCTTGGTCTCTTGCAGTGCAGTGCCGACAGTCTTCGGCTCTGGAGCAGCCAGATATTGGGGGTTAGAAGCCCAGCTCTGCCACTTACAGATTGGTTTATGTTCCAGGGTAGCTTTCATTTTCTCTGTGATAATTTCTTCAGCTGGGAAAGGGAATGATAGTACCTAATCATAGGACTATTGGGAGGAGTAGAGAAAGATCTGAAAATTTATCATCTCTCCAGTTGTGGCTCTGAAAGGCTGCACACTGGAGAGAGCTGAGCACTTCCCAAGGTCCTGTGGCGCTTTTGGACAGTAGCTCCAGGGACACTGTCCTCACCCCCCAGCAGCATCCTTGGGGGAGGTGGAAGGGGAGGGAAATCCAGAGCTATCTAGCTAGGCACTGACTGACTGCAGCGAGGCAGCTGATCCTGAGGTTGCCAAAGACAAGACTGCAGACCTATACTTCCTTTTACCTCTTGGTGCTCACTTTTCAGGCTGAAAGCCTCTTTAAAAGTTCTTTTACCTCCTTGCCTTCCAGAATTTTTCTTATCAAGTCATTCTTAGGCTCATCGGGTTTTTCCAGCTTGTTATATATCCCCTGTCGCAAGTTACATGCTTATACCCTTCACAAGAAGTTAGACAAAATAGTCCTCATAATCATAAACATCAAAAAGATTTTTATCGGAACTTTATTGAGCCAGGTATAGTGATGCAGCCTGTGATCCCAGCACTCTGGAAGGCTAAGGCAAGAGGATCACAAGTTTGAACTCAGCCTGGGCAACTTAGTGGCTTAACAAGACCTTGTCCCAAAATAAAAAGTAAAAAGAACCAAGGGCTGAGGATGTAGCTCAATGTAAAGGTGCTGGCTTCGATGTCCAGAGCTGAAAAAAAATTATTGATACTATATCACTAGACTAAAGAAATAGCTATCCATTACCCCAATCTCTGGCCATTGTAACTCATACTCTTCTACAATAGACACCTGAATTAATATTGTCATCACAGAGAAGTCCTGTGTCACCAGAGATCTCTTCCAATGCCAGTGTCAGACAAGTTATTGACTGGACCTCATTGCAAATGTTGAGATGCAAATCATTCATTTATTCTCCTCTGTACTTTAATAACTGAGAAAGGAATGAGGAACCTGATGTCGATATTTAGATATTATGCTTTATTCTTTGGTGGAAAGTCCCAACTAACCTAAAGTGCAGGCTTCTGGAATCTGTTGATAGATACAATACAGCTTTGTCCTCAGCCCAAAGAGACACTTGTACTTTCCTCTAAATTTTTACCTTGAGAACTACCTAGGGGAAATTAGGGCTATAGCTTACTCACTCCTTCAACAAATATTTGTAGAGCACCTACTTTGTGCCATGCACTATTCTAGATGCCCAAGGATATGGCTATGAGTAAAACAAGCAAAAACTCCTTGCCCTTGTGATACAAAAGAAAGTGTGTAGTTTGCTAGAAGGCTATAAGAGCAATGGAGAAAATTAAGCAAGGTAGGAGAGGCAAGCACCAAGGGGTAGAGGTCAGGGAAGGCCTCATCAGGAATGTGAATTTGAAAAAGACATGCAGGAAGTGAGGCTGTGACCATGGAGACATCTGACAGAAGAGTAGTCCAGGACCAGAGAGCAGCAAGCGCAAAGTCTTGAGGAGAGAGAGTACTGGGTGTTCATGAACAGTGGGACTGCCACAAATGAATCCATGGTGCACAGAAGGCAGAGAGAGAATGCTAGGAGGAGACTGTGGCAGGAAGGGCCGCTTGATCTGGGCTGCAGGCCTTGCCAGGAGGGGGCCTTTGTCTGAGTGGAATGTAGAGCCTCTGGCAAGTTTGAGCAGAGGAATTATCTAACTTGACTCTTGTGCTGAAGGGCTGACTTTGACACCATGTTGAGAATTGACTAGAGAGTGAGACTGGAGGCAGACACTGGAGGCAGACTGGGGGCTGTTAAAGGAGCCCAGGAGAGAGATGGTCACAGCCAGGTTTGGTGTAGCAGCATGGGAGTGTGAGCACTCACATCTGGTAATGTCCTAGGGGTAGAACTCTGAGAATATCAATCCCCTCTGGAGAAATTAGGAACCGAGAGAGTAAAAAGAACCCACTATGGACCTCAGCTTCTGTAGAGATGGGCTGAAGCTTTTCTGGGATGAAGAAGAGGCTTAGCAGAAGGACAGTGCTGGGTGAGGACAGCTTGGTGTGTCCATTGGGTATCCATGTGGAGAAGTCAAGAAAGCCATTGCCTGGTCAGATCTGGAGTTCAGCAGAGAGGTCCCAGGGCAAGGAGGATTGTGAGGATCTTTAGCATGTTCGTCCTACTAAAATTTCAGTAACATCATGGGAGGATGTGGGTAAAGAAGAGAGGGATGCAAAGACAGGATACCAGAATACTCTCACATTTAAAGGCCAGGAGAAGGAAGAGCAACCAGCAAACAAGACAGAAAGAGCAGCCAGGGAGGAAAAGGAATGCAGTTTCCTGGAACCCAAGTGGAGAAAGCATTTCAAAGAGACAGGAGTGTGTGTCCAGTGCTGCTAATCAGTGATGGAGCGAATGAAATTGAATTGATTGTCAGATTCAGCAATGTGGAGGTCATGGGTGGTCTTGACAAGAAAGTTTCAGTCAAGCAGCAGCTGGAATGGAGGGGCCAAATAGGAAAGAAACTATTGCTACTTGAGTATGATGCTCAGAGCTTGTCAGAAATGCTGGCTCTCAGGTGCCATTCCAGACCTCTAAATCAGAAGCTGCATTTATCAAGATGCCCAGGGAACTCATAAGTGCACAAGTTTCTGATGCCTTGGTAGAGATAGTCCTTTCATTGTAAAGAGAAGAACGGCAGGGTAAGAATTGACAGGGGAGCAAGAATCCAAAGAGGTTTTGTTGTTATTGTTCATCTATTTCCAAATATAAAGGAGACAGGAGTGTGGGTATGGGCAGAAGTGTGGGCATGGGCAGAAGTGTGGGCAGCCTGCAAGCAGGCTGCTTGATAGTTCCATCGAGCCAGGCTCAAAATGTCTCTTCAGTGCTATGGTCCCACTCATGGCCAAGTGGTTCTCAGAATCCCTGCCCTAGCATCAGGTAAATCCCCCCTTCCCTCCTCTGGTTCAAGGAGAAGCTGCTGAAACTGCCTTCTGAGTCTTGCTTAGAAGTTGTTCTTTCCTTGCCTTGCAGGTCTGGAAGGGGGCCGAGCCTTCTTCAATGCAGTCAAAGAAGGAGACACAGTGATATTCGCCAGTGATGATGAGCAGGACCGCATCCTGTGGGTCCAAGCCATGTACCGGGCCACTGGACAGTCACACAAGCCCGTGCCCCCGACCCAGGTCCAGAAGCTCAACGCCAAGGGAGGGAACGTGCCTCAGCTGGATGCCCCCATCTCACAATTCTGTAAGTAAATATGCCATTTCTTAAAAATATAGCTCCATAGAGTAAAGCAGATCTTCCAAAGTTGAATGAGAGAAACTAGTGACTTTTATATTTAGGATTCACAAAACCGTGTTTGCTAGAAACGTATAGGGGATTCAGGGCGAAAGTTAGGACCCTATGGTAGGTCAGAGTTATTTTAAAGTGCAATACTTGGCATTCCCCACCAAGGACTACACGGAGGAAAGTGTATTTTATGTGTGTTTCTCCTTCTTTTAGTGAGACTTTGGAATTCAAGCCAAATGTATTTGTTTGAGTCCTTCAAATATAGCAGATTATCTATGTCATTGCTTCATTTCTTCCTATTAAATGTAATTTTAAAATAGTGTTGATTTGAAATCAACTCAAATCTGCAATTTAGAACCATTTAAAAATAAATGATGACATTATCACATATAGTGGGAAAAAAGTACCTAAAATTCCATTCCTAGCTAAAGTATCAGATACCCAGAAGTGAAGCCGTCTCCTTAAATAGCCACAGTGAATATTCCAGTTTCTTCTCCTTTCACCTCTGCCTCTGCTTACTTTCTTGTCCCTTTGCCCCATCTTCTTGATACTTAGGAATGACTTTTCTCTCTGAACACTTGTGATACACAGGGTAAGGTGAAAGCCAGTATATGCTTGTAGACAATTTACTAAAACAAAGAAAAATGCAGACATAAAGCAGGAAATCAAGCAAACCCTCACTCGAGGGGAATTTTTTTTTTTTGGTACTGGGGATCAAACTTGGGACCTTGCGCTTTTGAGAAAGCCGGCAGAACCACTGAGCTAAATTCCCGGCCCCTCACTCAAAATAGAAACATTTGTCTTACCCTGAATATCAAGTCAACCAGGGTTAACTCAGGTACAAGCCATGTTAGCAGTAGTCCGGGTGATCCCTCACTTTAGTTCGCAACCCACTTCCTCAGTCTGGGCCACTGAGCAGCTGTCTGGAAATGAGACATCCTAGGGGTGAAGACACATGAGGGCCCTACTCTCTGAACAGCTGCGTCCCATTGGAGAGTCAACCCAGAAATCACATGGCTTCAGACATTGATAAGCACCATGAAGAATGTCAAGTAGTGGTGACTGGATGGAGAAACAATATTAGACAAACACATGATCACAAAAGGCTTCTCTGGGCTTAGCCGAAATGCCAGGGATCTTGTCCCACAAATATCTGAGGAAGGAGAATTGTAGAAAAGGGAAAGCAAATGAAAGATCCCAAAGCAGAAACTCAATATCCTGCAAGCATTTTCAATCTCTCCTCTGCAGATTTTAGGCAAAACAGAGATAGAGACAGAATTATTTTGCAGCTGTAGCAACTGACTAGAGATCAATTCTCTTTTAAATGAATTTAGCTGCTGTGTCCATTTCTGTCCTAAACTGTGTCCTTCCACCTTGAAGTACCCTCTATGGTTGGGAAATACAACTTTTTGCATGACAAATTCTGTTCATTGGGTGCTGCCAGGAGCTGATGGTTTCTTAAAGGAAAATGCACTCTTTGGTGGAAACTTGTAAATAACCACATAATCACAGTGGCTTTCCACACAGAAAATCATGAAAGAAAAAGAGAGTCCGTGAGTGGGGATTGGGGCAAAAGGACAGCCTTTCTCTAAAACCATCACTGAGGCTGCCCCCTTCCTATTTTCTCTTACTATCTTCGGCAGGTAGGGTTATCTGAGACCAATAAAAATAGCAGCAGTCATTCATTGAGCTAAAACCTACCCACTATTTATTTTTTCTAAATAAAAAACAACCGTGTGGAAGAATCCCTCCTCTCACCCTGCCTGATGACTTTTTTACAATACATGTGAAAACCACGCATCGTATCTATCTGAAATGCAATCATTTTTGCATGAGAAAAAATGCTAATTATGATCACCATCCAATCAACCTCATAAAACATATATCTTGAGTGATATTTGGAAAACACTGGTCTTATTTCCAAATAATCTCCAGTTCTTCTGAGATCATTCACTTTGCATTCAGTGTCTGTTCTGTCATCTGCCCAGATTAAGAGGATCGACATGGCTGTGATTGGCACACTTTTTGTTCACTAGAAAGGGCAGAGGAGAATTAAATGGAGAGAGCTAGGGTGTGTGGTTCAGTGATACAGTATATACTTAGCATGCATGAGGCCCTCGTTCAAGCCCTAGTGTCAAAAAAAAAAAAGATTAAGAAAACACTAGTGAAGGAAGCTGCTGAAGAAAAGAGATGATTCTCCATGGAAATACACAGAGGCTCTTGATGGAGATTTCCCCCATGGATAGGATTTATCATTATGAAATTAAAATACTAGCTATTAGGCATCAGCAAAAAGATGCAGTTGAATATACACAGCTTGACTGGAAACTTGTATGAAATAGGACATCAGCAAAATCCTAAAGGTTAGAATTTTAAGGAATAAATATCATCCCTAGAGAGAATACGAAGTGGTCTGAGAGATAAGAGATAATGCATACTCCTGGGTTTTATCAGAATTTATCTGTCTGACCTTCTCGTCTAGTGATTCCTTGAACTCTGCCCAGAAATGGGCTTTCTCTGAAGAATATGAGGCATTACCACATCTACCTAGTTCTGGAAGGAAAAGGCCAGCATATTCAGCTGTGTAGGTTGTAGAGTGCAGGAGGTCCCTTTCTCAGCCACGAATGTGAACATACCACCGAGTTGTATACGTCCAGTCGGCCCGACTATACAGGTGGCCCTGTAATAAATGGCAGTCCTGCCCCTGAGCTTCAGTCCAGCAACATTGATCTCAGTAGTCCAGTTACTTCATTAACCCTGAGACAGAACCTCAGCCTTGACTCAGATTCTATCTATTGATAGTTTTGGCACTTACTAAAAGCTGCAGCCAAACTACCAACTTCTGTTCCCATAATTTAGAATCCATCAGAGGAAACCAGTCAGGGTTAAAGCAGTGCACCCTTCCACTGAGCATTTGCATTTAGGGGTAGACAAAAATCCATGAGAAAGAATAATAAAGGAACCAGTGATGAACGGCACATTCCATTCCATGGTACCTTAGGGTATACATAACAAACACGTGCTCACACACAGTGGCTAGAAAGGGGGGATGTATCAGAATTTTTAGGAGAGTCTGCTGTAGAATGGTGATTAGTTCACAGTTACTTCACAACTGCTTTTACTTACGTTCAACCATTACTATTAAACAGATCAAACTATATATGAGTAATTCAGTGAACCCCACAGTGCCAATTACTATTTAAGGTGACTAACTCATCCCCGATTTGCCTGGGACTTCCCTACTTTGAGCCCTGGAATTCCTGTTGTCACTTTCAGGAAACCCTCAGTCCTGGGAAAACGAGGTTGCATTGGTCACCTAGTTCTATCGAGCAATAAAAATGAAAAACAATCATAACCCACCACTAAATAACAACTTTGGTCCTTCACTTACATTCAGTTCATTTCTTCAAGTTACGGCACAAAAATTAGTCACAAATTCTCTAGCTAGCAAAAAGAGTATAAAAATCAAGTATTGCATTTTAAAAAGATTTCTTTGACTTCCAAAAGGTAAGGGTTATTTTTAAGTACTTTACTCTGCACACATCTCATTAAATCCTGTTTTGAATATGTGTTCAAAGTACTTGCCATTCTTCCTAGGGAATAATTTTTGATAAGTTTTCAATGACTTAACTTTGTCACCACGTTACTATAATTTACATAGCCAAGGGAAGCTAAGAAGTAAGCAGCAACATATAAATTTGGGGGGATAGAGAAAAATAAACACTCCAATCTTGTCATGTTGCTGTCTATATCAGGGAAACCTGAGATGGAATGTTTTATAGTTTGGGAAACTTAGGAGTAATTGTAAGTTGATTTGGGTCTTTTAAATTCAGTTTAACAGACTTCTTGGTGTAGTTTGTGTTTTTTATAATTTCAAAATGAAAAGACACATCGAAGAAGGAATGAAGTAGAGTATTTATATGGAATTGGAAAATTGGGAAAAAATAGATCCTGCTATTCATTAGTTTGTGACTCTACAAAGATTTTGGGAGGGTTCCATCAACCTTTAAAACTTTTTGTTCTTTTGTGGTTTTTTTGTGCGTGTTGTTGATTTAATTTTTTTCCTTTTCAGTTAAAATTTTAAAGATTAAGTTGGTACCTAGTTATTCAACTTTTTCAAATAAATACTTGCAATTCTCTAATTTTTAAGGCCACTGTTGCCCACATTGGAAACATCCAAATTTATACTTGAGTTTATAACTAGTTTTATATTGCCATAATTTATTATGTCGGTGGCCTCTCACTGGAACATCTTATCCTTGTCTATTCTGCGTTAGTGGAACAGTAAGTCTGTACCTTAATTCTCATTTGGAATGGGGTGGGGAAGAAGGGCTGTTTTAGGGTTTGACTTTGGTCAATGATGATTTGACATATTACAATGAGTCGTTTTAAAGTCTGTTTCTCAACGAATAACATCATGGATCCCCAAAGTTGGATGTTTCTGAAATTGTTCTATTTTTGCCAATATTAAATAGTCTTCAGCAGCTAAAGGGATTATGATTACCACTGGTTTGGGGGCCTGTTCTGTTTTTCTTTTGTTTTGTTTGAAGTTTTCTTGTTCAATCTTTGCTCAAACCCAAGAACTTTAGCTGCTAGGTTAGAGCTCCTGTCTGCTTTCCTGAGCCTTGTTGCTAGTCTTTATGTTATTCTGGTTTGTTCCTTCTTACCCTGCTAACTTCTAGCTGGACTGAAGGGTAAGTGCTCCCCCATAGCTAGCACAGCTCAGATAATCAGACCAGATTATCTGACACCTGCAATGTGCTTCCCCCTCCTCTTAAATCTTCCTCATGTCTAGACTTTGCAGTAAAACTTTTCATGTTATTTTCCTGACCTTAGGTTTGAAATGTAAGCTTCCATACTGAAACTTAGGATGCATGTGATATGTGCATAATTGCCTCCTCTCCTTGGCTTTCATATTGGCATCAAATGATCCTCTGGGTAAAGCCGACCATGAGCACCTCCTAATTTTTTTCATTCCGAGAATATTAATTAACATCACAATGAAATGGCAATTAAGGCCTTTGTTTCATAAAGTTCACAGCTACCTGACTGCTTAATGCCTGAAAACAGATCATTTTGCACTCTGATAATGTGTAATCGTTATTGTTGTTGTTGTTTCCTTTCCCATTCCAAAGATTAGAATGGTCAGTTTATGATGTGTGATAACTATGGGTACCTTAACAAATAGAAAGGTAGGGCAGAGCCCCAAAGATTTTAACTGAGCCAGACTTAAGGAAATTGCAGAATATAGTTAATAAAGTAAGTGCATCATTTCAACACTTAAGAACTCATTTGCCCAGCCTTGAGAGTTTGCTCTCAGATAGTATTCAGTAGAGGACTGATTTTGAAAGGGAAGCCCTAGTACATGAGACTGCCACACATGAAAGCGTCAAATCAAGGAGGGGAGTGGATCCATGTGCCTTCTTCACAGATATTTTCGATTCGCAATCTGACAGTGTGAAGAGGTCAAAACAAATGTTTGACCTATGATCTTAAATGTCATTCTGCTACTCCCTCAAGAACAATGACAACAATAACTTTTTCAACATCACTTGTATCTGTATTAATTTCTCTAAAACTAAACCTGTAAGAGTAAAACAGAGACTTTAAAACTTCAGAAAAATCTTACTCTTTACTATTTATTAATAAAAGAAAGTATACAATTCCTTTATTCATCTAGAAAAAGCTATCCACCAAAACATGTGTAGCAGGAAGCATTGACACGAGAGGGAGTAAGAAAAAAAAGTGGTCAAGAGAGCAGGCAAATATGTATTTGAGTATTCTGAATGCAAATTTAAAAGAAGTAGGTCATACCATTTCTCCTGACCATTTAACAATACTCCTTTCTTCTAATTTGTTTTCTTTAATTTGCTTTTTTCTCCCTTTCTTTCTTTTTTCTTTTATTTTGCATAAATGTACTCCTGGCTAGCAGACAGACTTTTTCACCCATTCGAAGCAAATACTTAATTTAACTTTATTTTCGTTTGAATGTCTGATGAGGCATTTTTAAAAGCTTACCATAGAATGTGAACTTAGTGGGAATTTAGGAATTTGCTATACTTTTTTTTTCAAGAATGAAAGGATGGATGAGTAGATGACTGAGTGAGTTCTGTTCTGAGTGAATTTACATATATTTGCACAATGCATTGCTATCCTAGTAGATTTTCAAATAGTTGTTTGCCTTAATTCCTTTCTATCATTTTATCTAATGAGATTTTTGTTATATCTTCTTGTATTGTCAACTTGCAGTTGCTACGTTGCAAGAATGCAATATCAAAGAATTAATTCAATATCAACTTAATTTGCATGGCCCAAAACCACATTATAAATCACATTTTTCCCATCACAAAAGTAAATGATCTTTTAAAAGGACAGACTCCTATAATCCAGTCCAAATTTTTAAAAACACCATTATACAGTCTAAACAGACATATTAAATGAAGATTCATTTCTTAATTAACTACTTCAGACACATTTAACATTTCATTCACTAATCAGTTGAGCACTTTTATGTCCCACAGTGATTTACAGTAAGATGCATCACTAATTAGTCAAATGTAGGAAATATATTTTTTTCATGTAGGGAACATAAAATTATTTCAAAATGCAGTGATTAGAGCAGAGAAACTTAGAAATCATTTACTTGATTTGAGATCATTGACAAAATCTCGGTTATGATTTTTACTCAAAGCAACTGTCTTACAAAGAATTATAAAAATTAACATCGTTTATTCCCTTGGGCGTATTGCCATAGTGGTTTTCAACTCAAGATTTCTGCAGAGTGCAGCACGGGCCTTGGTAACTTCAAAGAAGCCATCACCTCCTAGCCTCCTATCAGCTTGGCTCAGTTGGAGGGCCCGTAAGAGGAGGGAGCCCTCACTGAAGTGCTCCACTCCGCGCTGCCAGGGCAGCCGCATGGGAGTGGGAGGCCCATCTTCCGCTGGCTCTGCGCAGCTCAGACAGGAGGCAGCATCCCCTGATGACCTGACTATGCCGAGCAAAGCTCTTCTAGAAAAGTCTGTAAACAGCCAGCTGCCCTCAATCATTGTCATTCCTTTATTTCACATCTTCTGATGAAGCTGACTACTGTCACTGTTCATTATTGTCCAAACCATACATTCACTCTTGTACTGTCAAGCAGATATGACAAGCATACATTTTCCATATACGAAAGATACAAAGTCACCTTTTAATTTTCAGTTTGGGTTCACAGTTGACTTTGGAGTTATGTTAACTATTCTCTTGCCTCTAGCATCCATCAGGACTAGCAACAACCCTACTTTAAGTTTCAGTGATAAAACAGCTACTTCTAGCTTATTATAGAAGGGATTCGTGAGAGAAAAGAGCCTCTTCCAGACAATTTGTTAACAGTACAATCATGATCATTTTCAACTGAAGAATTTCTTTCTCTATACCATAAAAATTTCCAAAATGTAATATTACAAAATAAAAAGGGAGATTCCCCTTTTGTGTCCAATCCCACAGCTATTGGAATGATAAGAAAATCTCAATAAGGTAAAAATTTGAAAGCTATATTATTCCTCCAAGAAAAGTACCATTTATTTGGTAGACATTAGTGCAAACCTACTTTAAAAAGTACATGTTTGAAACAAGATCACAGAAGGATACTTGCTATTAAGAGATAATGAATAATATGTTTTTCCAGTTGTGAGGGAGGGAAAAAGGAAAAGAATACCAGATGTGAAAGAGCTCAAATATAATCAATTAAGGAATAAAATAAATTGCAGGGAAGTCTGTTAGGGACCATTCACTTGAATTCAGATTAAATGAGAGTATAAAATCCACATGGTGGTATCACTATAGGGACCAGCATTTTCCCAATATTCCTCAAATATCACAATGAAATTGTTTCCAGGGAAACTTGGGGTAGAGGTTTTTGTGAGTTTCTAATTGAAAGGGTGCCTGCTCTCTGTAAGTGTGCAAACCATCAGCCTGCCTCTGTGCTGTGGATACCATTGTTAGTATTCAAGGCTCTGAATGTAGGTGAGGTATCAGCAATAGCTTTGTTTATCTAAGTGTAGCTAAAGTCAACCTCCTATCCCATGCCTAAAGGACTCTAACATCCTTAGGTTATTAAACCCCAGAAATGGAACAAGTGGCATTGTTTGGAAGATGTGTTGAATTATGCCCTAGCAATAGAGCCTGTGAAACCACATCACCCTCTTTCAGTACATGTGGACAGCTTTGCAGTCCAAGTGAGATATGGGAACAACTTCTTAAAGGCAGGTCTGAAAAAGGTCAAGGTTGAAGTTGGTTCTTAAATTGTAGTCAGTCCTTGATTTCTGTGGAAGAAAGGAAGAAAAGGGAGGGAGGGAGGGAGGGAGGGAGAGAGAGAGAGAGAGAGAGAGAGAGAGAGAGAGATCATGTTAATGAAAAAAAGCATTAGTATGTACCTCCCAAAGCAAGGATAATCCAAATATTGCTGGGATTTTAAGCAGCCACATTACCCTCCCAATGCTATTTACTCAACCCAGTGTTCAAATTCATTTTCATTCTCTTGACACATGCCAAATATTGGCAAAGGAAATGATCCCACTGTCCTGAATTCAGGAATTGACTCTTTCATACTTTTGCACTGGGCTGTTTTCTCCCCTGATAATGTCAACATCAGAGTTTTCTTTTTCTTTAATTCACTGATTCCGATTGTTTGTACAGGGGAAATGGAGTTGCAAAGAGCATTTGCTTTTGCATGTTCAACCCGGTGGAAGAACAGACAGGGACAGTGCAAGGATGACTCTATGGTGTTGCTTGGGAAGCGCCCACAAGTTCTTTGAAACAGAATTTGGAACAGCTGGACCACTGCAGTGTTTAATTTTAAAATAGACAACATATGTAATGCATATGGTCCTAGACATGTATGGTGACACAGGCAGACAATCTGAATGGTATCCAAAGACACCTGCACCTAGAATTCTGTTTCCTTCTATAAGATTTTTTTTCCTCTAAGAGCACATGTTCCCACTTTCGGATTTGCAAGATACCATCTGAATCCCCATGTGTGTGGCTCCTTAATAGAGCCAGTGGGAAGTTATCTGGGATGGAGGTGTCACAGTCAGCAGTTAATAACCCCTCGTATAGATCTGCTTCTCCAGGAACTAACAGGGTCTGTTGTGCATCAGAAAGTGACCTGGAGAACCATAGCCTCTACCAAGGGACTCACTTGTGTTTGTATGTCCTAACCACAGAAAACTGGAATGTAACCCAGAAAAACAGAGAGGGGACATAGGAATTGGTTATACAAGGACAGAGCAGAACTGTAAAGCAGAGAGATTGGGAAAGACTGCCAGCTCCCTAGAAATGAGATGGTTTAAGAAGCAAGGAAAAAGGGAACATTAAGTATAAGGCAGAGACATCCTTGGCTTACTCACAACTTAAACTGGCTTTGCAAGCACAAAGAAACTTGCCTGTTTATGCCCAGATAACATTTATTGGACACTCACTGTGTGCCAGGTGCCTTCCAGGCACTTCTCATCAGATACTATCAGCAATTCTCTGAAAACAATCTATGATACTGTCTTCAATTTATAAATGAGGACAAGGAGGCTCCAAAGCAATAAACATCCGCCTTCTGCCATGTACCTACCCAGTAGTGCAGGTCTAGCCTCAAATCCGATCTTTTTGACCCCCTTCCCAGGTCTTCCCACTTAACTACTTGATCTCTTAGCTCCTGTAAAATAAACTGTTCTCAATGAATTTAGTGTAACAGTAGCCCGTAAAGTCAAGAAATAGAAAATACTTATTAATAGACTGAATTTATTTATTTGAATTAAATTCACTATTGTAACATATAGGTGTCAAGTGCCAACTATAAGCTAAGTACTGTTCTAGGTACTGGGAATATAACAGAGAATAAAAAAATACCAAAATCCTTCCTTAAAAATTAGATTCTTTTCATCGACACCTTGAAATAGAGTTCCCAGCCTACCCTTCCTTCTCTCACAATATAATAAGCTCAGGGAAACTGTTCAGGATTTCATGGGAACCAGCCACCCTTCTAAGACTGTTGAGTTATTGGAGCAATTAATAAGACAAAGAACCTAATTCTGAGTAAATGGTAATTTTGTGTGAGTGAAAATCCAGGGGATGCTTATTTTAGTTGTTGGGAATTCCCCCAAATCAAGCTCCATCCCATACCTATAAGTGTGCAGGGGATCTTAAGAAATACAGTCCTTGACAGCAAAAAGGAAACTCAGCTCATCTTGCATAAAAGGAAACTGAGTCTCAGAGAGAGAAACAGCTATTTAAAGAGCACCCAACAGCTGTTTAAAAACAGCGATTTCCAGAAGCTGTTTTTTCCATAGCTCAGACTAGGACCCAGACTTCCTGAATTCAGTCTCAGGCTCATTTGTCAGATGGACCAGAAGAAAGGGGAAAGAGGAGAAAAAAGGACAAGGACACTCAGTTTTGGTAGTTATTGTCTGAAAAAAGAAAACAGGCTGATCTGATGCATATTTTTCTGTAAGCCTGTTTTAAAATGTCAGTAAAAGGGAGATTGTTCTTTAGATTTACTAGCCAACCATTAGCGCAGTTGGGTTGCATTTGGTGGCCCTTGCGTCTGTGTCTGGGTCTCCCTAGAGGAGCCATGTCACCTTTTCAGACCTATGTCGTGAGTGGCCAGGAAGGCCAGACAGGTCATCAGCACGGTTTCCAAGAGGCTCAGCAAATACAGAGTAAGACATCTGAAACGTGTGCCATATTTTTGACAGGTACAAAAAGCCCCTAAGTGACCGGTTGTACTGTCATAATTAAAGAGCAATAAACTATCTTCGCCAAATTGGCAAAGTAAGGCCCAGGCCGATTTATCAGCTTGCAGCCTCTTCTGTGAAATCTGAGAGCAAGAAGCTAATGCTCGCCAAACTGCCTAATCTGTTCAAATTGGGAGGCAGGGGGTGAATGAGGCTTTTCATGAGGCTGTAACAGGATGAGCAATTCGTGCACACCCCACGCTTAGTTCTTCCTGAATTAAGTTGACCTGGGACTGACAAGATGAAGGGCCAAGGGCAGAACCTGCCTGAGGAGATGGAAAAGTGTCCTTATTCCTGGGGAGACCTCAGTTGGAAGACGTTTAGGACATTTGCCTTGGGTCACAGGTAGCACCCCTGACCCTAGAACCAGCTAGCTTTCCCCAAGCCTCACCTTCCTGACCACTGTAAGTCAAGGAAGAGAGGTATTTGGAGACAAGCAAAACAAAACCATTTTCCCAGGTGAAGCTTCCAGCCTAAACTGGAAAGCACTTTCCTGAGACAGCAATCACAGCAAAAGAGGATTCTTGCAGATTCTGTAATATAATTCCTGCACATGTGATATCCCTTCCAAAAAAGCTGGTGCTTTATCATTTTAATGGAGCAATTTGGCTGTTAAAATACTTATTCTTCAACTTGCTTTCTGGAAACCGTTGCTTTTGTGTATCTTGGGCATAAACAACACATCTTGCTCAAATACTGACCACTTGCTGCTTCTTCAAAAGATGACAGAAGATTTCAAAAATCCATCAATAAGTGTATACATCTGCTTCACCATGCATTTAGATTTAAATGATACTGAAATCAGTAAGAGGAGAATTCATCATCTTGAAGTCACACGGCTGCCATAACCCAAGCTTACAGCCATACCCCAAGCATAACAGAGAAAAAAAAACTGCCTGGGATTGAGGCCACATATGAAAATATTATTCAAACACCCTCCCAAGTCAAATTGATTTTCCCTTTGCCCTGATAGTATTGCTGGTTCCTGGAAAGTCCCTGTATTCCAATGCAAGGAGTTGGATAAAATCTTGCTTGATTTGATGTAAGAATCTGTTTTTTTGTAGTCTGCATATGAGGAGAGAGTAAAAATGAGGTGGAGTGAGCCGATTCCTTTAACATAAAAGACCTTCATTCCTACCTCTTTAGGGTTTGTCCAGTGGCACTCGAGTTGATTTATCTGAGTTATGTTGCCAGTTGAGGATAGTATATTTTAGCTACACATGTTGAGATTAATTAGTTAGCCCTTAGGAGGTTTGCCTATTGCCTTCACCCTGGAAGGAAAAGTGCGAATACATTGAGACTATTAATTCACAATAAATGACAGATCATAGCCCTTGCTGAGTCAATTTATGTTTGTCTCTTTCATATGCTTTGCTAACCTAGTAAGACACTATAAGGCAATGTCCTTGGCTATCACAAACTAAATTCCCATTTAACATAGTCTCCAGGTTTCAATGAAAATTTTTTTTCTTTAATTTTTAGTTTTGGAAGGTGGGGATTCAAACCTTTTGTGAAACCAAATTGGCAATGGAGATTTGGAAGGGGCGGGATGCAAATATTGTCACTTTGCTGAAAATCAGCAGAACCCTTTCTCCAGTTAATCCCAATAATTGTAGAGAAATTGCTCTAGACATAACCACTGGAATGGCAGAATCTATTAAAAACCTACAAAGCTAACTAGGCTATTATAAGCACAGATCCGATCTGCTTTCAGTGTTTGGTGAAATGCAGGCGAAGTTATGGTTTTGTGCTTAGTTTTTAAAGAACAAGATGAATGCACTGGAATTGTGATCATTTGAGAAACACGTTGATGCCAATATACTTTTGCCTAAATGCAGTAAACTCACCAGTAAGTGATGCAAGTTGACAATGGGAGGTAAAAAGAATATCTTGGGGATGTTGGTGGGCAGTAATGGGGAAACAGCCTAGTGGATTCCTGTGTATTTGAAATGTCAAAGAAAATGTGATGTGTTTCTCTAAATTGTGTCTCTCTCTACATGTATAAATGAACAGATGCAGATAGAGCTCAAAAGCATGGCATGGATGAATTTATCTCTTCCAACCCCTGTAACTTTGACCACGCTTCCCTTTTTGAGATGGTGCAGCGCCTTACTTTGGATCACAGACTTAATGATTCCTATTCTTGCCTGGCAAGTATATTCTTTGGTCTACAGCAATTTAAACATAACATTTTAAAAAATGAAATATTTCTCTACCTTTATGTCAGTTCTTTTCTCCCTTGTAGAATCCCTTTAACAATTGTAAATGTGTTTCTCAATTTCCTGGGTTGAAATAGTTTTACTTACCAAGGCAACAGGACTGAGCTAGAGGAAGTTCTCGGAAGAGACACATCCAATTCCCAAGCCTGCCCGGCTTAGCTCCCCCCTTTTCAGCTGCTACATGAGAAATATTCCCAAGAGGGTAATCGGGTTTGGCACCTGCTTGTGGAGAACTTGTAAAAATTGCCTCCTTGTCTTAGAGTTTAAGATGCCCCTCCCTCCCAACTCCAGACCCAGTGCTCCTATCTCAGAAAGGAATGTATTTTTTTGCATGTCTTTTTAAAAGATTGAAATGATACGCAAATAAACTCCCCTTCACTTCCATAAGTTTAATAGATTTAGGTTGGTTAGTTTGTGGGGGGGGTTTTCTTCATGGTATCCGGAGCCTTTTTCACTCTTTAAGTGAATATTTTACGGTACGTGAGACATTTGGAAATCCAGCTATCCTGCAGAAGTATCAATATTTCTTAAATCCTATTTTTAAACCTAGATTTAAATTAGTAAAATTCACAGACCTGCTATTATGTCTTTATTGGATTTCTGAAGATACATTTTTGGCTTAGACTATCAAATTCAAAATCCTACAAATGTTTTGGTTTCTTTCCTTCTGCAAATCATAAATTATTACTTCATTTCTTAAAGGTAGATATTATTAATAACACTTTATATGGGGAAAAGATGAAGGGAAATGATAAAATGACTTTATTCTCTATAAAATCCTTGCCTGAAACACTGAAATCAATATACATGTGTAGTATTAATATTAACATATTATTGATATTAATAGTTATATAATGAACCCTTCTTTACTAAATTACATTATTATATCCTAACTCTATTCTGATTTATTTTTGTTTAAATTCATTAATTTTTTAGTATCAGAAGCTAAAAGGTAAAAAAAGTAAATAAAGTAATCCTAAAAATAGAGACAGGACTGTGTGGAATAATTGAGTGATCTGCCTCCTAAGTGATACATTGATTATCTCAGGTTAGAGCCCTCATCAGAAAGCTCTGAACTTTGCTAAATTGGAAAGGGACTTATCACTTTGACTTTAAGAAGAAAAAGCTTGCCTTCCATTGCAAGGCAGTTTTCTCAAATGTATTTCCTACCATCATGGAATTACTCATGTGAATTATAAAATGCATTTATGAAATGTGTAAGAATGTGGATGTCTCTGAACTTAAATCATGCTGTTTTAGGCAGAATCCCTCTTTTCTTGAGCAATTTTTTAAACATATATTAGTTTCAAGACTTTTTTAACATCACAGTTTTTAAAAACAATTTTCTTTTGCTTTGAAATTTGTAACAAAGATAAATTAGTAAATGCCCTCCTAAAAATTTTGAAGCAGAAATGAAATTCTGAAGCTTGTTTCCCACTAGTCAATATAGGCTTAAAAATATGCTCCAAAATCAAAAATTAATTATAAACAGGGGAAAATAGTTTTCTTCTGTATTTGAATACCTGAATCTATTAATTATTCCAGAATTGCAGAAAATAAAAAAGAACTTTATCTCTTGTCTCTATATATTCTATTTTCTCATTATTACAGTCTTTTTTTCAGTTGGTTTTGGAGACCGACCAGCAGGGATACATAAATTTTTCTGTGTCTTCGACTCAGTTCCTAATTGATATTTCTTCAACTCTTTTCAAAGCAGCTATTTTGGCATCTACAAAAGACTTGGTGTCATCTGAGTCGTAGAAAATATATTTTAATCTTTCACAGCAGTGTTGTTTCTAAGATTTAGCATTTGGGGTAGCAGATGGAGTGGCAAAGAAGTTGCCTATAGGGGCAGCCCACTGCCTCGACTACTCTCCCGCCCTCTACAGTAACTTATAATTTGAAATAGGAAAGATGCTGTCTTTCGTTGTATGCAGCGCTGAGCTGCATGTTGTCAATAGAAGATTCCCCAGACCCCTAATATAAGATTAGAGAGTTGCAGAGGCCTCCCTTTGCTGCACTTCCGTGGCCTCTCCCTGGTCCCTAGTCACTTCCTCCTTTTGTTCTTTCTCTCCCAGGACGGAACAATGTCTAAAATAGGGCTCATAGAAGACCCTCAAAGTAAAATTAAGTTTACATTTAAAACAGCCCTACATTCTAAACTTACACAGCACAACCTAAATTGGTTTATTTCTTGCTTCAGATGAATTGAAACCAGAAACTATGATTTGATTTCAAGCTGTGCCCAGGAATGACCCTTCCTAAGTGCATAACAGAGGAGGCAAATTATGTCCCATCTTGCCACTGAATCTGAGTTTTCTTTCATAGCAGAGTTTGGGCTGACCTCATAGGAAGCAAATATGTAATAAACATACATAAAATTACCGAGAGGAAAAAAAACAGAACTGTGAATGAGGGTATAAGAAGCTCCTCTCGGTTTAATTAAATCATATCGGATCAACTGGAAAACTTAGTTTTGCTATTCTCTTTAGAGAGTTATGTATATGTGCTGCCGAAGCAAGCACTGGAGAGTTATGTTATTACTTTCATTTTAAAATTTAAAAAATATTTGTCAAGTCTATGAACTTAGAGATACCTAGCAACTCTAATTTCTTCATGCTCCAGAGTAGGGAAGCAGAAGACTTGAGATGAAACAGAGCTTGATTTGAGTCCTACCTGTTTTGTGTTAGCTGTGTGAGTCCCTGAACTCAGATTTCTATTTCCTCATCTGTAAAATGAGGATCAGCATGCCCTGTCTGCCTCTAGAGCTCTCTGTGCTCCCTGAACCCAGGTTTCCTATCCACATACCAGGATGACAGTGTAAAAGGGCTAAGCCGGACAGCACACACAAAGTGTTCAGCACAGTGACTACACTTAGTAACAACCAGCAAGCCTCAGCTCCGGGTGCCTCTCAGGCCCTTCTACACCCACACCCAACTCTCACAGCTCTCCAGAAAATAACCTGTATTTAAAAGCAAACTTCTCCTTTCTCCCCTCACAGGGCTGGTTTAGTCCTGGCCAGGTGTTTGTATTAGACGAATACTGTGCCCGCAACGGAGTCCGGGGATGTCACCGACATCTCTGCTACCTCAGAGATCTACTGCAACGGGCAGAGAATGGCGCCATGATCGACCCCACCCTTCTCCACTACAGCTTTGCCTTCTGCGCATCCCATGTCCACGGCAACAGGTAAGCAGGTGTGTGCCAGTGCATCCAGAAGAACTCTTCCCAGAAAAGCAACTGGCATGGGTTTTAGGATCACCTCTAACAATATACCTCCATTCCTTTGGCCATACTACACATGCACACACTCAGCACATACACCAGATACATATATATATATATATGAGAGAGAGAGAGAGAACACAGAGATCTAACTTAGTTTTTTCCTTTCAAGATACTATAGAGAGGGCTGGGGATTTAGCTCAGTGGTTTCACTGCCTGCTTCGCAAGCGCAAGGACCTGAGTTCGATCCCTCGTACCAAAAAAAAAATACTATAGAGAAATGGCAAACAGGACTTCTAGTGTGGCCTCTGACACTAGACCAAGATGGGTTCAAATCAAGGTTCCTTCCTCTACTTACTAGCAGTGAATCAGTTTGATAATTAACCCCCTCAGTGCCACAGGTTTCTTGTATGTAAAATGGAAAACAGTATCCTCGTAGCTTTGTTGAGAGTATGCAAATAGAAACAAAATGCTCAGCAAACTGCCTGGAATGTGGCAAGAGCTTAGTGAACACGTGCTATTGTTATCACCTTTCATCCCATGAGTGTTCAATGATGACTTACTTGTGTCAGATTTTGGTACACATTCAGGATATATGGCAAGTAAAAAAGAGATGCCAAACAAGGGCAGAATCATGTTTATATTGGTGCTGTAAAGAAAAGGAATAGAACTCCATGGTGGAATTTAATGAGGAACATGACTCAGATGGAGTGGCAGCATGGCAGGGGACCTCCCTGAGGAAATGATGCTGAAGCTGAAAACTGATGCGTGTGTAGGAGTTGAGTGGATCCAGGCAAAAGGAACAGCATGTACAACTGTCCTGCAGAAGGAAGATGCCAAGCACATTTTGAGAGCTGAACAAGCTAGGTGAAGCTGGAAGACAAAGATGATAATACTTGTAATGTAACCAGAGAGGTGGGAAGAACTTCAGAAAACGTGGTCTAATCAGTCCCCTTGTTTTACAGATCTTACAGACAAGACCAGAACACCAAGGCTTCTGGTTCTCTTCTAAATACTCTCTTTCTTTAGACCTTGCCCAGTTCCTAGAGGAAAAGATCTGTATTCTGAATAATGCAGAGCAGCAAATAATTTCAGAACATTGCCATTTGGCTCTGGAGACATGGACTGCATTTCCACCTGCCACTGCCATTTTACTATCCCAATGTATGTAGCCTCACATTAGTACAGAGATGATCTTACATTCCTCCTAAGCACCCCAACCAACAGCCAGGGGAGGTGTGTGCTGGGGGAGCTGGGTGGCTTCAGGAAGCCAGCCTCTGGCGGAAATGCTGTTGCTCTAGGGCAGTGACGGCGAATCCTTTAGAGCTTTCAATAACAAGCAGCCAGCTACAGCAAAGTGCCATCAGTTCACCACCACTGTTCCAAGGAAATCCACAGTGGAGAGAGTCCAAAATCAACTACCTTTTTTTGAAATCAGTGCTGTGTCAGCCCTCCTTATCTTTGCAAGCCATGCAGCTCTGAAATACTGTATCTGTGGGATTTGTTCTGTGTTTTTCCTCTCTCCAGTGTTGGTAGAATTTTATGAAATGCAACTTCAGCATTTAGAACCAAATAACAATAGCATTGTAGGTTTGAATATTTAACAGGCAACAAGGTTATCTTCACCTCCTATTGTTATGAGGCTCAGTAGTCCTGCACCTTACCTTTTATTTGCATAAATGATACTTCTGAAAACTCTGATACCTGGGGTGTATCTGCACATAATTCTGGTTTTTATAAATATGTACACTTTGATGACTATCTGTTACAGCCTCTTGGACTGAATTTTCTAAAGAGAGAGAGAGAGAAGTTGCATTATATTCTCTGGGTTGTCACACTGTATTCTACATATGTTACTGAATAAGAAAGTGTTATAAAATAATGAAGTGTTTTTGTAAACTCCCTGGTAAACATCATCATGAATTATGATACACATTGTCTGGATTTCATATTGTAAGACTGCCACTTGATTCACAGTTAGGTTTATACATCTTGTCATGGAAACAGTTTTGGATTTCTTATTTTCTTTTCAGTTCTGATTTTCCTTATGCAAGTTTGCGTCTTTTTTGCTTATTATTTCAGTTTGAATGCATTTGCTTTTGCTTTGTGATGCATCTTTCCTTTTCCTTCTTTTGTCTGTGCATGTCATGCTCTTGATTCTCCTATGGCTGGTCACACTCTGTGCATGCCTTGTTCAACCACCCTCTCAGAAGTCCACAAATGCATGTGTACCTTAGTGGGCTGCTACCAAATACTGACTCTGAGGGGAACAAAACTCCCTCCTCATCTGAATCAGAGACTAAAAAAGATACCAAAAGAGAATCCAAAAAAGGAAAAGAATTCAAAATCCACTCAAGTCAAGAGCCCAAAAGGTAAGAAGTTATGTGGGTACTGCTTGTTTTTGTTTTTGTTTTTTTTTATTTCTTGGACCTTTCCCCATCCCTCCATCCAGGCAACCACTTCCACCTTTGCATACTGCAAGCTTTGAGTATTCCTGAAATCTCTGTTCCTTCAAGGGTTTTCAAAGGTAAACTTTAAAAAAAAAAAAAAATCTAGGAATGGGCAAGAATGTGTATTGCAACTGAATTTGATTCAGGTGTTTAGTGATCCTTAAAACATGTTCATATTGAGCAATATGTAAACAGAATAATGAATCAGATTGCTTTTTTTTGTGGCAACTACTTAAGAACCTAGTACCTTACCAAGTCATTCGTAATAAGCAATACATGCTTGTAATTTTGAAATTATATTTTAAGGAGTAAATAAAATGGGTTGGCATTAAATAAGCCTATACATTTACAGTAGTAGCTCTATCATTTTCATCAAACCATTCTCAGTTCCACAGTCACCTCATGAAAAGAATTTCACCACAAAAAATGACTTATAATAATTATACAAAATAAAACAACACTAAATTAATAGTTTTTAGTAGAATCACTTACATGATAGGGTTATCTTTAAAGTATTTTTAGGTTCTAAGATTTGATTTATCTTGCCTTATTTCCCATGTCTTTTAGGGATACTGTCTTTTTAACTACTTGATAAACTGATGGCTTTCTTTTCCATTTTAGACAGTTTTTACTCAGTATTTCCAGTGTTGCCCTTATAGTCTGCTTCATTTTCTCTTCCCTCATCCCAAATTAACAGTGACACCTTAACATTTTGTTGTAGTTTTGGAACTGATGATTCTGATTCTGGCATTTTCAAGCTACCCAAAATTTGCCTACACATATGCTTTATTCTTCAGTCTAAATTGCTTCATTAAATATTTCTAAGCCCCAAAATGTATGCAGTGCACATGCAGATAGACCAAATGAAAATGCAGACTTTTGTTTTCTAGAGAATGCAGCAAGCAGTCAGTCAGTATATGCACATCCAACGGTGAAAGTCAAAGCAAATCCTGATTCTGTATAGCCACTGATCACCCTCACAGCAATACATGAGAATGTAGGTGCAGTTTCTGTTGTGTTTCGCTGGGAGCTTCAGCAACAAGGAAATAGTAACTTGCAGTTCAAAAGAAAGTTCGCAGAGAACATCATAGGTGCCCAAAGCACAGGTCTAATAAAACTGACAAGTCTTTGAAGAGGAAGCTGCCCTAGCTGCTGTCCGAGGTGCTGCTTTTGGAGAACAAAGAGCAAATGGTCACTGTGAGAAAGCACCATTTGCTCAAGCCTGACCTAGTTTCTGTGCCATGAAACCATCCAAAAGGATCCCCATTGGTTCTCTGACAAGATTATGTGTTTTCAGGGTCTGTGTTTGCGTTGTGTTTTATAATAAAGATGAAATCATAATATTAAGTATCCATGTGTAGTAGTGTTCTACAGTTTACAGAGTGATTTCAAAAGTCCTCTCATGTGCTATGAAATTCTCAGGGTAGCCATTTTTGCACCCATTTGGCATATGATGAAACTGAACGTCCATAAATTTAAGAGGTGAATCTACATGTCCTAAATCCAAACCTCTTCCTCATTGCACTAAATTTACCTGTGCCTGGATTCTAAAGATCTGAGTGTTAGAAACTGTTCTTCATAAATCTAGGAATACTATACATCATTTTTGTGCCTTGGTTTTCTCACCTGTAAAATGAGCAAACAGAATCATAGCATCTGTAGTATTCTTTTAAAATCTAAAATTGTCTTCTGTGGTTTAATACAAGAAATCAAACAGCTCATAGCCAGGTTTCATTTTCTAAGGTTCAATTAAAATAAGGATAAGCCTTACCATTTGACAAATACTTGCCAAATGCCAACCACTACGTGAAGTGCTTTTGACACATGTTATCTAAGTTTATCTTTATTACACCCCTGTGAAATAAGTATTGTTATTACCCTCCTACAGTAGATGTGACCTTGAGGCTCAAATTCACATACTTCCCTGAGGCTCTGTAACAAACAGTGGTCTGAGCCTGATTGGAATATGGATATTCTGACTGCAGAGCTTCCACTTGTAACCATTCTGCCTTACTGTCCTTTGAAGACTGGCACTTTACATGGCATGAGATGCCATTTGATACTTGTTTCAACATTTCCAGGTGAGATGCTACAACAGTCACCTGCATTAAGGAGTTGCCCATTTGAGGCCTAAGGGTGCCCAATATGAGTATGCCCCACCTAAGTAATTTTAGCTTTGTGGACAAAGTAGACTCTAGTGGACTTTTAGACCACCTGAGGAAGAATTTTCTTTGAATACTCATTAACAGTCTTTGGTATTGTGGAAATCATATTCCTAACCTCTTTGACCTGCACAACCAGAATTTGAATGTGGAAGTGTTATTTATTCCTGCCCCCAGATTTAAAAGAAATTCATGGGCTTAGGAGGCCTTGTGTAGCTTGTCTGAGACCCTAAGTGTGATCTTCAGTACTACAAAAGAAAAAAGAAAAGGAATACATGACTGATAAATAGATTACCCCTTCAACTGAATTTAAGTGAATCTCATCTCATTGTTATCTCAAAACCAGCTTCAGATTAGGTAAAAAGATTTCTTAAAATATTATTAATTCAATGCCTCTGGCAGCTGGAAATTATTAGTAAGTGCTCATGTGTGAGAGGCTGAATTTCTCCTACCTGCTGTAGAAACCTGTGCCACATCTGCATGAAAGAGTATACCTATGTGGATCAGAAATGTTCTAATCAAGAGTAGACAGGTCTGCTGGTCAGGATGACATTTGCTGTTCCTAATCCCAAGCACTGTGTGACATGAGCACATCTACATATTTGTCATTGTTTAGAATAATGCTTCTTAACTGGAGGGTGAATTTTCCCCCAGTGAACTTTGGCAATGTCCAGAGACATTTTTATTTTCATACCTGTGCTATTGTTTTCAAATAGGCCGAAGCCACAGGGATATAGTTCAGCATGCTGTAATGTACAGGCAATCCTCATGCAAACAAAGCCCAAAATGCTAATTATGCCAAGGTCAAGAAGCCCTACTTTTGGAGGGGGCTGGGGGGGTTTTTTTGGTACCAGGGATTGAACTCGGGTCCTTGAGGTTGCAAGGCAGGTGGCAGAACCACTGAGCTAAATCCCTGGCCCTGGAAGCCCTGTTTTAAATCAAACTCATAAGTGACAGACCAAATTGTTTTCTTTTTACTTAGGTTTTTTGTTTCTTTTACACAGACTCTGTGTCTAAACGTATAGCAGGTGCCCCTGCTGACATTCCATTTGTACAGTTGAGGAGTTTGTTGAAATACAAAATATTGAATCCCATCCTCAAATAATTTGATTCAATCAGTCTTAGATGGAGCCAGGGTTCTGAAATTTTAATACTGATACCTACTCCAATATCCCAAAGTATTTGATATTCAGATCACACTTATTTAAAGTCTTGGTTGTCAAACTTGGATGCACATTTGAATCATTTGTGGGAGGGGAGAAAATGCTGATCCCCAGGCCTCGCCTACAGGGCTTCTAATGTAATGCATCTGGATGTGGCTTAAACATCATGAATTAAAAATCTCAAATGGTTCTAATATAGAGCAAAATTAAAGACCCATTGGCTGATGGAACATTAGTTTGGGCCAGCTTTTAAAAACTAAACCCATTTTCTCAAAAAAAGAGAAGAAAAGGGAAATGTAAGCATGTTCAGCTGGTTGCATTTGGCGATCATAAAATCCACAGATGTAAATTGCTATATCTTCTCATTTTTAAATCAGCTCCTAAGGTTGCAGTACTTAATTTTCACCATAATATTTTTAGTATTCTTTCTAGATGACATTTAGATTAGCATCGCTTTGGTCACTGTCCCATAGTGACAAGGCAATCAAACAGCTCCGATGATTGCAAGTTGCGTCAATATTCCTTGGATCCTTTATTATTGGGATTGGAAATTTTTCTCATTTACATTATTATTTAACATTTCGTGAATGCCAGTGCTGCTCTTCACATATGGCCTGTGTAGAAAGTACATTGTATCAGCAATTAACAAATCTATAATGCCAACCGCCCCAATCCAAAGTACTCTACATAGATTAATGAGTCTACAAGCAGATGTAAGAGGGCATGAATTCTAAAAAAAAATCTCTGAAAATGTGTCCAAAGATGTGTTTGGAACCAAGGTGCTACCCATGTTCAGAGACCATGTGAATGTAGCAGGTTAGGACCTGAGTAACTAAACAGTCACACAAAACTTGCTTTTCTCCTATTACTGCAGCAAGGTTCATACGTTAGTAAGTGGTTCTATCCATCCAGTTGCTCAAGACAGAAAGAAGCTGTCTTTGACTTCTCCTCCCCTGTGGCATGTCACAGCACTCAATGCTTCAAAATCTCTCTCAGGCCCATATATTTCTGTCTTCGATGCCACTGTCATAGTTCAGATCTAAATCTTCTTTCCCCTGCACCACGACAGTTGGCTTATTTACTGTGCACTTCCAGTGTTGAGCCTTGTTATTATTTAATCAGAAACAACCACAAACTCTCATGCTCTCAAAGGTGGAGATTTTGGATGGTGATTGGGTCATGAGGGTGTTATAGCTGACTTGCTATTAGAAGACAGTGCCTAGGTAGAGGCAGGCCAGTGGGGGCCTAACTTGGAAGGGCCTGTCTCCCTTCCCAGCTCCTCCTTGATCTCTCTATCTCCACCCCCATCCCCATCACCACTCTCACCCCTACCCCTTCCCCCTCTATCTCTCTCCTTCCTGGCCACCATGACATAAGTAGCTTTCCACTTCAGCAGGCCCTTCTACCTTACTGTTATCTGCCTTGCAGCCAGCCAACCGTGGGTGGAAACTTCTGAGACTGTGAGCCAAAATAAACTTCTCCTTTAAACTATAGGCATTGGATATTGTGTCTTCCTGATAAGGAAGGTGATTAAGACAGGCTCACTCCCAATCCATGGTACACAATGGTTCTTGTTGTTGTTATATTTTGTGGCTGCCTACCTAGTAGTAAATGAATAGTGTATATATTTTTTCTTTCACTCTAACTTCTCCCTCAACACATAAACACATGCACACACACAGAGACAATGATAAGCCTGTTGCTTTTTTTTTTTTCGGTACTGGGGATCGAACTTAGGACCTTGCACTTGCAAGGCAGGTGGCAGAACCACTGAGCTAAATCTCTGGCCCAACCCTGTTACTTTTTAACTCTTCTTCCCTCAAAGAGAAAAACAACTGTACAACAGGGCTGGCTGTGTTGCGCCAACCTCTGAGTCAGTTTAGCACTCTGCATAGCAGGCGTGGATGGGTCCAGCAGCGACCCCACACCCTTGGTCTCATGTTACACCCTGACAAAGCCATTACTTTTCTGGTGAACAAGAATATGGCTCTGGCTGGCCTTCTATCTCTGTGCAGGTGTAGGCCTTGCACATGGATGATGCTGTCTAAATTCTAAAGAACCAGCTCTATTTAATAGGAAGTACTTATAAGAAACAGAGGGGGGGAAATTTCAAACATTTCAAATAAAAGTAGCCATCCCAGATATCCATAGGGAAATTCCCTTTAGAGCTTGTCTCCTTTTAAACCATGTGGTTCTCTTCCTGAAGAGAGGATCCCCCATGAAAAAAGCAGATTTTCCAACTCAGACATGAAATCTAGTGAAATACGCTGAGTTATCTATCTCCCTGGTGCAATCTTTCTGGTCCATAGCAGCCCATCAAGTAATGTACATTTTTATCTTAAATGCCAATGTGGTATCCTTTGGTCATTGAGATCACTGATACAGAAATGTATTTCTTATGTTGTGCCACTTTCAGGACGGACGTGATATATCATTACTGGTCTGGCCAGTGGGAGATCTAACATGCAGTCTTCAGGGCAGGAGGGATCTAAAACCTAGTTGTCTGTCGAGTAATTTTTTTAAAAACCCATCTCTTCTCTTATTCCTCAAAGAAAAATATCTCCTTTGCTTGGGAAAAATGCATTCTTTCCTGCATTTTATATTGTTTTCTTATCATCTTTTTGGTTCTTACTTCATTCAGTCCCTGAAGCCACTTTCACTGAAGTTCTTGTGCCAAGAGTGTCCATATTCAGTAGAAGGAAACTTGCCAACCACTTCCTTATACTAGTGTGAGCAAAGCATCTCGTATTGTTGGGTTAAAACTACTTATTTGGATAAACTGTAAACAGGTCAGAAAAAGACTTCACCAGTATATTTTCCCTCTCCAAGCCCCCTAGTTTTTGAAACTGATTAATAGCCCACCCCAAAAAGCAGTAACACACACATGCACACTCACAAGGGTGCTGAAACTGCTTGTTGTTGCTTCCTGTCTTACTCTTTGTGATGCAAACACTTTGATATATTTGTTTTAGCATCGTGTCTGAGCCTCAGGGCGTCAGGGCATAATTAGAAAAGGGAATGTGCTGGAAGGAAAGAAGAGGGAAGGGGTAAGGCTGGCTTTCATAATGAAGCAGTGACTATGGAATGTGAGAGTCTTAATTATAATTTATAATTAACCTAGGATTATACAAACCATCCAGTTGACCAAGCGGGGATGTCTCTTTTTGAGAGGGTAGTACTTTCATGTTATCTTGAATTTGTAGTTACTAACTGCTTGAAGGAGACAGGAAAATATCCCACAATAGGATTAAATTCAAAGATATCACTAAAAATTGTAAAGATAGAGTTTTTAGAAGAAGATTTTTTTTTTAAGTCAAAAGTGTTTCGTGTAAATGTCCTTTTAGGAAGCATTTCAAGGAACTTCTCAAATACTCTGTCCCACTCTAGCCCTTTAAGCTCTAGTATTTCTGGGCTGGAACAATTTAGTAGCAAGTAGGATTCAGTTATCATGCTTGTTTAAGGACATTTTCATGGCTCCATAATGCGGTCTGCAGGCATGCATCCATTTGGAGAGAGAGAATATATCATGTTTACAGTGCCTGCACCAGCATATGTGGACATTTGCATTTGGAGATGAAAGTATATTCCCTCTTCAGCTGGAGTTTTACCCCTTGTTGGTAGTGATTGGAGGCTTAAAGCTGATTGTATGTAGAGAGTGGACTAGAAACTCTTTCCTCTTCTGTTGAATTTACATGTTTCTTTCTACACCTCAATGTTGCACTTAATCACCAAACAGATACTGTATCAGAAGACATCAATCATCATAAAGTTGGAATTAATTTTGCATCCTAGCCTTCTTGAAAAGACATCTCAGCTTTCATGGAAGGCTGTGGAGCCCAGACTTCAGCCTGATGTGAAAAACCAGGCTATCAAGATAATTAAATGCTATGACTCTGTGTGCTCACCTGAACGTGTGGCTGCAGTTTAATGACCCCAAAGAGGTCAGTTCATTTTACAAAACACATTGCAGCTCATTGCAGCTGAAGAGCTTTGATTATGTTGTTCATGCTTAATTTCAAATATCAAAATAAAACATTCTGCTTTAAAAGCTCAGTACTTAATTGTATTGAATGTAAGCCTATAATAAACATAAGTTAATAAGCTCTAGCTGAGAAGCATTTGGGGAAAGGGAGAACAGTTTACATATCCAGTAACTCAAAGGGTTGATTAGCTGGGTTATGATAGTTTCAATTTGACAAAAAAAAGCATAGAAAGAAAAATGCAAGTCTAGATGTATTATTATTTGTGACATGGCTCAAGATGGGAGACTGTGAGGAGAGTAAAGATGACAGAACTGGTGCTAACCACCGTGACAAGAACTTGAAGAGCAGCCGACATGACATCTTTCCTATCATGCTGCTGAAAGTGTCAACTTTGTGAAGGACAGTGAGAAAATGGTTTGCCGAAACCTTGAAAGGTGGATTCCGGAGATGCCTGTCGTGTCACATGCGATATAGTCTCCTGTGGCTAGAGAGACCCATTTCTGGACTGGTGATGGCCTGCAAGTGGGAGAGCTTCCAGTCTCTAGCAGGGCTCCAAAGATGACTGCACTTGACCTGCATATTGTCTCAAATTTGCAGAACCATGATATACAAGAAGTAAGTTAGCCAGTATGCAGTTGGGTGGAACCAGAAACCACAGGCTACATTTCCCCACATGTGTGTATGTGTGTTCATCCTGAAAGCCAGGCTCAAAGGCATCCACATTTCTACTAACATCCGGGACTTTATGTACTTCAGGGAGGAATTGCGTACTTCAGGAATCTATGCCATATAAGTAACAAAAACTGAATAATTTAAGCAAAAGGGAGTTTGTTGGGATGATGAAGCTGAGAACCTCAAAGAAAGGGATGGAAGACAGGAAACACAACCACAGCAGTGGTCCTGCATTCAAAGACCTGTGGAGCATTTAAAGTGCCAGAATCTAGGTTCAGTATGGACAAAGCAAACCAAAGCTTTGAGGGGACCTTTCTCAGTTCCAGGATGCAGCCAGAGATGAAGAGCTCCCGACCTGTTGGAACAATCTGGTAAAGGTCCTACTGCTAGAACCAGCAAATTCCACCTTGTTCTTCTCAGTTTGCACCACTGTCAGTGCTAAGATTCAGAAGAAAGGGTCCTTGTGGCAGGAGTTAGGTCATACCCCAGCACAGATGTGCAGCGGCTGTGAAAGAGAGGAGCTGCCCCTAGGAACCCTTCACTTTTTTTTTTTTGGTACCAGAGATCGAACTCAGGACCTTGCGCTTGCTTGCAAGGCAGGCGGCAGAACCACTGAGCCAAATCCCTGGCCCTCCTTCACTATTAATAAGGGGACAACAGGCCCCTCAACTTACCCTCCCCCAAGGGCACCCAGACTATGGTCGAGGTCATGCCTTCAAATTCAGGGGCTGTCAGGAAGTGGCAGTGGATGCTAAGAAGCGAAAACCTAGAGGCAGACCAAGCACAGTCAGGCATGAGAAAGGAGACTAGCCATGGATTCTGCATTAAGACGTCTCAGTCTGGAACATTCTAGCTAGACCTTTAAAATCCAGCTTCATCAGGGCTGGGGATGTAGCTCAGTGGTTCTGCCACCTGCCTGGCAAGCGCAAGGTCCTGAGTTCGATCCCCGGTACCAAAAAAAAAAAAAATCCAGCTTCATCTTTCCTTTTCTCTCATTCTTTGTGACTCATTCAGTGTTCAAATACTGAGAAACTAACAAGATACATAGCCAGTTTTATGACAATTATAGAATCACATCCCCCCCAAAAAAATGTTTCCAGGAAAAAATAAAGAATACAGAAATACAGCTTCTGCGAGACAGCAATACAGTTCTGCTCTTACTATTTATTTTGCAACCAGCACTGCTTGGATGGTTCCTTGGAAACTGTGCAGATGCCTCTTTTGAAAAGGTTGGGTAGCTCAGGACGTGGACCATGTACCTCTTGGAGATCTGATTCCAAATCCATTCCAGTTTAAGGGAACTTAGGTACTCTGGATCAATGTACCTTCTCAGCCACAGGAAGAGTCTCCACCAAGTGTGGGTTCTGTTCTGTTCTGTTCTGTTCTGTTCTGTTGATTGGTGACTGCTTGGTTGGTTCGTTCATTTGGGATATTTCCTGAGTTGTTTGTTTATTGCGGGGTTTTTGCTCTGTTTTGTCTAGAACAATGGTTCTCAGAGTGTGGCTCTTGAGCAAGTGCCATCAGAGAATTGTCAGACACACAGAGCCTGAGACTCTCTCACAGACCGAGGAGTCAGACACCCTGGTGGGCCTAGGGGCTGTCACGAACACCCCAGGCGATGCCCAGGCAAGCTCAGCTTTGGGAACCACTGCTCTAGAGAAAATATTTATTGCTCCTGTAAAAACCAATGTGCTCCAAGAGATTTAATCAGGGTTTCTTCAACTAGTAGCTCTATACAGATCTATGTAAACCTGCACAAATAACATTGATAAATTATAGAGGTCAATGGAAAAGAGGCTGATGTTTGGCTGAATCTTTAGAAATAATTACGTGAAATCAAACAAAACAGGAAAGTGTGCTTTGTAACATATTGTTACAAACTGTGGTCTTTGACAAATTATATTCCTGGGCAGTCTCTTCATTTTGTGAAAGAGCATCCCCTGTTCCCAGTACCATTTCAGAGCAATTCTTGCAATTACAAACAAATTTGCATGTGATGTCAAAATCATGATTTCTTTTATCACCTGTTTTCTCTGATGAACTCTGGACTACTTGCCTTACAGTTTAGGTTTGAGTTTAGGTTGTTTTATTTATGTTAAAATAAAACTATTGACACTGACACACATCATCAAGAAACAAATTAAGTACATTTTTAGTTTTTTACATTTTTTTCAGAAAGTAGTCCACAGAGAGGTGATTGGGGAAGCAGAAGCTGCTGCTACCATTCAAATTACAAATGTGAATCATCACAACAAAAGGCAGAAAACACAATCTGATTTTATATTTGTCACAGTACTGTTTGTAGTGAGAATTAACTGAGAAGGTGGGGCACATAACTGTTCAGTTTGTATTATCTCAAAGACAAATGCAAAAGCTACCTGTTTTAAAAGGCTTATTGAGTAATGAGGCCATGCCATGATTCACAGAGAAGTTTGTCTCCTAATATTGGCCTCAAACATCTCTGGGCTCTCCATGTCAAATGCCTATGCTTTTGACTATGATCTTGTAGCCCCTCGCTGCAAGTAAGTTACAGTTAATAGCATTTTTCTCTGGGTTTATTCCCAGCTAATAAACTAAGTGGTCTGCATGGTTCCTTTTTCCCCAGGCAAGGATGTGCTTCCACATGCCAATCACATGTGTATTCAGTGCATTAGAAAGCCGAATTTTCCATAAACAAAATTTAAAAGCCATATTAAAAAAATTCTAACTTATACAGAAACAAGAATTTACCAAAGAAAATGTTGCATGGATTTTGGGGAAGGTCAATGAATTCATCCTAGGACTTAACTGCAGATTCATGAATATTTCGTATAAAACAAAAATCCTTTAAGATAAACTTTGTAACTGAACATTTGAGGGGGTTTTTTCCAGAAAATTTGTAAATAAGGGCATGTGCCAGTGTTCCACAGCCTACTTGTTATTTACATTTTACCTTCGTTTGGAGGAATGTGAAGAAATAGACTGGCTAAGATTTTAATATTTGAGGATTTTTTTTATAACCTGGGGGAATGGACATTTTTCTCCTTGTTCAAATAGGGCATATTTATTGTTTTAAAATAAGAGAAGCTGACCAATTAACCCCTGACAGGAATTGCATTGCTCTTCATTGCCAAGTCTTTTGTGCACTCGGGCTGGTATAGTGTGTATAGAGGATTTTCCCAACTTCTGCTGGATCCTTGAGAAGGCCTATAAATACGACCATTTGTTTGGTCTCAAGATGACTCGCATTTGCAAACCGAGGAATGTTCCAATAGAAGTTTCATAGTGACACACCAATCTGCAAACTGGCTCAGCCAGTAGTCAAAACAAGTCACTACAAGATCTCAGGAAACGGAAGGCTTTGAATGGGTCAAAGTATCCTGCCTCTAATTTGGCACAGATAAATTGGGGCTATAAAAATGCAACTTTCTTTATATTTTAACTTGAAGGGGCTCTAACAAATAGGGAAAATCTGTATGCACCCAGTGGGGACATAGAACCATGAGAATACTATGATTAAACTGGATTGTTTATTCATTCCAAGACCTTTCTTTTTATTACAGTGAGCAATAATTTGCTAAAATTGGAAAACACTTGCTTTGCTCTTCAGTTAATACTTGAGTGCTTAAATTAATCCAAACATTTATTACAACTGAAATTGAGCCATTTATGAACATTTAACACTGGGCAAGACAGACACAAACAGAATACCTGGTTTTCATGGGAATTTTTGTGCATAGTTCAGGGATGCGTGTAAGAGAGACAGGAAATGTACATTAGAGATGTAGACCAGGTGAGTGCCCATCCCAGCTAAGAAAGCAGTGGTTAGTGCTTGCCAGTTAATGCCAGATGTTCTGAATTTCCAAGAGAAACAAGAAATCAGAATTGTATCATAAAACTTTCCTAATTTTAAAACTGTTGGCAACCAGTTCAATTTTTTTAAGAAGGTGTAAACCAAACAGAACAAGTCAAAGGAACTGGGCTTCCCTGGCATACCTCCACTCTGTACATGTCACCATTCTGTAAGGAATGACCTGTAGTTCTGCAATGTCCCCAAAAGGCTAAGGCCAAGACATCCCAGCCACTCTGGAAGGCTTCCCTGAACAGCAGGGCTTCTGTTGTTCTTACATGGATCACTGCAGTGGTTGTTTCCAAAATGAACAGTTTCCTCCTGCTAGAGATTTGATTTGATGGTGGGCAACATGTGAGGTCTCCATCACTTCATAATATGTCTTCTTTCCACAGGCCTGATGGAATCGGGACTGTGACTGTTGAAGAGAAGGAACGTTTTGAAGAAATCAAAGAGAGACTCCGAGTGCTGTTGGAAAATCAGATTACACATTTTAGGTAAGGATCTAGGGTTCAAGGGCTTATTAGGTGGATGAGACTGAAGAGACTCAAAGAAAGCTTGATTTTCCCAAACTGCAAATCTATCTCAGATGCATTGGATTGTCAGAAATAAATGAGTTGAAAAAAGCAAGGCAATCAGACATGGTTCCACAATAGCTAGCCAACTTTGAATTCTGAAGTTCATTTTATTTCCTTGTGTGAGTTGGCTCTGGTTATCGAGCTATTACAGAAAGTTAAATCTGAAACTTCGTTAAAGATCTGAATGAAGGAAAGACGAGGGGGGTGGAAGACAGTGGTCCACGGAGAGAAGAGCCTGGATCCATGTTGAAGGATGGCTTTCCCCACACGCTGGAGACAGCTGGCAGAGCTACCCTTGACCCTTACCCCACATGGAGCAAACCGATTGCTTCTCATCCTGTGCTGGTGGTTTTGGACCAGAGGTCCTGAAATAGTGACTCAAAAATACCAACAGCATTTACAGGAGTTCCTGCTCATTAAACACTTCCCATGCACAAGGACCGAAGTCTGGAAGACTATTAATTCATGTTTTTATCTCAGAACAACTTGGTAAGGTAGTTGTTTTAATCTCCATCTGCACAAGAAGTAAAATGGGACTGGGAGAGATTAAGGAACTTACCCAAGGCCACCCTGGATAGTCTAAGTAGCCCAAAATGCTCTCTGTACCTTAAGACAGTGATTTGAAATCTCATGACAGCCTGAAACAGTGATGGAACTCATAGTGGTACCTGACATAGTTCTACCTGTGCCATCAGAATTCTCCTTTGGGGGCTGGGGATTTAGCTCAGTGGCACAGTGCCTGCCTGACAAGTGTGAGGTCCTGAGTTCGATCCCCAGTACCAAAAAGAAAAATTCTCCTTTGGATGGGGCAAAATTTTTGATGAAATGTCCTTTGTTGACCATACACTGCATACAAAATGCATAACCAAGAGTAAAAGATCCAATAACAATGAAAGACCACAGTCTGAGAGACACAGGGAGCGGAATCAGGAATGCACTGTCCGTGCTTTCCATTTCATGTATTAATCCTTCGGGGACTGAAATTAGAGTGTTTGAATCAGCCCTATTTTAGGGATATGCTTGTCCCTATAATAATATGTAAGGTCACATTTGAGCTAACTAATGATTCTCATTCACAATAGAAATCCAAACAGAGCCTATGTCATCACTTGAAATATTCTTTTCTGCTGCAGACATTTGCAGAGTCCCTCTTTAGTCATTATTCACACATACACATATATACATTATATACACACATATATGGTGTGAATTCAGATTAACATAACACAATGTGACAAAATAAAAAGCATTTTCTGTTCCTGAGAGAGAGTTGCTATAGGAATCAAACTAAATGCTAAAATGTAATAGATTTGGGCAACCTGAAGAATTTTATGTCTCTTTTAGGTATTGCTTTCCATTTGGTCGACCTGAAGGTGCATTAAAAGCTACTCTCTCTCTCTTGGAAAGGGTAAGAATGAAAATAAAAGACACATACAGAGACATGCATGTAATTTTCGTGAGATACTGTGGGTGAGTGACCTAGCTTGTAATTTTCAGAGTTTGTTTACCATTCATCAAATATCAGGATAAAAGAGAGGAAACTGCCAACTTCCAGAAATTCTACCTCCTGATTCCCATATAGTTAAGATGCTTCTGACCTGTTTTTGATTCATGGCAAGGCTTTGCCATCCTATGCATTGCCAGTCTGGTGTTTTCTGTTTAACCACAGTTTGCAATCAGTATTAATTCACAAGGAAGCAGTCACAGCTAACTTTAAACTTGAAGTCTTTGAAAAGCATAATTAAGTAGCATACACTGCTTTGGACCTTCTAAAGAGTCTTTTCTTTTTTTCCTACAGGTTTTGATGAAGGATATTGTTACTCCAGTGCCACAAGAAGAGGTAAAAACAGTCATCCGTAAATGTCTAGAGCAAGCTGCTCTAGTCAACTATTCCCGTCTCTCTGAGTATGCCAAAATTGAAGGTAAGGCTCCCCTCTGCCCCCAGTTTTGAATTTCAGTTTTGGGATATCTCCCTAGAAAAGCCTGTCTCCTTTCTAGTGGGCACCAGAACATAGTGGTCCATCTGAATCTGTTGGGATGAAACCTGAAAGAACTTGAAATGTGGACGCTTCTTTGACTGTGGCCAAATGAATTAAAGCTTAGGGACTCATGCACAGCCTTTGTAGGAGAAGTATAGCATGACTAGAGGATGTTAGAAGATAACCAAGGTCTTCCCAAGAGTTTGTGTTGGCTCTAAATATGTGCTCTGCAGCTGATGTTTCCCTGTGAACAAGTTTGGTAAGATGACTGCCTTCTTTAGAGAAAGGGAAAGAAAGCAGTTTGCTGTTCCTCGCTGATAGCATTGGAGGTAAAACAAGAAGTATTCAATGCAACATCACAATTCTGCTTAACTCTCTCTTCCCCCTTGGAAGTATCTTGCCTTTGGTAACATTCCAGACTTGGTGGCAGGCCAGGGTCAAGTTATCTCTGATGGCTCCAAGTTGGCTTTAGGTCTCATTCTTTCCTTTACTCAGACCTAGTATTCTTGTTACCACTGCCCTCTCAAGATTTAGGGAAGCAGTCACTGATGACCTTGTCATCATCCAAAAGGCCCTTTGAATAAACTCTACTTGAGAAGGGATGATTCTTTGGGACCTATTCATTCACAAAGGTATTAATCACTTTTCATTGTTACCCTGTTGGCTGCCATAGGGTGATTTGAAAACCACACCCACCTTGACCAGTGGTGTAAGTGTATAAATGTGGAAGTTCTATGTGCAAAACTCAGTGTGTCCGCATTCCTGGAATCTGATGTTCTCTCACACGTGAAACATAGGACGCCTAACTAAAGCCAGCAAATGTGCATTGTCTATCTCAAGACATGACTGGGGAAGATAAAACTAACCAACCACCCAGAGTCTGTTACTGACCTTACCAAAGTCCTTGTTTCGTTAGAGAATTAGGTTAAGATCACATCAAATTTGCAGTGTTTTGTACTTTACATGTCCTCCCTCTCAATTTTGTCTGTCTGACAATACAAATTGTGTACCAGTGGTAATGAATTCATTGTTATGCATCCAGGGAGAAACACTTAAGAATTGGGCACTAAAAGGATGTTTATCAACACTTGACTTGGTAATAAATGACAAAAATAGAGAAATAAGATGATCATTAAAGGGCTATATTCACAAATAATTGTTCCAGCATTTATCAGCCCAGCACATAATGATTGGTTGGATTTGGTAAAGTCAACCAGGCACCTACTGATGCCAGGCCAGGCCAGGATGGGTGGGACCACGACACAACACAAGTGGTTGGCATGGCCATTCCTTAGACGTCTCAGTCTAGCTATTACTAGTCTTTTGGTAAGATCTGCTCTCTTCTTTCAGATAAATAAATTCAAAATCAAACTTTAAGATCTGTAAGTAAAAATGCATTCATTTCCAAAGTAGATCAGCTGGTCTGTAATTTCCTTTTGTGCCTCAATTCTTCTTGGTTGTGTTAACTATCTTTTGCACTGTGACTTTTTAGGTCTGGGGATTCTTTGAAGAAACCAATTCTTTTTTTTCCAACTCTCTTTTCAGAGAAGTACCTCATTCCACACTACCTGCTCTCTTCTGCTTCTCTCCTTCCTTGTCCGTGATTGGCTCAGCCACTTTTTGCCATGCCCTCTGCAAAAGTGGCTGAGACACCAATTTCAAAGCATGCTGGGATTGTTAATTCAGACAACCCAACATCCTCTGGCTGCATGTATCGGTTTTTCTTTCATGAACATAGTCCAACATGGGCTGAGACACTGCAGCTTTAAAGATATTACTACTAGACAGCTTTCTTTTGTAAGGCTCTGATCCTGCCCTCAGAAAAGAAATCTTCTATTTTTACAGTTGAGACCCTCTCTGAGCACTAAGAGTTGTTACTTGAGAATTTTGGAAAGAAGTTGTAGTAATATTGCTGGAGACTATGTTTATGAAGAAATACCTCAAGAGCCTTAGATACTAAAGTCTGAAATCCTTAGTATCTTGGAGCCTTAAATCAATGAAATTCTGTTTCCCTTTACTCATGATGTTTTTGGTCATTGTATTCTTGCCAATAACTCTAAAGAGACGTGTAAAATCATGGTCACAAATTCTCTCGTGACTCACATGACTCACGGCATGCTGAATGGTTAATCCAGTAGATCTCAAATTTTGAAACTCCTTTTTCTTTTATCCTGTGTTTATCCCAAAATATTCTGTGGCTATTTTCCTTTGAGCTAATGTAACGTTTTCCTCTAACCTATGGCCTTTAACCTCTTTACCTCTGACCTAAGCCTCTTGCATGCCCAAATCCTCTTTTATAGGGAAAAAGAGAGAAATGTATGAGCATCCTGTCTTCTGCTTGGCCTCCCAAGTGATGGATTTAACCATTCGTGAGTACCTACCACCTCCTCACCATGCTGTCTTCACTCTTTCTGTTTTCATTATTTCAAGACAATCCAGATCCAAACGAACTCACTCTCCTTGCTTCAAGTTGTTTAGCATTGGCTTGTCTGTTGGTTCTGTCTGTGAAACCCAGTGTGAGAAGTCCAGTCACTTTTTATCAGCCTAAAACAGGTTAGACAACTAAGTCATTTGTTTGTGATAAATTTAGACTTGTCTGTAAGTTTTTCAGTTATTCTCTGTCTGCACCCTGAATGCATTTTTACTTTGCTTGTGTGTAACCCGAATTTGTAAAGTGCTTGTCACTGGTACACAATCCAAAGATAGCAGCTAGGCTGGGAGCAACGTGCTAGGTGTCAGATAAAAGACATTTGGGGCAATGACGTGCCTTTTATCCGTGGTTGAGATGTCAAATGAACCTGGGTATGAGACCACACAAGGTGGGCCGTTCTCTGTAAAAATCAGAACTGATATGCCTCCTGTCTGTTCTCTCTCAAACTGGGACGCTTTCTTGTTCTCTCTGGAGATTGTGACTTGTCCTTGTCCTCTAAGCTCTGGCTAGGACATATGACTTAATTGTCATTTGGAGAGTTTGTGTATGTGTCATAGCTTGATTTTACATTGAACTTAATTTTACTAATTTTCTATTTGTGCAGCGTTTTCACCTCCATGAAGGAGCCTTTTTTTGCTGGCCCCCACACTTCGGGGCAGTGGGAATACAGGGCAACCTTTTCTTTCCAATATCATGTATCACACATACGTGGGGGGCATTTTGGTCCACTTGCTCATTAATCTTGCATATGTGTTCTTGTTTCTCTCTCTCTTCTCTCCTTGTTGTGCTCTCTCTTTCAAATAGAGAATCAAAAGGACGCAGGTGAACCAATTGTATATGCATTATCAATTATCAGGACTGTTGAGTTATATTCAGTTTTTGTTTGTTTTTGTTTTTTCAGTAGCTCCTTAAGATATGTACTCCCAGAGGGTAATGTGGAGTTGCAATAATACTTAAGGAGTTAATTTGTGCTGTCTAAATACATCTCATGGCCATTTCAATGTTGAATTTATAGAGCAGAATTTCTATAAAGGTACAAGCTTTGAAGGAACAGAATCTGGTTTGCTGCAGAGCTTCATTTCATCTTGGTTTCAGGATCCAGAGCTTTGGCCTCTTGTGCATTTTTTTAAAAGTTACTGACCCAAACGAATCTTACTTTTTGTTTTTCATTTCTTTTTTCTGTTTTCTGCCCTATGGAGAAGTTTTGTGTTCTTTGATGAATGTCTACTGGCCAAGACAGGGAGAAGTTGTTTCTGTGTTGTTCTTATGTGTGCCACACGATGAAACAGGAAGCACAGGCGGGTGACTGAGCAGGGACTGTGGCTGGGAGTCTCAAAAGGAGCAAGCTCTGAGAAAGTTCTCTGGATTTGGAAATTCTCTTCTCATTTGTTCCCAAAACTTCTGAGCCTAGTTTGACTCTGACTTGACACATTAATAAATGTATAGGGTAGATCGTTGTTTTTAACTCTTAAAGGATTCTCAAAAAATTATCATTTGGTCAAAGTTAACAGTTGACTGTATTTCAGAATGCATTTTTGAGTATGTGCTAAGCACAAGGTTAATGATAAATATTAGCCCACAATCCTGTGTCCAAGACAAGTGAGCCTTTTTCTCCCTGACAGAAAGGTATTCTTCATTCATCCATTCACTCACTCACTTTTTCATTCATTCACTTGACACATGCTTAGTGGGAGCCTACCTTGCGGCTGGTGCAGTGTCAGAAGCCAGAGACTGTATAACCAAGAGGGAGACCTGGTTAGCCTCAGAGGCTCTGTGCAAAGGTGCATCACAAATTCATTCCACTGTGACACCCGTTGGCCAAGCTATGCGGGAGAGGGATGGGGTGTTGGCCAAAAGCCAGAGACACCTCCACAAAGAGGTAAGGCTTGAACTGTATCTTGAGAGAGATAGGATTGGTTAAGGAGAGCTGGGATTGGAGACTGGAGAGGCTTTCTAGAGAAAAACTGTAAGCTGTGCAAAACACAAAATCATACAGTTAATAGAAACAACTAATGTTTATTTAATGTCTATCATAGACCAAGCACAATTCCATGTGCTTTATATCTACGAAGTCACGTATTCCTTAAACCCCTTATGAAAGAGACAAACTGTTGTTATCTCTATTGTGTAGTTGAGCATACAGGCACAAATATCCTAACAAAATGATCCTGGAAGCATAGTGGTAGATCCAGAATCTGAGCCCAGGCAGAGGCCACACTGAACTGCAGAGTAGTTCAAACAGGGTTATGATGGCAGAGGTAGGGACTGACAATGGCAAGGCAGGTAGGGGGCAAGAACTCAAAGGCCTTTACATGCCATGATAATCAGCGTCTGGCTGGAGCTCAGGTCCAAAAGTTCTTCACTTGGAATCTATGCCAACTTTTACCTGTATATGGAATGTTCAGAAGCAGGAGCCCACAGGCCTCACCTCTGAAGGTGTCAGGGAGCCACTGAAGGTTCCTCAGCAGGAAGGCAGCTTGGTGATTTACACTCCAGAAAAATCACTCTAGCAGCAATGGAAAGCAAAGACTGAAGAGCAGGAATCAAGTAAAGCTGGGTTTAAAATTTAAGTTCAAAGCAGAGATGGGTTTTAAACTTAGTATATTCAAGGGTTTTTTTCCAAACATATCAGGTCATGGTCACATTCACAATCATAATAACTTCATTGCTGACCTTCACATGTTTGTCTTATCCTCCCTCTCCCCTTTCAGTTGCTGCAGTGAATAGAGCACAAATGTATGGGTGGGTAGGCACAGACAACTGCATGGAGGTGTCAGGGCATTGCCAGAATTACATGTCCACACTGGGGTGGGGTCAAATGCTGGAGACTGAAATACACACAGCTCCTGAATTCAGCTGTGCTTTAGAGTCTACATGACTCCGGGGTGGCTTTGCTTCCTGTCTGGTGGCATTATTAGAAATTAAAGGTTTAGTTTAATTACAGTATCTCAAGAAAAAAGGTACAAAAGACTGCTAGTCTATGTAAGAGAAACTGTGACTCCTACAAATGAAGTCTATTATTTTAAATACATTTCCATTTAAACTGTCACACATTCTGAACCAAGCAAGCTCTGAGAAAGTCTACACTACTATTGCTGTTTTGCTTCAGTTCTTGGCTAAATACTTGCATAATTTTCTGAGCATCATAACGATCCCACTGGAATTTGAAATACAACAACTTTTTTTTCTAAATATGCCAAGAATTTTAAAAATTGGACAGATGATTTATACAGAGAAAGGGAGAGAGATGATTGGAATAGAAATAGATAGATGACAGATGAGAGATAGATAAATAGGATAGATAGATAGCCAGCCAGCCAGCCAGTCTTGGGCCTAGGCACTGTGCTAAGGACTTTACATGGAAGATTTGATCAAATCTTCACTTAGTCCCATGAAATAGGCTTTATTACTACTCCATTTAGAGATGATAAAGCTGAAATTCAATGAGGATAAGTAACTTTTCCAAGAATTTGACCTCAGTTCTGACTAAACTAAAAAGCCATGCTTTTTGTCTCCTTCTGCTATATAGATTTCCCAGCTAATATGGTGGAGATTTGTAAAGTATCCATTCATTCAGTGGATAAGGTCAGATGTACCTGCAGCATAGGAAGACTACAGAATAACAGCACAGTTCCTTCTGGGGCCAGATCATTGACAAAAACTCTACATTGTGAAGTCTTCCTGAGGGTAGTTGAGATTTTCTGAGACTGTCGAAGAGCTGAGGACTTTTCCCCTCTCCAACTGACAGAAACCTTCTAGAGCAGGTCAAATCCATGCAAAGGACTTCCAGGCAGATTTTGTGGTAGAGAAGCTCTGTATCATTCCCTGCTTCCAGTCAAATATCCCACAGGTCTGAGCCTGCTGAAAGAGGGAGACAACGAAGTGCTCACAATACTTACCAGCACATGGTGCAAAGCCTCAACCCTACTGCCTTCCCCAAGGGACCAGTGAGGGAATGTCCCAGCCCCACCAGACCCATGCCATTCTAAGATGAGAACTGTCTCCAGCTTCATACCTCATCCTTGAGAAGCTAAACATTTCTCTCTTCATCCTTTCTGTTTTAGTGATGCCTAAGTCAGAGTTTCCAAGCCCAAATTATTCTGTGCACTAGCACCTCATTTATACTTTACAAAAGGGGAGCATATTTCAAAGACTGGCATTGAGAAAGATTTTGAAGGAAGAGAGGATGTGTTAAAAATATTCCATGAACTAACAAACATAAAACCAGAAAAAAGATGTGATGCTACCAATAACAGCCATCCTAGTAATATCTAATTTAATTCTCACAAAAATCCATTGAGATAGATGTTTTAGTACCATATTTCATTGACTCTTAAAGACCATCTATCATAAGATGCACCATTAATGTATGACTAAGAAAGAGATAATGCCATCAACCAATTGCATGATACCACCAAATGCAAGATGCATCCAGAATTCAGAAATGTTAAAATGTTCCTGGAAACCCAGAAATAGAAAGATCTCAAGTAATTTGCCCAAGGTGAAATAGCTGGTCAGTTGCAGAGTAAGAATTTGAACAGGAGCCTTTCTAATTCTAAAGCCCACAGCTTCAGCTTCTTCATTATGAAATGCTTGTGCATTGTTAGCAATAAAATTACAAGACCATAAAGAGGCTTCTCAAATAATAACAAATAAAATACAGAGTTATTAGATAATCCCAAACTTTCAACAGATCAGGAAGCCAAGGCCTAAAAAAAATAACCCAGATTCAGTATAAACTGAGCAGTGACCGTCCAGGCTGTGACTTCACCAGGCTACCTCCCCTTCTATTCAAGAGCTTATAGCCTCTGGTCTTCATCCATTAACTGACAGTACCCACGTGTTAGAATCATAGATGCACAGATCCAAGAAAACAGTACCCCAGAACCAGCTTTAAGTACTAAGGGTTTGGTTGGTTGGTTGGTTGGTTGGTTGGTTGGTTTTTTGAGCCAAGGTCTTGCTATGTAATTCAGGCTGGCCTGGAACTCACTGTGTGGCCCAGGCTGGTCTCAAACTTGCAGCAATCCTTTTGCCTCAGCCTCCGAGTGCTGGGATTACAGGCATGTGCCACCACACCCAGCAACTAAGGGGTTTTTTTATACCCAAATGCAGTCACTGCCATGGTTCCACTGGGTTTTTTATTCTTTATAATCTCCCTTTTATTTTCTGTAAATGGTACTAATGATGGCTCCTTATCTATAGGACCACTAGAAAGACTGAAACTCATATTACAAATAAAGTTCTTAGCACAGTGCTTGGCACATGATACATACAGTATTTATTTTATCTGTTATTATTTGTTTATTATTGTTTAAAAGGACACTTTTCCAAATTCAAATCTATAGTAGAGATAGTTTTTTATTTCAGAAATGGAACATAAAACAGTGCTTCTCAAACTTTAATGCTCATATTAGTCCCAGGGAATCTTGTTGAAATATGGATTCTGATCTAGGAGGTCTGGGGTAAAGCCAGGAATCTGCATGTATAGTAATCACCCAGGTGAGGCAGTGAGTGCTCTCTGGATAGCAAGGGCATACAGAAGGATTCGAATTATTTTTCAATCATACATTTCAAATAAAATATTGCAATGTAGTTGCACATGTATGTGGAATGGCCACTAGGTTAGAGGTCCTATGCCTAGCAAAGGAATAATGCAGTGAACCAAAGTAGTCAGGGTCCCTACCTTTAACACTAAAGTGAAGAACATAGTGTGAAATAAGCAAGTGCAATCGGATGACTATTGGAAGGGAAAATGCAACATGCTACCAGGAGCACAGTGCAAGAGAAGTTTGCCCAGGCCAATGTCTTGGTCCATTGCAGAGTGGGAACAGATCCCAGAGGAGGGAATCACGGAGCTTACAGGATGGGCCCCCAGTGACTGACTAGGGTGTTCCCACCCTTTTTGCAATGTTAGCCTCTATTCTCTATCCCTCCACATGCTCCACGATCCTGCCCAAGAGAGCTGTGGAGGGACAGTGAGTATACATGAGTGATTGCTAGGGACTGGGTGGATATTTAATAGGAGTATTAAGTCAGTATTTTTTCTATAGCAAGTAACTATTTTTTTAAAACTCAAATAGCTTAAGCAAGAAAAGGGAATTTGCCCCATGTACCTAGGAAAACTCTGGAGCTTCAGGGATAAAGAAATAGAATGTATTTTTATATCTCCAACCTGCTAACCAGCTTCTGTAATATGACTGGGGTATTGTAAGTATTTGGTTAACAACATGGCCACAGATAGCACCAAGCTTTTATTCCAGCTAATGACCTTAGAAGAGAAAAAGTTTTCCTTTCCAAGAAACTGTATAAAATTCCAGCAAAGTGTCTCATTAGTCCATCTTGGGTCATGTGATAATCCCCAAACCAATCATAATACCTCCCCATGGGTTGGGGGTCCCCTCGTGGGCCAGCATGGGTTTACATGATGCCTATGTAGGATGCCATCTTTGCCTTTTCCACCAGAAGACATGGAGTGAAGGAGAAGCCATTCCCTGAGGAAGGTTACTGTATGTACAAGGACAAAACCTGTCCAGATGGTACCCGTCCAGAATGATGCTCATTCTTCTTGGATGCAACAGCTCAGCTCTCAGGACTTGAAATACAGAACACCAAATTGAATAAAAATATCACAAAAACATTACCTTTTTTCTCTTGTGGGGACAATTTAATTTAAATTTTTTAAAAATTTAGCTGGGCATGGTAGAGCAGGCCTCTAATCCCAGCACTCTAGGAGATTGAGACAAGAGATTGTCAGTTCAAGCCCAGTCTGGGAAACTTAGCAACTTAGAAAGACTCTGTCTCAAATAAAAAATAAATAAAGGGCTGGGGATATAGCTCAGTGTGAATGTCCTGGGTTCAATCTCTAGTGCTACAAAAGAAAAAATAATACGTAGGGTACTGGGGAATATGGCTCAGTGGTAGAGCATTTGCCCAGCATGTGCAAGGCCGTGGATTTGATCCCCGGCACCACAAATGAAAATTTACAAATAAAAATATTTTGCTTTTTAAAATCCCTTTTAATTGCATCAAAACACCTGAAATGATTCTCTGGCTTGGAAGTTTCACTTATGATATTTACTACTCAGCATTTCAATTTAGAACACTGAAGTAATGAAGAAGGCCTTTGGATGAGAAGTAGAAGTTGCTGTATGGCTTCTGTGTGTGTGTGTGTGTGTGTGTGTGTGTGTGTGTGTGTACTAAAAACAGAGTAGACCATTGAGTTTTTGCATGAAAATACTGCATTGGGTAAGATCTGCTGAAGATTTTCCTCCACCAGTATTTGAGCACCAGTACAGAGCAAGGCAATACTGTGGGCCCTAGAGATACAGAATTCATTGGGCAGACAGGGAGACAGAAAGTATGTATAATTTGCTCTTTCTAGGAGCCATAAGAGCTAAAGCAGAGCTGTGGACCAAGGAGTTGGGCCTTTGTCATAAAAATACTCATGTTGTGATATCTAAAGGTATGGCTCTTTTCTAGGAAGGAATCTCTTGAACTGGAGCCTGCAAGGTTAGATGTGTGTGCAAGGTTAGATGTGTGCTGCAGAGAGATCATTATGATGCTGCATGGAGAATGAACTACACGGGAGGAAAGGGACTAAAGACTGGCCTGGAAGGCCTCAGCAGAGCTGAAGCAGAGACATTGAGACCAGAGTCACATGTCTGTCCCCTGGGCAAGAGTGTGGGCACATGACCTACTATGGCTAGAGGTAGAACAGATGGACTATGCCATGCAAGTCCTTATGAGGAAAATGCAAAGATGGCTTCAGCAAGACGAATGGAGAAAATGATTCATGGTTGACCCAGCAATCTTTGCCAACATACACTTTATAATGGAATCTTCTGACATGGGTTGATGGAGACTCAGGGGGATCAAGTACATATCATGGCAGTCTTACTGAGGAAGTGGTGTTGAGTTTTAACTTTAGGTCTTTGGTCTGTGAGGCCATCATTCCAGGGAGGCAGGATACTCTGGAAACCATGATGTATCAATCTGCTTAGCTTTTTGTTCTTCCTTGGGCTTCTTTCTACCCCAGCCCCTAAATCATCAAATTGCTACAGGCTATTTGTAACAGCATAGTGAAACCCTGGCATCTTCAGTGACACATCAGTGGCTGGAGCTTGGTGACAAGTGGACTTTCCATCAGTCATGCCTATCTCTCACATGATGTTTCAGGGGCTGGCAGTCCATCTGCTGGAACCAGAGATGGTCAGGTTATTTAAGGGCTAATTGGAGTGTCTCTTGCTCCTGGATGCCTCTCTTCCTTGGCTGAGCTAAACATGCCGAGGAATTCTCTTTTTGTTTTTCTGCAGTCACATTTAACTCTCTCTCTCTGGAAGCCAAGCAGATTTAATTGTGTAAACATGAGCAATGGTAATTGGGTAAATGAAGTTGGAAACCAAGGTATGATGTTTTTGTTTTGCTTTGTGAGGAAAAAAAATAGGGAGCTTGTTTTTCTATGGTGGCAAAGCTCACTGTCAGAATTCTGGACAGACAGTTGGCAGGAGGGAATTTGTTTATGAATTTCTCATCAAGACCCATTGAGCTGAAATGTGTATCTGCTGCTTCGTGGGTTATGGATCGACCCCAGGGGTACTTCATGGCTTTATTAATCACCAGGTCCAGTGATTTCATACACACATCTCTTAGTTTGGTGAGAATGAGTAAGGACTTTGCGTGAGATTTGCCCACTCAGTTAACAAGCACTCATTGCAGGAGCCACAAGGATGTGTAACAGAGATGTGCCCAACATTAGGCAGAGCTGTCAACAAAATACAAGATATGGAGGACGTCTAACAATCAAACAATCGGCAGTTGCCTTCCTTTAAATCACTATCATTTAAAAATGATTTTTCCAATTTCTGTTTACATATACTTTCCCAATCAATTAAAAAAAAACCTGATGATTATTTTTTAGTCCTGCATTCGAAACATTGAGATGATCCAGCAAGAAAAGGATTCTATCAAGCTTGCTTTTAATAGACAGCTTTGCTAGACTATTATATTTATACATATTCTCCATTTTTCTATTAATGTCACTAGAATTCCATTTCCTATATGCCTACAGTAAAATTCATTTTCCCAAACCAAGAAGCAGACTTGGCAATGAAGTATGTCCCTCTCACCATACAGACTGCTTCATAAACCAGAACTATTAGAAAGGAGCAGGTCCAAGGTTAATGAGATACTCATTAAAGAGCGAGGACTGTGGAGGCTGCTGGTGCTCTGTGCTTGTATTGAAGGAGAGGCTATTGTTATGGGATGTTTGCAGTGCTGATATTGTAAGCCACATGACAGATGGGTCAAGTGCTGATTACAGTATTCTAACATTTGGAATAGCAAGTAACATATTTGATAAGCTGGCAAGTTTTTATGTATGATTCAATCCACAATATAAAAGCCACGAGAATTCCAAATTGAAAATAATTAAATGAGCTGGAAACAATCAGATACCACACATTTTCCCCCAAAATGACAGATTTTGACATGTTGAAATTCCACAAAGGGAGCAAGAATATTTCCTAGCTCCCTTGAACTAATAATGGTCCTTCATCTGCTTTTGCAAAGCGATTGATTCCAGCCTTCTCACAATTTGGAGGTAACAATAAACATTTGTGGTCATTTGTGGGCCCCTTAGGCTTTATAGGGATTATCCCTTCCCTTATTTTTATTTGCTCTTGTCCGCAACCCTGCAAGGTACACAGACAAAGGTAATAATACTCTCAGTTTATAGGTAAGGAAACAAAACTCCACATAGGGTTTAGTAGCAGGTGCAAGGTTGCATAGAAAGTAGGTAGTCTGTGGAGGATCTGTGGAGGTAGTCTGTGGTCATCTGAAAGGAAGAAGCTGCTATTATCAGATAGGTGTTCTTCATGGTACAAATATGTATCTTCTTTCAGCCAGTGATGCTGCCGCCATCATTCGTGTATATCCATCTGGATAAAGCATCCAGTGTTTGCATTCAGCCTCTTGAGTGTCTCAGTAGGGGTGGTGCCGGAGACACTGGCAAGAGTCCTTGTCAAACAATGTCACACCTCTGTAACGTTGAAGTAGTGCTCAGAAAGCAGCAGATCTCCATGTTTTATCAGTTCTGCTTGTTTAGTTGTTCTTTTCAGAGTTTGTCATCTTACTTGTCATCCTCTGTTAAAGTCACTTTGTCTCTTTACCATTTATTTTTTACTTTCTCTCTTCACCTACCTGAGCAGCTCCCCTGCCGTCTCCCAGGCCTCCTCCACCCACCCAAACGCAGACCACCATGTTATATCAGAGGCTCAAAGGCATGCCTAGGCCAAAACCAAGTACTGTAAACTTATTCTTTTACTCAGCAGCTTTCTAGTTTAGTTGGCTTTTCTGTTAACTTTTCTTCTTGAAATTTTGTTTCTATTTGTAACACTAAGTTGAGGCTCAGGCTCTCCTGTTTAATATTGTAGGTTTTGAGATACTCAAAAGAGAGCATTTATTTCCAAATGTCCACATTTTTTGTCTAGCTATGTCTGACATATGCAACATTTTCAAACCTCAATGTCAGCACAAAATAACATTGTTGTTGCATAACATTTTGCATGACAATTTTTATATGTTATGAGCTTCAATTCTGTTGTATGAAATGTTTCCTAAGTATAATGTATTTTTAGTTTCCTTTTGTCAGTGCTCCAGCTAGTGAAAGACTGGGGGATAGGAATATTCCAGTACATTTCAAGACAGCAAAAGTGACCCAAAAAATCATTTTTGATCACAATCTTCTCCTTGACCTCTTTGGGTGGGGAGGGAAGAAGTGCTGAAGGATTTTGTACAATATTTTCTTTAAAGACAACATCTTAGAGAAATCACATCTAGTACATTTTTGCCATTTAGCTAGTAAATCAGCTATGCAAATAAACGGGAAAATAGTGCTGTGTGTCTCTCTAAAGTGGCTTGATCTACAGATAATGGAATCACAACTAATTAATAGTAAATGAAAGTCTGGTTACATGGGTTAATTGGCAGATCAAGTGTTCTAGATTAAAGGATCCTTAGCCTTCTTATTTTAATGGTTGCATGTTAAAGTAACATTGCAAAAGGTTTTATTAAACATACTGTCTGTATATATACATCAGGAATACACATATCTGCGTACATGTGCACACACTCATAGAATGGCTGCGAGCACATGCACACTTTATGTGTATCTTTTGATATATATTGTAGTCAATCTAAGAGTACTGCATATTAAAACAAATCTTCAGGTGGTCCTAATTTAAGCAGCTTGGAATTCTCCAAACATATAAATCATTTATGATTTTTAAATAAATGTGCATAAAACCACTGGTGGGAATCATTTCCTTTCTGTATCATGTATCAGGTATATCCAGAATTCCCTAGATTTGGTGTGTGTTCCACCCAAAAGGACAATGCTGTCTGATCTTAAAGTGAGAGATTTCAAAGATGTGCCCAAGTGGGATTTCCTGCAGATTTGTATTAATGTACAGGCCTGTCTGGTTACTAGAAAATGTATGTAAGTGTGTGATGTATGTAAGTGGATGTATGTGTCAAATGGATAATAAGCATAGGATGAGGAATTTGCACATTGATGTGTAAATGTGAAATCAACTAATAAAAATAATAACCTGTGCATATTTACTATCAAAATGCAAATACCTCACTCTACACCTATTACCCAAACATATATACACAGTATGTTTGTAGAAATGCCTGAAAGTTTCTTAATGAAATTATGGTAGTCTACTTATAAAATTACAAACAGGTCAGGTGCCCCAAAAAGCTCAAAGGTCAATCTTGTCACTCATTCTTTCTCCTCCAAGTATTTATTGCTCAGGACCAGGCAATGAGCTGATGGCACCTAAACTCTCACATCTCCTTGCTGGGTATTGGCTCTTCTCTGATTCATACACTTAACATTCCCCACAGCTTCTACCTTCATGTTCCAAAAAGATCTGGCCTCATTTCCACCAGGCCATAGCAGAGATGATGGTTGGATACTCCATTAACCTGAAATCCACAAAGCCCATTTTCACACCAGCCTTTGGGTCAGGTTGGACTGAAACTTTTACCACCTAGAAATCTTATCCAGTCCCATTGATCAGTCTTAACTCCCATTGGAAGGAACTAAGCATTTCACTGAGTTTTAATTATAATTAAATCCTAAATTACTAATGATCTTATATGTTATCATCTAAGAAATGCACAAAGTGAAATTATAAGGTCTTTTTTTTAAAATTAGCTATCTCCTATGATTTTGTTTAAATCACTTCTTTTGCCCCAACAAAACAAAACCTTCCTATGATGTGTTAGGTAATTAATTCTCTTTAGCAAGAAGCATTGTGGTGTCAAAACTTACCTGCTTCAGTGTAAATATTTATGCACATCCTGTGGAATCATGCTGAATGATCCTTATTTCCATTAGACTTCATGTGCTCCTAATGACTCTGAATCTTCAAGATCTCATGAGGGAGGGCTAAGCATGAAATGCTGATTCCCTTTGAGTTCAGACTGGTTGAATTCAGTCTGTCTCACAGACTCAGAGAAAACCTTTAGTTTTAAAATATTACTCTTTTCCCACAGGAAAATAATTTGCAATGTTTTGCACCTTAATGATATTGCCAAACATTCATCAGCTCAGCTCTCCGAAGGGTGCTACATAAGCCATGGTTCAGTTTCTTCTGCAGCTAAATTAAAATGCAACCTTGTCAACTCAAGAGAAACTAAATACTAACCAAAACAAATGAGTCCATTGTT